>NC_044315.2:27590484-27942610 GCF_007474595.2 Lynx canadensis | reverse complement strand
TGGTGGATGGAGCTCTGGTGGCCACATGGAGCCTCGCAGATGCCAGTGACCTCTAAGGATGGCAAGACAGAAACCCAGGAGGAGCCTGAGTCTCCCCAATGGCACTGAGGGGTCATGTCACACAGGGCCACGTGCCTCCCCACTTCCGTAGAGAGAAAAACTGATCCTTTAACTTGACTAAACCACCGCTACGTAACACATACTCAAACATTACTCAAATACAATACCTGTCCAACCTACTGCTCAATCAAGGGCATCCCCTAGGCAAACCTGGGGAATTTCTTTTTTCTATGGAAAGTCAGTGACCCGGGGAATTTCAAAGTCAACAGGTGGTTTCATTAGACTAAAAACCCATTCTGGGTAAACACATTTGGTATATTGTGGGGTGACAAGGGGAAAAAGCATAAAAGCTTAACTCTTGCTGCTCTTAAAATGTGAAATAGACACAAACTGCTCCTCATCAAATAAAATAGTTGTCCAGGTATTTTCATTACAGATTACACGGGGGAGAAAATGGGAGGAAAAGGGGGAAAAGACAGAAGGGTCCACCAAAGGTCCAAACGTCCACCAAAGGGCGAATGGGTAAAGAAAATGTGGTATATGCATGCGATAGAATATCAGTCAGCCTTAAAAAAAGCACATCTTAGCTACTACGTGGGACAGCACAGAACATTTCCATAACCACAGTAGCCCTACTGCACAGGACTGGTACAGACTCTACACTACATACTGATTACTGTGCTGTAATGAAAGGAAGCCATCCTGGGCCACTGGGAAACCTGTGGCCTACTAGTAATGACATATGACCTCTCCCTGCCTCAGTTTCCTTATTTGTCAAATAAGGGCAGTATGAGCATCTAACTTACAGGGTAGTTGAGTGGACTAAATGAGATCATGCTTGCAAAGCACATAGGTCTGGCCCACCACAAGGCTTCAGTGCATCATTGCATCAAGGCTTCAGTGCTGGCTATCATCCTGGGGAAAGGGAAGGGGGACACAACTGGTGCACGCATGCACACAAACACATGTACACTTGTGACTCCTTGCAGACAGTGAGTCACTTCCCTGTACCATCATCCATCCTCCCCACCCCCAGGAGGGGCAGAAGGTTCCGATCAAACAGCTGAAGCGGACAGCACCTCCAGGTAGCCCCACAGGCACTGTGACCAGGCTGGGGATGGTCTGGTCTCCCTTCTCTCCCACTGGCCCAACAGAAATCCACCCATAGGAAGCATGGGAATAGGAACCACATGTGGGAACCCACTTGGGTGGGTGAAGCCCGGAACAGGCTCTGAATGAGCCCCCTCGTGGCTCTGGCAGGCCTACCAGTGAGTCCGGTGGGGGATTCACAGAAGGAAACTACTGCCCGGGTCAAAAGGAACCCCTACAATCCCCAGCCTTTCCCCACAAGGACTCTGCGGTAAGAGACAGCAGAAACCTAGGGACCGGCTAGGACCAGAAACTGTTCATTCCCATCTAAAGGATGTTTACATGTGTGTGGATGCTGACATGTGTGAGCATACTGGTCAGTGAATTTGTGTGCAGACACACGTGTGTTTACGTGTATGGAGCATATTCAAGTGATTCCAAGATCCTTCACTCATTAAAGACTTTTTGCGATTAATTAAAATATATCCCTTAATTTCTTTTTTAGGCTAGCTTTATTTGTCTTCTCCCATTGGTCTGTGGGTTGATCCTCAAATTTTGCTGCCCAGGACAAAAGGGCATGACCCAGGGTGCCCTGGTGGCTCAGTCGGTTAAGCATCCAACTCTTGACTTCAGCTCAGGTCATGATCTCACAGTTGTGAGATCGAGCCCTGCATCAGGGTCCGCGCTGGGTATGAAGCCTGCTTGGGATTCTCTCTCTCCCTCTGTCTCTGCCCTCCACCACCTCCTACCCACTCTCTCTCTTCAAAAAAGTTTAAAAAAGGGACATGACCCACTTTGTTTTGGATCTTCCTGGTACGGACAGGCTGAGAAACCCAGTGTGCAGATAAGACATCAGCCACGGCAAATTCTGTGAACATGATGTGAAAAGCAGACAGATCGCCTGCCTCCTGCACTTGGTCTCCAAGGGACGGGGTACAGGATCAGCAGATGCAGGGAGGGCTAACTAGCAATTACCACGCTGGGCTCTTCCTCAAAATTCTGACTGTTAAAATTACAATTAAAAATTGATGATAGCCGGGTAAGTGAAGGAAGGAAAACACTCACAGGATTGCTAACTGACTTTTCCAAGACACAGACTTGGCTAAAGGATTAGGTATTTTTAAAAACCTAAAACATGTTTCTTTTAATAGTTCCTTCTCAATGAGGAATGGTTTGAAAGTAATAAGTGGGGGACTCTGTGGGTGATAGGAAAAACAATCTAATGATTTTGCCCCCCAAATAATTTGTCAATAAGAACTATGGACAGGGGTGATTGGGTGGCTCAGTTGGTTGAGCGTCTGTCTTTGGCTCAGGCCATGATCTCAAGGTTTGTGAGTTCCAGCCCAGTGTCAGGCTATGTGCTGACAGCCTGGAGCCTGGAGTCGGGTTTGGATTCTGTGTCTCCCTCTCTCTCTCTGCTCTTGCCCGGCTCACGCTCTCAAAAATAATAAATAAAAAATCAGGGGCACCTGGGTGGCTCAGTCGGTTGAGCATCCAACTTCAGCTCAGGTCACGATCTCGCGATCTCGCGGTCCGTGAGTTCGAGCCCCGCGTCGGGCTCTGGGCTGATGGCTCAGAGCCTGGAGCCTGCTTCCGATTCTGTGTCTCCCTCTCTCTCTGCCCCTCCCCCGTTCACGCTCTGTCTCTCTCTCTGTCTCAAAAATAAATAAAAACGTTAAAAAAAATTAAAAAAAAAATAAATAAACGTTAGCAAAAAGAATTTTTAAAAGAGAACTACGGACATTTGATGTTATCTTAAATTTACAATTTCTTAATCTGCATGGTTTTACAGCTCCCAAAAGCGGATTCTTTGAATCACGGAAAGAAAACTGCACTTTTCTTCATGAGAGGAATGCAGCCTATAGTAAGTGGGGAGCAGGATGGGTGAGGAAGGGGCAAGGATTCTCCCCTGGCTCAGCCATGGTGGAAATGGTAGATGCTGGGTTTCCGGACTCTTCTCAGAGGACTCTTGCTTTCCTCAGAGGGCTGCCTGGCGGATGTGAGGCTGCCAGGTAACGGTTCCTTTGAATAAAGGGCTCTGGAACCAGAGAGGATTTGAAAACCACTGGTCTCAAAAAGCCAGACACGGAACTGGAGAAGCCACACAGCCAAGGAAGGCTTTGCAGTGGGGGAGGAGGGCGTGGGGAGAATGGGGGTAGAGACTAGCTAGGCCTTTGCCTTCCTCTTTTCTAACCGTAAGGGGCTGTGGGCAGCTGGACCCCAGAGGGGGAAACTGGAGATCATCCACCCACCTCCTCTACCAAACTCCGAGAAGCTCTTCAGGCCTTGACCCCACCTCCCGGGCTGTTCCCTGATGGGACACCAACCCAGAAGTGGCCTGAGACTAAGCTCATGGGCCCTACCTTTGTGACTCAAGTCCACTGGAGTCATTTCCACTCCTCGTCCCTTATTGGCAGCCATGACAAGGTAAAGCGATTCTGCCACCTCTTTTTTTTTTAATTTTTTTTTTCAACGTTTATTTATTTTTGGGACAGAGAGAGACAGAGCATGAACGGGGGAGGGGCAGAGAGAGAGGGAGACACAGAATCGGAAACAGGCTCCAGGCTCTGAGCCATCAGCCCAGAGCCTGACGCGGGGCTCGAACTCACGCACCTCGAGATCGTGACCTGGCTGAAGTCGGACGCTTAACCGGCTGCGCCACCCAGGCGCCCCTCTGCCACCTCTTTAAGTAAAAACTTGAGCAGGCAATTCCTCCTCCTAAAGGGATGGGCTGTGGAGCCACAAAGGCCAGGGCTGGGATCCTCCCCACATGTTCTAAGGATCCTGGCCTCGGGCAAATGACTTCACTTCTCAGAGACCCAGGCTCCCCTCTGAGAAAAGTCAGGTGAGGCTGCTTCCCAGGGTGTCAGCAGGCCTTACCTGCCTCATCCCCTGCCAACTACCTCTGCCCCGCCAGACATGAGCACTGTGGGGTCAGACGGTCTCGTCGGCTGCTGTAACCCCAGCGGCTCCATCAACACACAGGGAATAAGTCAATGAGCCCGAGAACACACGGAAGCCCATTATGGCAGCATGAGAAGCGCGTTACCTGCATGGTGGGTACACTCAACCCGGCCCTGCCACCTTTAACAGAAGAAGGCGGGGCGGGTACTTCCCCTCTCCATGCCTCAGTTTCCTCAACCACAAAATGAACATTATCCTTTACTTTGATGGCTGTTTGAAGCAGTAAATGAGGGAACACAAGGAAAAGCGCTTCACACCGCGCCCGGCCCACACAGGTGCTCAGCCAGCGTGGTCCTTGTTGACGAAGTGTCCACCCAAAATTGCCATCTCCTGTCTTAGGGCCTTGCATCCAAAAATCATGAGTCCCAGTGACCAAGATTTGAATGCAGATAAGCAGCGCCTCGTCTGCTCCTCTCCTGTGATTACGACGATCACACTTGATCTTGCTTCCTCCCTCATAATACCTAATTTTCTTATTTGTCTTTGTGAGAATAAAACAGTATCTCCCACAGTGGAGCACAGTGACGACCTCCATTCCGTTGAATAGTCCTTTTCCCGCGCATTGTTGAATTGTAGGGATGTGGCACTGACCTACCTTGTAGTTGCCAGCAATTTTTTAATAGTGTGCTGATTGCGTATTTGTGCTTAACAGTAAGTTTTAAGGTGCTGCCGGTGTTTGGTTTTTTAAGCTTGGGGTTAAAAAAATTTTAATTGTTTTTTATTGGTTTTTGTTTTCCACATTACTAGTATTTCCTGAGGACCCCAGGGGGTCACTCCCATGTTCTCCCTGTGTCTGTGAGAGAGAAGACAGGGGACCAAAGGAAGGACAGATGCGTTGCATTAGAAGGCTAAGACCAGGCTTAGCTGTGACCCAAGTGCTTGCTGACCGAACGTCTCGTCAAGAACGCATGCCGTGTTACGGAAATGCTCTCACAGGATAGCGAGATCAGGAACCGAGTCTTCTGGGACCTGAGATTCAGAAATAAGGAACTTGCTTTGCTGAGAAAAGGGGATGTCGTGGAACCCCCTCCAGGCCTTACAAGTCTAATAGTGAGGCTGCCTGAGCACCCAGCTCACCCCCCATGCTCCGCTGTGCAGGAGTGGAACCACACACCGAGTCATAACAACCTGTCGGTTGTGGCAGAGAACTTGTCACCCGCTGAGTGTCTCTTTAAAGACCTCCTAGAGGGGCGCCTGAGTGGCTCCCTCAGTTAAGCATCCGACTTCAGCTCAGGTGATGATCTCAAGGCTTATGATTTCAAGCTCCGGGTCAGGCTCTGTGCTGACAGCTCAGAGCCTGGGAGCCTGCTGGGGATTGATTCTGTGTTTCCCTCTCTCTCTTGCGCTTGCCCCTCCCTTGCGGCTGTCTGTCTGTCTGTCTCTCTGCCCCCCCAAAATAAACATTAAAAAAAAATCTTTTTTAAATAAACAAAACATAAAGACCTGGAGAAGCAGCTGAAGCCGAGAGCAGAAGCCTCTTGCTCTGGGCGTGCAGAGACGATGTGGCTGAGGAAGCCCCAGCAGGACCGCAGGACGGGCTCCCTCCAGTCCTCCCAGACAACTTGATGGGCTTTGCTGGCTTGAGCCCAGGTTGCCATGGAGATCAGCAGTGTCCCCGGATGCCCCCAACCGAGGCCCAACTGGCACTTTCTTGATGGGGGAGCTGAGTGGGCACCCCTAAGTCACACGGCAGTGGGGGCTTGGTGTACAGAGTTGGTAGGCTGGGCCCCCCATCTTCCTGCTGGGTCAGACGGAGTGCTCCGCTTTCGTCAGGTCAGTTATGTCTAGAAGGGAAGGTTTTTTTTTCCTTGAAATTAAATTTTCTAGCTGACGTGAAGATGACCTTTTTTTTTTTTTTGGTATATTACATTTTCTTTTTACAGCTTCTTCCAGTATTTCACAATTGTTTAAATTAAAGATCGCTACTGAGCTAAAAAAAAAAAAAAAAAAAAAAAAAAAAAAAGGCCTTGAGGCATTGCAAAAACCGGGAATAATCATTTAAAAAACAGTAGTCAGCAACAAGAACCCTTAAAGCGTCAGCACAGCTGCATTCTGATTTTTTTACACTTGTTGAAGAGACTACTGATGGCGAACCCAAGTGCATGATTTCGATGAATCAGTAGCTGTTCATGAACTAAGCAACTCAGATGAAAATAAACATGTTGCCTACTTTTTGCGCCTTAGCACAGGATTTCTGACCTGAGGGCTATGTGTTTGAGGATCGGCGGTGAGTTTTCTGAGAAGGGGGTGTATAGCTCTAAACTATTCTTAAAGGCATTCCCTCCAAAAATAAGTTTAGAGCTCACTTAATTTACAGCTAGATTTCCCAATCCGGTCCTTTTATCCCACTGACCATGACAAAGCTCAGTGGAAGGCACAAACTGGGGGGTGTTTTCCTGTCCCCTCTTTCCACCCACAGGGTCCACGTCTCATCCTTTCCCCTTCTCAACCTCTCCTTGTCACCCTCATCTATGAATATTTAGAAAAATAAATATTGAGCAACATATGTGCCAGGCATAGTGCTCACTGCTGGGTATATGAGGGCAAATTAGACAAGGTCCGTGTTCTTAAGGAGCGCAGAGTCAGGTGGAAGAAAAGGCCACATAGGTGGATAATCTGCCACGTGTTATAAGTACTGAGAGGCCAAAGGACAGAATGCTGGGGGAGGTCAGAGATTGCTGGGTAGGTATCAAATGCTCCCAGTCACCCAACCCCACCCTATGTTACAGATAAAAAGTCAAGAAAGAAGATAACTTGAAGAGTCTGATGAACAGGGTTTTGCTTGGCTTCTTGCCTAGTTGACTGGAACTTAAATATCAAGAACAAGATGTATCTTCTCAAGAGTAGTCTTAAATTCATTTTTTTAAACATGTATTTATTTTTGAAAGAGAGACAGACAGAGCTCATTCAGGGGAGGGGCAGAGAGAGAGGGAGACACAGAATCGGAAGCAGGCTCCAGGCTCTGAGCTGTCAGCACAGAGCCCGATGCGGGCTCAAACTCATGAACTGTGAGATCAAGACCTGAGTCGAAGTAAGATGCTTAACTGACTGAGCCACCCGGGCACCCCTTAAATTCAGGGACCGAAAGCAGAATGGTGGTTACCGGGGCCTAGAAGGAAGGACAGGCATGGAGAGTTAGTGTTTCGTGGGTACAGAGTTTCAGGTGGGAAAGATGAAAAGTTCCGGAGACAGATGGTGGTGATCGCTGCACAGCAATGTGAATGTACTTAATGGCAATGAACTGGACCCATTAACAGGTGGTCAAAATGATAAATTTTATGGAATGTACATCTTCCTACAAATTTGTTTTAAAGTTCTCTTGATTTTTCTGTATGTATTTGGCAAAAGGAGATGTTTTCGGAGCCCATATCTGCCAGGCTACTAAGAAAGTTCTGCTGGGTGAAGAGTTTCACAAACTCTGACGGTGCACACAAGGTTTTTCCCTATTTGCCAGATAGTGGTGTTCCTGTCACTGCCCATCCAACACACTCTTATCCTGCCTCTTCTCTGGGATGGCAGCAGGGCCGGGAAGGAAGCCTTGGGGCTCCCTGGCCAGAGCTTTGGAGTTCCAGGCAGCCTCGTCGAACCAACTCCCCACAACTCAGTAGCGGCCACCGGCCTCAGCATCTCCTGCCCGCTCCCTGGGCTCCCTGCCGGTCCCGGAGAGTATGGGCCCCAGACGGTGTCACGTTTCCATGACTAGCAGCCTGAAAAGTGAGCCACTGGGTGGGGGGGCTTGGACAGAAGAGTTACAGGGCCTCTTGGTCGGACCAGAACTTGATCATGGTTATCACAGAGACTCCACAGAGGCCCCAGGCTTACCGGCAGCTGAGATTACCCCGAGTGCAGCGCGTCTAGATTCACCTGCAGATCGCAGTCCCGCAGAGGCACCTGAAACCCCGCGTCTGCTTGGGGCTCGCATGTCTACCTGCAGTGCACACCCCCCGCCCCCCACCGGGAGATGACAACACACGCTGACGCTTATCTTCCAGATCCTCCTTTAGGATCCTGTGGCTACAGCTCTGGTTTGGTTACAGCTTCTCTGTGCCCATGTATCAGGACCCGAGCTGCCCCGAAGGGAGTTCCTGGAGCTGATCACTTTCTCCTGCTGGCTGCAGGGGGTGTCCTGCTGGGCTAGCCCTCAAGGATGCCTGGGATCCCTCATGCTCCCCTCTTCTCCACAGCGCTGGGGGATCGCAGCTGCTTCCCTGTCCTTCATCAGATGGCACCACAGGCCTGGGGACCACAACAATCTCCCCAAATCCCTTCATCTTTGCTGTCCCAGGTAACAGGCCCTCAAACACTGGGTTTTTAAGGATTTCATCGCTAACCTTACAGGAGAACCAACAGGTCCTGGCTTAGGATCTAAATAAAGGGTCATGAAGGAGTGCCTGTGTAGCTCAGTCGGTTAAGTGTCTGACTCTTGATTTCGGCTCAGGTCACGATCTCCGGTTCATGAGTTCGAGCCCTGCGTCCAGCTCTTTGCTGACCGTGCAGAGCCTGCTTAGGATTCCGTCTCTCTCTCTCTGACCCTCCCTCGCTTGCTCTCTATCTCTCTCCCAAGGTAAAATAAATAAATAAATAAATAAATAAATAAATAAATAAATAAATAAAGGGTCCTGAAGACAGTTTTAAGAAGTAGGATCTGTGGTTTGTAATGGCCATCTCCTGACTGGACTCTGCCTGACTGGACTCCGCCCTGGCAGTCTTTCAGCTGCTGCCCACGGGAGGTGGGAGACCCACCCACTGGGCTCCTCTGACCTGGGAAGGAACACCCTTCCACATCTACTCCCAGATAAGCCCTCACCCCTAGGGTCGGCTCCTCTGGCTTCCGTGTGGGCGGAGGACCTTCTCTCTCCCAGACTCCCTAAGATTTCTACCTTTGTCTCTGCCTTCCTAAACACTGCTGCTCTGGATGCTGGCACATCTCATCCTTGCTCCTGGTCCCAGATCTCTGCGATGACACAGGGGTTTAGACTCTCCTCTAAGGCTCTGGAAGTATGGAGCCCCTGGCAGCCCGCCCAGCCTTCTCCTCTGGCCCTGCTCCCTCGTCCCGTGTGGGTCCTGGGAGCGCCTAGTCATTCTCTGCTCAGATGAAGCTGAACATCTTCAGCCCTCCTCAGGTTCTGCTTCCTTCACCCCTCAACTAAGGGGTCCCTTGTCACCACCACACCTAGCCCATTTTTGTCTCTCCTTTCCTTGGCTCAAAGGGCCCTCCCTTCCCTGCATTTCCATTTCAGAGGTGAGAAATAGCTTCAGTTCACAGCCCAGTGCCCCTGCGTTTTCGGGCATTCATGCCAGCCCCTCCTCAGGATCTCGGGGGATCCAATACAAGGCTATTCCTCACCCTACCCCACACCCCTCAGAAAGAGCCTCTGCTTAGTCCAAAAGCAAGCACAACTTCAATCCAAAGTTTGCATTTAACATAAACAAATGCATTTAAGTTCTTTCACGGAAAGGACAAAGCAGGTCGTTTTGGCACACCTCCCCCCTTCCCGAACCCCCAAAGCTTTACCTACTGGCAAAATTAATCCTCACTAAGCACTACACCTTTCACCCACAGGCCCACCTCATCTGTTGAACACCCCCTCGCCCTGCAATATCAATCAAGTAGAAACTGACCCTTTCACTATGTTATTAAGAACTCCCCATGTTGTAAAGAAATATTTGTGGTCAAAGGTCAATTGTTCAGCAAATGTGAAATTCACTTTTCTTCCATTTTTCCTTTGTGCTCACAGCAAACACTCAAGAATTACTGTGGAAATGACCAGTTGATAGGACCTGACATACTGGGAATTCTCCATCTTTTGGTTGAATTATAGAAAAATGTACAAGTTTTGAGCTATTTTCTGAGCGATTATTTATTTGGTCTAATAATCTTCATCCCACAGAGGTAGAACCAGAAGCACAGAAGCCCAGAGATTTACCACTGAATCTCAGGAAGTCACAGCCATTCCACACCTAGGTGTGTATCTAAGAGAAACAAAAACACATGTCCACAAAAAGACTTGTTCTGGAATGTTTCTTAGCAGTTTTGTTCACAATAGCCGAAACGAGTGCCCACCAACAAGATAACAGTTAAACAAAACTGCAGATTATGGAAAAGCTACGTGTGAAAGAATGAAGCTGGACCGCCTTTTAACACCAAACACAAAAATAAACTCAAAATGGATTAAAGACCTAAATGTGAGACCTGAAACCATAAAAATTCTAGAAGAGAGCACAGGCAGTAATTTCTCAGACATTGGTCATAGTAATATTCTTTTAGATGTTTCCTAAGACAAGGGAAACAAAAGCAAAAATAAACTATTGGGACGACATCAAAATACAAAGCGTCTGCACTACGAAGGAAACCATCCACAAAACTAGAGGACAACTTCCTAAATGGGAGAAGATATTTGCAAATAATACGTTCAATAAGGAGTTAACATATGAAATATATAAAGCATCTATGCAACTCAACACCAAAAAAAAAAATCCAATTAAAAAACGGGCAGAGGATCTGAATTTTTTTGCAAAGAAGACACAGATGGCCAACAGATACATGAAAAGATGCTTGACATCACTAACCATCAGGGAAATGCAAGTCAAAACCACAATGAGGTATCACCTTATACCTGATAGAATGGCTAAAATAAAAAGCACATAATAACACACAAAAAACACAATAACAGACATTGGCAAGGATATGGAGAAAAAGGAACTCTTATGCACTGTTGATGGGAATGTAAACTGGTGCAGCCTCTCTGGAAAACAGTATGGAGTTTCCTTGAAAAGTTAAAAATAGAACTACCATGTGATTCAATAATTCCACTCTTTGGTATTTACCCAAAGAAAGCAAGAACACTAATTCAAAAAGACACATTCAACAACAACAACAATGACAACAAAATGACATATGCACCCCTATGTTTACTGCAGCATTATTTACAGTAGCCAAGATACAAAAGCAATCTATGTGTCCATCAATAGATGACTAGATAAGGAAGATGTGGAATATTACACAGGCATTAAAAAAGGATGAACTCATGTACAGCATGGATGGACCTACAGGGTATTAGGCTAAGTGAAACAACTCAGACTGAAGAAGACAAACACGATATAATTTTACTCGTAGGTGGATTCTTCAAAAAATGAAATAAACAAAAAGCAAAATCAGATCAATAAATACAGAGAATAAACTCATGGTGGCCAAAACGGAGGGAGGTGGAGGGATTGGGCTAAATGGATGAAGGGAAGAGGGAGTTACAAGCTTCCAGTTATGGAATGAGTAAGTCGTGGGCATAAAAGGCACAGCATAAGGATCATAGTCAGTGATATGGTAACAGTAAGGTATGGGGACAGATGGTAGGGACACTTGAGGTGAGTATAGCATAATGTATAAACCTGGTGAATCATCAGGTTCGATACCTGAAATTAGTGTAAATTATGTATCAACTGCACTCAAATCAAAACACTTAAAAATTTTTTAAAGCATAAAAATTAAAATAAAAAACAAACTGGAGTTTCCTTCTACCATGAGAAAATACCCAGCAACAAGGAACAAATTATGGACACGTGCAATCACCTAGACCAATCTCAAAATCATCTGTTGGTGTTCTGGGCTGAATTTTAACCCACCAAATTCCTATGTTTAAAAGTCTTAACCCCCTGCGCCCCAGAACGTGACCTCATTTGGGAATGAGGCCATTGCAGATGTAATTAGTTAAGATGAGGTCATAGTGTAGGAAGGTGGGCTCTAATCCAGTATGACTGGTGTCTGTATAAAAAGGGGAGCTGTGGACACAGGGACATAAGCACAGGGAGAATGCCAGGAGACTGAAGGTATGCGGTCACAAGCCAGGGACCACCAGAAGGTAGTAGAGAGGTCTGAAATACATCCTTCCCTAAAGCCTTCACAGGAGCATGGCCCTCCCATACCTTGATCTTGAACTTCTACCCTCTGGAACCGTAGGACAACAAATTTCTGTTATTTAAGCCTCCCAGTTGGGTACTTTTAGGGCAGCCCCAGCAAACTCACACAATGGACAACAGAGGTCTCCCACAAAAGAATACATACTATATGAGTTCCCCTACACTGAGTTCTAGAACAGCTTAAACAAAAGTATGGTGAAAAAAAAAAAAAAACAGGTTTCCTCTGGAGTGGGGATGGGAATGCATCAGGGGCAGGAAGGAACTTTCTGGGGTGATGTTACTATTCTATCTGGACAGGGGTTCAGGTTACACAGGGCTGTGCATTCTCAAAGCTCATCAAAAGGTGCACTAAGGATTAGTGTATTTCATTATACGTAAAATTTACCATCGTAAAAAGAACCATGAACAAATACTGAACTCTAGGGTATGATATGTACTTGGAAGTGTTTAAGGGATGAGGTAGGCAGATACCCATAATTTACAACTCTGAAAATCATTAAAAAGGAAGATAGTGTGATAAGAGGGCTAGATGCACGAACAGATATGCGTAGATATGTGGTAAAGCAAACACAGCAAGATGTTAGTTGTGAACCCAGGTCACGCATACATAGGCGCTCGTGATAGTTTTTTTCAATTTTTGTCTATAGTTGAAAATTTTCAAAATAAAATGTGGAAGGGTTACCCTGCCCTCAGTCTGATCTCTTTCAAGGTTCTCTGACAGTATGATCGCATGATGATGCTACCAAGGATCTAAAAGCCAACTTAATAAAAGGTGTTCTAAAAGGAAACTTAACTATGGGATAGAAAGAACATGATGCTGAAATATTCACTGTCGAGGATGAGAAACGCTGTCCCACCCTCATCTATTGGTAAGACTAACTGAAGTTTTATGAAATGCCTGTTTAAAAACAGAAGAGGGTATGGAAAGTACCAAGAACTTTTTCTTCATTTCAGAGGTGTCTGTTCTTAAATACCCTGAGGAAAGTCCAAACCAACCACCTAGATAGAAACTAAATTTTCACTACACGGTGAGCTCCTAAGTACGTTCTTTGCAACCCTGTGTGAAGGCTCAGCATGGACAGCAGCACCCCTACCCCCTACCCCAGAGCAGAACCAGACTCTGAAACACACAGGGGAAAGAAAGCTCCGGCTGGAGCTCAGAGGCTGAGAAGCTCAGAGCATGCGCAGCAAGTGGAAAATCAGCACTGTGCACCCCAGGACGAACACCAGATCCAGGGACCACCGGCTCAGAAATGGCTTCCCAAAAGGAAAAATGTACACAAATGAGAAACAATGCTATGCCTTCCTCTCTGGGTAAGCAAGGTAATTCTGAATATGCAACTTTAGTTGTTGCAAAATAGAAAAAGCAATTCCAGCATTTTAGGATAACTTCAAAAAACAAATGTGAATTGATTCAACTTCTCAATAACCGAATGTCTTTTATTCATAATGTTACCAAGCTTATATTTTGCAGGAGAGACACAGGAATAGGAAAAACGTTCACAAAAGGGTGAGAGAGAAAACAAAATGCCAGGACCCTCTCACAGGTTCCCTCTGGAAAAAAAAAAAATCCATGGGGAGAAAATGATCATTCATGTATCGTAGATGATGATACTGAGGTTCAGAGAGGTCCACAGGCCTTCCTGGTCTCTTTGGCTCCTGTGAGGGAAAAAAAAAGTGTTTGGGAAAGAAGCCTGCCCCTCAAAGACAAGGGAGGCTCAACAGAATTGATGGTAAAGGGTAAGACCCGCAGCCAAGCTGCCTGGGTGAGATTCCTGATTTACTCGCTGCGTGACCTTCGGCAAGTGACTTACTCCATGTTTCATTAATGTTTTCTATAGAACTGATAACAACAGCTGTTATCTGATGGAGCCCCAAGGAAAGTGCTTAGAATAATGTCTGGCACTCTATGGGCAGAGTATTTCTAAACCTGCGCTGTCCCCTCTGTGGCCACTAACCATAGGTGGCTACTTGAATTTAACTTTACATGAGTCAAAATTTAAAATTCATAGTAGTAGTCTCACTAGCTACAATTCAAATGCTCAACAGCCACATGTGGCTAGGGGCTACGGGACTGCACAGTGAAGACAGAGAACACTCCCATCATCACAGAAAGTGCCACTGGACAGTCCTCGTCCACAAAAGGGAATGAACCTCTTCCCAAGGAAGCCAGCCAGTGGCTCATAAGTAAAAGGTTTGTTAGGACGCCAGTGTGGGTCTTGGCTTTATCATCATCATCATCATCATCATCATCATCATCACCATCATCGCAGTAGGTTTTTTAACGCCCTCTCTGATGTTTTCACTTTGTAAAATGAAATGCGGATCGCTTTGGTCATTGCAGCCTTCTGCTGAGTCTTCCGTTAAAAGGAAGGGCAGGAAAACAAAGAGATGAGGAGGAAGGGAGGGAGAATGAGACAGGAAAAAGGAAAGGGAGGCGCAGAGACAAAGGGTGTGGGAAGAGAGAGGGGACACACATTTTGTCATCCAAAGTCAACATGCTGTCTGTACTACTCAGGCCTTTTTAAATTTTATATTCTGATGCTTTGATCTCTGGGGCCTTGCTGACCTTTCCTAGAGATAAACAAGTCACCTGCCAGTGTACCTTTCCTATGCAAACCCATCAATCCAGAGCCCAGATCCCTCACCTCCTCTGTCAGGCCCTCACCAGGTATCAGCCGGGACCTCCCCTCTGCCCCTGAGCCTTCAGAAACCATTCACACCAGCGGATCCCAAACCTTCTCACCCTGCTCACCCACTCATTCTTTCCTGCAGAAACCATGAGAGGCTCATGTCCACAATTTCCCCTCACCTCCTCTGCCTCCAGACCCACCAGACCCAGGTGCTTCCGGGTGTGGCCCCCAGGGCGGGCTGTGCCCCTCCTCTCAGGGACTGTGAGTGACAAACTCTCTTGCCAAGGCAGTTCTCCCCACCTGCTGGCCTCACTACAACCGAATAATAATAAAATCTGCATTTTATAAACATTTCCTTGACCACACCCAGTCTCACGAAAGGAAATTTCAACGGTTTTTAAATGCAAATCAATTTCCCAGCCAAGAAGCTGGATTGTGTTATCTGGCTCTGAGAGGTACCGAGGATGTGGAAATACCACAAAACAAAAACAAAAACAAAAACAAAAAAACTCTTCTTTTACACTTTTTGGGAATGCGCCAGAATGGTCCCTCTTAGGGACAGAACTTAGCTATCAGGTGATCAGATAAACAGCCTCACTTCACAGCTGAAATGCCTCAGCCAAGGTCACCTTCACGGGCAGGGGCAAAGCTAGGATTCAAACGTAAATATTCTGACTGATGTCTAGCTGGCATCTTTTCTTCAGCCGGTTGCACCTTCATCTAAAATTCAAAGAAACTGACAAATGACTTAGATTCTTGCTTGTTGTCTGCTGATCCTCCAGGATCATGTGTATTTTAATTACACCAGCCATCAAGATCTCTTCACCCCAAATAACTGCGGGAGCTGACATTATTAATGCACAGGTCAGCGGTTGCTTCAGGAACCATTTCCAAAGTCAAGCACTTCCTCAGGCCTCACCCGAGAGGCCAAGAGAGGCAGGGAGGCCGGGCTACTGGAGGCCTCTGGTTTCTGAAGAAGAGGCGCTTGGCACGTCAGCGGCGGTCTGACCACTTCTGGTTGTGTCCTTGCATACAAAGTACGGAGATAGCTGATACCATCTTTCAGATAGCAAGGCGGATTGGAAAAGCAAGCAATGGAATGCTGAAAATAACCTAGAATGTGTGGGGACACCGCCCACAGCTCAAGAATGGGCTGCAAAGGTACACAAAACCATTTATCTGGAGAAGGCAAAGCTGTATTGCCTATTTCCGCTGGTGGGGGGAGGCGGGGGGATTACATTCTTCAAATTAAAATCTTCATTTTTCAATTTCATTCTATTGAAAAATGCCTTTCTTCCTGTATTTTGAATACTGGTGGGGAAATCCACTTTAAGTCGATCTTAAACTCTCCTTTAAAAGTTACCATTATCGGGGCGCCTGGGTGGCTCAGTCGGTTAAGCGTCCGACTTCGGCTCAGGTCATGATCTCGCAATTGGTGAGTTCGAGCCCCACATCGGGCCCTGTGCTGACAACTCAGAGCCTGAAGCCTGCTTCAGATTCTGTGTCTCCCTCTCTCTCTGCCCCTCCCCTGCTCACGCTCTGTCTCTCTCTGTCTCAAAAATAAATAAACATTAAAAAAAAAATTACCATTATCCTCAGTAGGTTGTACGTGCCTCTTGATCTCAGGGTTGTGAGTTCGAGTCCCACGGTGGGTGTAGAGATTACTTCAAAATAAAATCTTTAGGGGCGCTTGGGTGACTCAGTCAGTTTAGCGTCCAACTTTGGCTCAAGTCATGATCTCACAGTTTGTGAGTTTGAGCCCCGTGTCGGGCTCTGTGCTAACAGTTCAGAGCCTGGATCCTGCCTCGGATTCTAGGTCTCCCTCTCTCTCTGCCCCTCCCCTGCTTGCGCACGTGCGCTCTTTCTCTCTCTCTCAAAAACAAACATTAAAAAGATTTTTTTAATAAAACAAAACCTTTAAAATAATAAAAGCTACCATTGCCCAGTCCTCCCGCTTTTCCTGTTTGAAGCAATACATACATAATCCATACCTGCAGGGACCACCCAAGTCCTACCATTGAAAATAAAGCTTTAATCACTAAATACATTGCACAAATCACTTACTTGCAAAAGGTCCAGATAGTGTTTTGGAAGGAACATCAGACAAATACTCTGAAATGTGTGTGTGTGAGATCGTGGATACACACACATACGTATATACACATATATCTCAGGTACCATATATCCTTGAGTATGATGGTACTCGCAAACCTTTTCCCCCCTCAAGCACACAATATTTAATGATGAAAAAGTGGTGAGCTCACTGGTTCATCTTCACAGTCAGAAAGCGTTTACTAACCCAAAATCATCCCAGAAATTTATTGGAATAATGAAGCTATGGGTGATTTCTCCTGTTTTTCCAAAATTTGGATAATGAATTATGTAACTTCTATATTTTTTTCTGAAGCTAACATATTCATATACTTAATCATGTATATTCCTATTGTGAAACTTGATCTTAAATAATTTTATGGACAGAATCCCTGCCTTCCGGGGGGATTATGTATTTATAACTTCCACTTTTATTATGTCAACTCGAACTTATTTTTAAATGTGGCATGAAACCTTCCAAGTCCTCAGTCCTTAAATCTACAATGTTATAACAAATAAAATCCAAACACACAACTCTACCAGACATTTAATCTGGATATTTTAAAAAATGAGGCTTTTACATTGTTCCCAAGTTTGTAATCACTACATCCAGCTTATAACCTATACTACCAAACAATGCAATACTTAATAAAGCAACTTCAGAAAAACCCCAGCCAAGGATAAATGATGAAATTGCAGAAAGTTCCATAAAATGAAAAGATAATCCTTGGCTGACCGTGTTGTTTTTGCACACTATGTCAGAATCCACTTATCTACGATCAGAAAACATTTATTAATAAGAGCGCATTTTTAAAAAACTGGATTCTAAATGATTTAACGGTTACACTTAAATGGTGAGCAATATAAATTGTGAAAACCGATTTGTGCATGATGAGCATTGAGAAAGACTCAACTGTACGCCCACCATACGTATGGAGGCCACCATAATTTTATTTTTTTGTAAAGACTGACTTTCCCTGCTTCCACTTCAAAGACAAGACAGGTTCCCTATCAGATCAGTTGTTGTAGACAAGCAGACCTATGCCAGCCAAGAAGTACATATCTTATACACAAATGTGAAACCTTAAATAATACTTTTTAAACCTCTTTTATGCTAACATTCCCTGGCTTGTTCTCTGCAATCTACGCCATAAAGTACTTCATTATTAAAAGAACTCTTACAAAATGTCTACATTATATCTATTGTAGAAGCAATTAAAATTTATTTTCTAATCTGTCACCCCTACGGTCACATTAAGATACTTAATTATAAAAAGACGTGCTGGCAATGAACCAAGTGACTCGAGCATCTATTTATGACCACGCTGATGTTTCACGTATTTCAGAGAGCTCTGGGGTGGGGACAGCAAGGAAATGTGTGCGCCGTGTCGAAACTGGAGGGCCTGGCGGAGAGGTTCCACCGTGGCCCTGCAGCTAGGCCACCCTGAGCAACGACAAGGCTGTTAGTCTTGGCATCAGACGGACTTGGGTTGCACTTCTCGCCGGGCCATTTCTCTTTAGGCGACTTGACGCCCAGTCATGGTATTTTCATCCTTAAAGTGCGAAAGATCCTTCTCTCCCCATAGGGTTTGGTGAGGCTCCACCATGTCAGTGAGTATAAGCCATCCAACACAGTAGGTGCTTGATAAATATTGATTTCTCTTACAAAAGAGGGAATGAACATGCACAGGAAAACCAAGCTGAAATCTCTACAGCACAGGGCGGCTCTGAGAAGGCGATCACGCACCCACTGCTCGCAGTTTCATATCGATTGACACCGACAGCAATGGTGGGTGGAGCAGGGGCCAGGGACCAGGGCGTCATGCACCCTGGGGCTCAGAGCCTGGCTTTATCCCTTACCCTGGGTGCCCACCCACAAGTCCCTTTACCTCATCAAGCATCCGTGTTCTCATCTCTAAAACGGGCAGAACACCTCACACCCTCTGGGATTGTCGTGACGCCACGTGGGACAATCCATAGAAAGCACAGCCACATACAAACGCTGTCTGACTTGTCTTACATGTTCAGGAAAGGTTACCTACTGCTATTACTAAGTAATTCCCAAACGTTAGAAAACTACACTACTAATTTTTCATTGTTAATCCATGAGTAAAGTGGGCTAAATCATTCTTAAGTCCTGTAACTACAGATGAGTATAAAACTTCGCTGACCAACCCTGCAAGTCATTTTTCTCTAAGCCCCTGACTCTTCCACATGACAGCTGAGGGCTTATAATCGGTGCTGTTGTCCTTACGTCTGGGGCCTGAAAACATTCTGATTTCTGTTTCTCCCAGGAGTCATTTAATAATTAATTTAATAATAACTAATTTAAATATCAATTTGAATGTATATTTAAATAAAACTTCATATGAAAATTCTGTAGAGCTATCAGCAGTATTTTGGAGGTAAGCAAAGACACTCTCAGACCTGAGACACAAACAGCAGCAGAAAATAACAATATCTAATTGTAACAAACAGGAAAAACATAAATAGGTAGGGACGGCACGGGTATGTGATGGAGACATAAGAGAAAAAGCAGCCAATCGCCTTAGTACCAGCAACGGTCACACAGATTATACTAACATCTACTGACTCGTAATATGTAAATAGTAGTTCACGAGGGGCGCCTGGGTGGCTCAGTCCGTTGAATATCTGACTCTTCACTTCTGCTCAGGTCACTATCTCACGGTTCATGAGATCAAGCCCTGTGTGGGGCTCCACACTGACAGCGGATTGGATTCTCGCTCCCTCTCTCTTGGGATTTTTTTCCTCCCTCTCTCTCTGCCCCTCCCCCACTCCAAATATGTATTTAAAAATATACAGTAGTTCACAAAAGTGTATCCTGGAGAGGTTCTAACTCTTCCCACTTCTCCTTGCAATTTGAAAATAAATCTCACATTTCCTCTTCTGCTTTTCTTCAGTGGTTAACTGGAGTGTTTTGAGGAACTTTTCTGAAAGTCCTATGTTTCTTCTAGTGGGAAGCAGTCTACTCCGACGCCTTACAAGGTCTTTCTCCATCATTCTTTAAGTGCTGGAAGATCCCTTTATGCTTGAGCTGGATGTAGGATAGATACACTAACCAGAAACTGCTGACCCAGGAATCAAAACAGTTACCAATATTTAGCATTCAAGAAAGGGAGGTTCTATTTGAACTTCTTGACGTTGTCTTTTCTAAAAACGTTTTGGATAATTTATACATGATACATATTATTACTTTTTGAAAATCTGGAGTGTTTTAATTAAAATACGGTGAAGTATGAGAGTGCTCCTGGGAAGTCTTTCAAATTACTCTCATTTCTGTATAAGGTTTAGGTTGGTATGGAACATGAAAACAGATTTTTGTGGTATCTCCATCATAGTCCAAAAGAATTTGGCTAAAGAGAGGACAGCTCAATGAGAAGGCCTTTCGTTAATTCAACAATTACTGATATCTCAAGTACATGTTAGCCCTAGAGATTAAAAAATGACTAAGACACAGGTTCCCCTCAGAGGGTTAACAAACGGGAAAGCCAGGTAAGTGAGTAACTACATTTGGGTATAATGTGTGTAATAACAGAATTATATACTGAAGTCTCACTGAATCTCCTATCATCGGCTACCATCCTCGTTAAACTGATTTAACAGCAGTCAAGAATACTTAGCTTTCACTAGCACACATAATCTATACAGTGGAAACTATGTATCCATACATCTTAAATCTATGTATAATCTATATATCTTAAATGTCAGTAACCATCCTAATACAAGCCTCATCACTTTTAGAAGACTTAATTTAAGCTAACACGCACAGAGTCCCCATAAAAGGCCTCCAAGAATATATACAATCCAGTTCTGGTTTTACTCCTTCCTCAGAGTCCAAATGCATTATCTAACAAGTACAAAGATCTGTCACAGCTAAAGACTCAAAAACACCTAATTTTAGGGGCGCCCGGGTGGCTCAGTCAGTTGGGCATCCCACTTCAGCTCAGGTGGTCATCTCGCGGTCCGTGAGTTTGAGCCCCATGTTGGGCTCTGTGCTGACAGCTCAGAGCCTGGAGCCTGTTTCGGATTCTGTGTCTCCCTCTCTCTCTGCCCCTCCCCTGTTCAGGCTCTGTCTCTCTCACTCTGAAAAAATGAGTAAGTGTTAAAAAAATTTTTTTTAAAAACACCTAATTTTAAAAGATGAGTTAAAATTAAAAAAAAAAGAAAAAACAAAGCCAACAGTTTATAATTTGTTGTTTTGTGATTTAAGTTGTTAATACTACAGATAATGTTAAATTTTTAATTAACCAGATGGAGGTTTCTGGTTTTTTTAATCTCTCGCAATTTCTTTTTAGTTATGTGGGCAACTCCTATAGAACCAGCCAGCAAGAAAACAGCTGGGCAAAAAAGTCACTCTTGCTCAATACTGGGTCTTTCTTATTTCAGTGTTTTAAAAAGCATGTTGCTCAAATTTTTGTTCTAACAGCAGGTCTCTGAGACATGTGACATATCAAGGCTTTCACTGTGGACTTCAGATAAAGGCCCTTTAAATTGAGAAAATAATATAATCTTAAGGTGAATGAAAACATATTAGTCTTTATACAAACAACATAAACCCCAGATCTGCCAATTAAACCACCATGCCCACTCCCACCCACCCACCCACACATATTCAGACATCTACATACATGATTGGGAAACTGATATTTACAGTGATTCTTTTGAGTGGTGGGATTTCCTTCCTGCCTTCCTTCCTCCCTTCTTTCCTTCCTTCCTCCTTTCCTTTCAAGTTTATTTATTTATTTTTAAAAAGAGAGATAGAGGGGGCGGGGCAGATAGATTGGGAGAGCAAGAATCCCAAGCAGGCTCCACACTGTCATAGACAGTCTGCTATAACAGAGACCAATTCGGGCCTCATGAGATCATGACTTGAGCAGAAATCAAGAGACAGACCAACTGAGCCACCCAGGCGCCCACTTTCTCCTGCCCTCCCCCCTCCCCCCCTTCCTTTTCTTTCTTGTTCTTTCTCTTTCTCTTTCTCTCTCTCTCTCTCTCTCTCTTTCTCTCTCTCTCTCTCCCTCTCTCTCTTCTTCAGTGAGCATGAATTACTTTTATAATGAGGGGGGAAAAAAACCCTTCCTTTAAAAAACATGTACTCTGAGAAGGCAGATCCCTAAATCATTCTTCAGTGTCATTATTTGACTCAATTATTAGCACACTATACTTCCGTGGGCAATTAACATCTTAAATTGCCTCTAAAAAAATTCCACAATAGTCCTGGTGAATTCATTTAAACAATGGCATTGAGACTGTAGCTTTAGCTTTAATTAGAATCCCTTTGACCTTAAAGTAAAAACCGGGAAGACACTGAATTCCTCAAGCCATCTGCTGAATTACCAAGCGTCCTGGAGCAGTAAAACAACTGTAATTCCCGTGGGATTGTGGATGAAAGCTGGCAGCCACTAGTTTTGTGAATGAGCACACATTTCAGCTCCTCTCAACCCCCTGGGTGGCCCCTGGGCTCTCCTATCTGACTTTATAGTTTTCGGGCGTTGATTTTATGAGGATACCCCTTCCTCGGCCTCAGAACCAATCTGGTCCCCGTGAAGATTTTCTTCTAACTTTACAGCTGCACATTTCATACCATCTGCTGCTTCCAGAAAACCTCCATTAAGAGCAGAGAGTGAGAAATGCCTCTTTTGTGGCTGCTTCCACTGCTCCTTCTGAACACACGCAAACATACACGCCCCATTTACATCACATACTACAGACACATCCACACGCTCCCACTCTCCACATGCACACACACCGCGTTCCACATAGACATGCACACATCATGCATGACAAATTCCAAATGAATACACATACCACATCGACATATACACCACATTCTCCATACACACAAGCACACGCCATACAGATCACCCACTCTGCATACACACAACACACGTATGCTGCACATCACCTATTCGACACACAGCACATTCCACACGGCAGGTGCACACCCCTTGCACACCACATGCTACACACACTGCACTGCACACACATCCCATATACATCACATACAACACACCCACAAACATACACAATAGCCGACCCGAAAGCATTCCCTGGGCACCAAGCCTGCCAAGAGGAGTGAGCTAACACAGAGCAATGATGTACCACTTAAAGAGGGCTTCCAAAACATTTTAAAACCTCCTTTCTCCAATATTAAGTTTTCCAAAGTATAAATTAATTTAAAACAACCATATTGTCCAGATAATAAAGCTAACACTGCTACTGCCTTACAAAAATATAAAATGATCAGGTTAATTAAAATTCTTTCCTAGCCTTGAATTTTGAATAAATCTATTGTTATTGTGCCTATTCAATACAATGCAGAATTTAAATAAGAATAAAATATTCACAAAGAGGATATCATTTGCCCTAAAGCCAAATGGCTCAGAAAGCATAGCTATAAATGCAGTAATTTGCAAAATGAGCTGAATATAGCATAATATTAATTTCATCCAAACCTAACGCAAACAGAGAGCGACAGGAAGGTAGAGTGATAGGAAAAATCAGGTATTGATTATGTTTTTACAACTCCCACATGTCCTGCAGGGTTTCTTTAAACTAATTAAGCTGTCAAAATCTTAACGCTCCTGGTTTTCAAAATCAGTACAGACATACAAAAGCTTTAATTATTTAGCATTTCTCTGGAGAAAAGACTCCGTATTATTAAACAATCTTTGGGTCACATTCTCATTCCACATGGTGGGTGTCTTAAAAACAACTTTACTTGTAGGCATGTGCTCCGATTTACATCACTGAGACTACTCTCAATAACACCTTTGCTGGAGAACCGAAAGCCTGAGCTCTCTGCACGCTGTGGTTCCCAGAACAAACCAAAACGGGTTTGTTGACTTAAAATCCAGTGAGCCTTGCAGCCTTCTCCACACTAGTGTCTCTGCCATTGGGGTCACTTTGGTGACACCATACTGCTGTTACTCCCAACCTCCCAGAGCACCTGGGGATTGATCTGAGCAGTAACCTAACCTAGAAGGACAATAAGGAAGGTAAGTTAAAACCCATGTGGTGACTATGGTCGGTGACACTGTACTGTATAATTCACTTTCTCTAAGAGTAGAACCTATATGGTCTCACAAAAATAATAAAAGAAATGTGTGTGTGTGTGTGTGTGTGTGTGTGTGTGTGTGTGTGTGTAGTGATGAATGGAATTAACTAGATGGGAGAAATCCTTTCACAGTGTATATGTATAACAAATCATCACAGGGTACACTTTAAATATTTTATAATTTTGTCAATTATACTTCAACTAAGCTTAAAACACACACACACACAAATTTTCTTTTTAAATGGCGGCTGGGCAGCTCAGTTGGTTGAGCACCCAACTTTGGCTCGGGTCATGATCTCAAGGTTCAGGGGTTCGAGCCCTGCGTCGGGCTCTGTGCTGACAGTTCAGAGCCTGGACCTTGTTTCAGATTCTCTGTCTCCCTCTCTCTCTGCCCCTCCCCTGCTCACGTTCTGTCTCTGTCTCTGTCTCTCTCTCAAAAATAAGTAAAGATTAAAAAAAATAATAAAATAAACATTAAAATTTAAAAAAACACATATTTTACCTAATAATTTTGTAAAGAATTGGTGAAGAAAGTTTATGGATCTGGATATACTCTTTCTAAGATACCTAGAATTATATTCCTATGATACAAAGAGAAATAAAACTCTAACAGACTACATATTAAAATATACTAGAACAGAATCTAACAACCTTTCCCAGAGGGGGGAAATCATATTTATAGACAGTGTTGTATTAAAAGAATATTATATATTTGACATCAAAGGGGACCTTCACACATGAGAACTTCAAGTTAGGAGCAACTGAACCCTGTGAGTTATTCTGAGTGCCTATAATTTATAATATAAAATGCTGATCTCATATAAATTTCAAAGATATGGGGGTTTTTTTAGCCACACTCAAAACTTAGTATGGCTTACAATTTTCATGTAACTCAGTATGAAAAACAGATTCATTTCATGTAAAATACTAAAATCGAAAACTACACTAAATCTTAAGAACACTGGTGATAGAGAACATGCACAAGTATCTCCGTGCTGGTTTTCTGCTTGACGCTGCTGTGGAAACAATAATGCAGGGTCAAGTAAGCCCGGGAAAGGGGGGTTGGGTTAATGGAAATGCAGTTCAGACGCCCTGGTGACCACAGAACAGGGGCCATTATAAGAAGCCAAGCCCACAGCAGGATTTGCCTGCGGGTAGAAACACACAGAGAACACAAAAAAAATGGCATGGTCTCTGGGTCATCTGTTTATCCATTTACATCATGTGGTTTCCAGAAGCTAAGAACTGATAAATAGGGTTTGTTTGGTTTTTGTTTTTCTTGTTTGTGTGTATGTGAGGACATTTAACTTCTACTCTGTTACCA
This sequence comes from Lynx canadensis, assembly GCF_007474595.2. Lineage (NCBI taxonomy): Eukaryota > Metazoa > Chordata > Mammalia > Carnivora > Felidae > Lynx > Lynx canadensis. The sequence continues at coordinate 27,917,457 of NC_044315.2, read as the reverse complement.
AATGTCAATTACACAATACAGTGTTATCAACTATAGTCACCATGATATACATTAGATCCTCAGACCTTACTCATCTGATAGCTTGAAGTTTGTACCTTTTTACCAACCTCTCCCTATTTCCCTAAACCCCAGCCCTTGGGAGCCACTTTTCTACTCTCTGTTTCTATGAGTTTAACTTTTTTTTGTTATATTCTGCATTTAAGCAATACCATACAGGTATGTCTTTCTGTGTCTGGTTTATTTCCCTAAACCCCAGCCCTTGGCAGCCACTTTTCTACTCTTTCTATGAGTTTAACTTTTTTTTCTTAGATTCTGCATTTAAGCAATACCACACAGGTCTGTCTTTCTGTGTCTGGTTTATTTCATTCAGCATAATGACCTCAAGGTTCATCCATGTTGTTATAAATGTCAAGATTTCCTTCTTTCTCATGGCTGAGTAATATCTATTCATATATGTGTGTGTATATATATATATATATATATATATATACATACATATACACACACACACACACACACACACAATATTCATTCAAATATGTAAACAATACAGGTTTGAACTGTGTGGTCCACTTAGATAAGGATTTTTTTTTTCCAGTAAATAACAGTTCAGTACTGTAAATATATTTTTTCTTCCTTATGATTTTAACATTTTCTTTTCTCTAGCTTACTTTAAGAATATACTGTATAGGGGCGCCTGGGTGGCTCAGTTGGTTAGGTGACCAACTTTGGCTCAGGTCATGATCTCACAGTTTGTGAGTTCAAGCCCAGTGTCGGGCTCTGTGCTGACAGCTCAGAGCCTGGAGGCTGCTTCAGATTCTGTGTCTCCCCCTCTCTCTACCCCTCCCCTGCTCATGCTCTGTGTCTCTGTGTCTCTCTGTCTCTCAATAATAAATAAACGTTAAAAAATTTTTTAAAAAATACTGTATAATACATACAGCATACAAAATATGTGTTCATCAACAATTCATGTCAGTAAGACCAACAGTAGGCTATTAAGAGTTACGTTTCAGGGCGCCTACTGAGGTTTAGCATTTGACTCTTGATTTTGGCTCATTGTTGTGACAGCGAGGCCCACATTGTGTTCCACGTGGGTCATGGAGTCTACTTATTATTAATAATATTATTAATATTCTCTCTCTCCTTTTCCCTCTGCTCCTCTGCCCCCACTTACTTGTTCTCTCTTTCAAAAAAAAATAATAAAATAAAAATGTTTAAAAATAGTTAAGTTTTGGGGAAGCCAAAAGATATATGGGGATTTCTGACTGCAAAAGAGGTCAGTGTCCCTGATCACTGCACTGCTCAAGGGTCAACTAGATATACCACTTCTTCATACCTTGGCTATCGTGAGTAATGCTGCAATAAACAAAAATAGTAACAATCATGCATATATCTCTCTGATTTCCTATTTTCGTTTCCTTTGGATACATACCCAGAAGTGGGAGTGCTGGATTCTAGGGTAGTCCTATTTTTAATTATTTGAGGAACCTCCATACTGTTTTCTAGTGGTGACACCAATTGACATTCCCACCAATAGTCCACAAGGGTTCCTTTTTCTCCACATCCTTGCCAACACTTGTTATTTCTTGTCTTTTGGATAACAGTCATTCTAATAGGTGTGAGGTGGTATCTCATGGTGCTTTGGATTTGAATTTTCCTGATGATGAGTGATGTTGGGCACTGTTTCGAGTATCTGTTGGCCATCTGGAGGTCTTCTCTACAAAAATGTCTATTCAGTTCCTCTGCCCATTTTTTAATTGGACTGTTTTTTTGCTACTGAGTTATAGGAATTCTTTGTATATTTTGGGCATCAGATATATGATTTGCAAATATTTCCTCTCATTCCTTAGATTGCCTTTTCTTTTTAGTTTGATACAGTCACGTATTTATTTTTGCTTTTGGTGTCAAATTAAAACAAAAAATCACTGCCAAGACCAAGGTCAAGATGCTTACTATCCATGTTTTCTTCTGGGTGTGTTAGGTCTCCAGTCTTACATCCAAATCTTTAATTCATTTTGAGTTCATTTTCATGCACGGTATAAGACAGTGGTCTAGTTTCATTCTTTTGCATGTGGCTGTCCAGTTTTCCCAACACCATTTATTGAAGAGACTGTCCTTTGTCTCATTTGTTGAAAATTGACCATAAATGTGAGGGCTTATGCCGTTCCACTGATTTGGGTATCTGGGTTTTTTTTTTTTTTATTTTTTTTTTAATGTTTATTTATTTTTGAGCAAGAGACAGAGCATGAGCGGGGGAGGGGCAGAGAAAGAGGGAGACACAGAATCCAAATAGACTCCAGGCTCTGAGCTGTCAGCACAGAGCCCAATGTGGGACTCAAACTCACGAACGGGGAGATCATGACCTGAGCTGAGGTCAGATGCTCAACCGACTGAGCCACCCAGGTGCTCCGATTCGTGTCTCTGTTTTTATGCCAGCACCATACTGTTGTGATTATGATAGCCTTATATTATAGTTTGAAATTGGCAAGTATTTTTACTTATTCTTTAATCTTCCAAATAGCCTGCCTTCTAAAAAAGCTTTCTTTCATATTAATACATTTGCAAAAATTGAATCAATCATAGAAAATAAATCAAGAAAGAACACAACACACTTTTAAAATAAGGGTACCCAACAGGAAAGTATTTTTCACTTGTCCACAGCAGTGCCTGGTGATAAGAACACGGAGTTTGCCTGAAATCGCTTTTGCTGATCCTTGGGTCAGAAATGGAATCAAAGCTAAGGCATCCTACCAATAACTCAAAATAAACACACTAGAAAGTAAACATTTACCGAGTATCTGCATGGGGTTCAGTGCTGATTAAGGGCTTGGAAAATCCAGTGAAATGTCTGTTAAAAGGGAGACAGCAAGCCCAAAATGGAGTCACTTGTGCCAAGCCCCACATCGGCAAACCAAGACTTCAAACCTAACCTAACTGTAGGTTCAGCCCCTCAGGAATGTAATCTTTAACCAGTCCACGCAGAATTACCTGGTCAGCACCAGTAAATTCCTCTACCTGATAGACCCCTTCTACACCCCTTGCCCAAAACAATGCGTTCTTTGCTAATAATGTCTTGTTTCCACTCCCTGTCCTCTTTAAAAACCTTTCCTTCTCTAAGCTCAGCAGAGCGCCTTTCTATTGCTAGATGGAATGCTGCCCGATTGGTGAATTGGCTGAATAAAACCAATGTGGTCTTTAAATCTGCCAACATGGTACCCTTCCCCTCAGGAGCAAGAACTCGGGGTGGGGGACTAGGGGGAGGAAATGCAGCAAAAACCATCAATTTCAAAACTTCCAAGCCAAACCGGCAGAGCAGCATCATTAAAACAAAACAAAAACAAAAACAAGTACCAAAACAAGCAATCCGCATTTTGGCTACATGTGACATACAGCAGAGAGCACATTTACTGATGAACAGGACCTGGTGTTTATTACCTATTTTTCACCCCAAAATTCCAAGCAGTTTGCAAAATTAAAAAAAAAATTCTCTTAAGAAATTGGGATCACAACGCCCACAGGATCTTAGTGAAGGCCAATACCACCCATGAAAAATGCTTTAAAACTTGTAAAGTACTAGGCAAGTGTGCATTGAAACAAGCCTTAGTTTAGCACAGCTGGGAGAAACTGAATGAACACAATGGGTCAATGAAGGAGAAAGTGTTCCTGTCATAAAAGGACTGATAAGCAAAGGTTCTTCCCTGACCCCTTTGGTAACAGGTTGCCTAATGCATTTCAAACATTTTTCCTAGGGACGGGGCTCTCTCACCCTCACACATTGGCCACTTTTCCTGCCCTTTCCCCCTCCTTCCTTGGACACTCCCCTGCAGGGGAGTCAAACAGGTTCAGGGAGCCACAGCACAACTGTCCTGAGCTCAAGCTTCCCTTGAGGATTTACTAGCAAAGGGCAAGAGAGTCAAGGCTGTACTGGTGAAGCCACATAGCCTGGCCAGAAACGGCGTTGCACACGGACGTGACTGTGGCATCTTTAATTTCACAACACTGCCCTGGTATCCGAGCACTGCCTGGTGCAGTTTTCTCCCGGCAGCTGCCTCTCAGTCTGCAACCCAAAGGCTCCATTACTTTATGGACAATTTTCTTCCTTTATGTGATATAAAGACACACACACACCCATATACAAACATACACATAGATGTATACATATACACATATAGATACAAAATTTTACAATGCCTGTGTGCAGATACATATGCACACACATGTATATTTTTTAATTACTTTGTATCTTATTTTTGGTTTTGGGTTGTTTTTTTTTTTCCTACCAACTTCTTTTTAACACTTCCCTTTTATTCCATTCAGGGAGTACAAATATTCCACACCCTTTGGGCTATGCCTAATCAACAGTGGAAATAAAAGTAACCCATACTCCCTATCTCTCTGCCCCTCCCCACTTGTGCTCCTGCTCTCTCTCTCTCTCTCAAAAATAAATAAATCGGGGTGCCTGGTGGCTCAGTCAATTAAGTGTCTGACTTCGGCTCAGATCATGATCTCACAGATCATGAGTTCAAACCCTGTGTCGGGCTCTGTGCTGACAGCTCGGTGCCTGGAGCCTGCTTCAGATTTTGTGTCTCCCTCTCTCTCTGCCCCTCCCCAGCTCATGCCCTGTCTCCCTCTGTCTCTCAAAAATGAATAGACGTGAAAAATTAAAAACAAATAAATAAACATTTTTTTAAAGAGATATACTAAAAAAAAAAAAAAAAAAAAAAAAAAAGGTAGGCACCTAGATGGTTCAGTAGGTTAAGCATCTGACCTCGGCTCAGGTCATGATCTCTCATGGTTCATGGGTTCAAGCCCCACATCCGGCTCTGTGCTGACAGCTCAGAGCCTGGAGCCTGCTTTGGATTCTGTGTCTCCCTCTCTCTCTACCCCTCCCCTGTTTGTGCTCTGTCTCTTTCTCTCAAAAATAAATACATAAACATTAAAAAAAACACATTTAGGGGCACCTGGGTGGCTCAGTCGGTAAAGCCTCTAACTTCAGCTCAGGTCATGATCTTGCAGTTTGTGAGTTCGAGCCCTGCATCAGGCTCTGTGCTGACAGTCTGGAGCCTGCTTCAGATTCTGTGTCTCCTTCTGTCTCTGCCCCTCCTCCCCCACTTGTGCTCTATCTCTATCAAAAATAAATAAAATATTTTTTAAAAACCACACATTTAAAAAAAATAGGATAAAAAATAAAAGTAACCCATAGTTCATGTAGTAGCATCTGCAACTGATTTTGAAATGCATCAAAAATGAGGTGGAATGATGGATAGATATGTTACAGATAGAATAAAGCAAATTTAATGATTGCAGAATGTAGGTGGTGGGTATATGGGTGTTCACTGAAAAGTTCTTCTCAACTATCAACTTCTCTGTATGTTTGAAAATCTTCATAACATGTTAGAAGAAAAGAAAGTAGTAAAGAGGGTAGTAAAGGAGACATGAGATTTTTTTTTTCTCTTAAAGCATCAGATATTACAGATGCCTGGCTATGTATATTCAATAAACATTCTTTCATCAGCTAGCATTTTCGCATTTATATCGGGGGGGGGGGGTGAGTGCTACCGAAATGACAACTGTTACATTACAATATGAATGGGATTGATATAATATTAACAAGAGCAACATAGGCACCAGTAATGAACTCCAGCCAGCTACTGGCAGTGGGCTGAGGGGCACTGTCTTCCACTCGGAGGGGACCACGCACAAGAGGGGTGCTCGCAATCCAGCCCAGATCCGTCATGGTGTAAAAATGAAAAGCACACTGAACCTCACCCACAGCATACAATGGGAGAAAATCAGACCATTTGTTCCCCTAAATTATGTTTTTGCCAAAGTCTCTCTTTCTTTTCTCCCCACCCCCACTCTTCCCATGAATGCACCTCCTCCCCCTCTGTCTCTCTTCCTCTGTTGCTGCTCTCTTCCCTCCCTCTCTCTCTTTTTTGTCTTTGAGAGAGTGGGAGGGATGGATAGATAGATGCTTTCAAACATATCCATGACTCTACTTTACTTTCCAAAAGATAAGCAATTTCTCACATTCATTACTCTGTATTTTTAAAAGGCCTGATGCTAATCCGTGGCTCACAGCTGCTCTGGGCCCCCTGGGAAAGGAAATTACTTAAAAACCTCCTTTGAAGGGGAGACCTGCATGAATGTGAAGAGGTCACTGGTCTGGCCCCCATGACTACTTTGTTCCAGGGAGGTTGACCTTTAAAAGGGTCCCTTGGGGATTTCCCTGGATGTCTGCTCCCACCTGCCACAAGAAGGTTTCCCTCTGCACACCCTTTTCACGGGGCTCCACCCAGAACCAGCTGACATGAAGGGAAACCAGTTCAATCAGTCTGTCCCAAGCCGGCAAGATGCATAGGAAGGTCGGTTTAAAAATTAAATAGCATGTTTATCTTTTTAAAGAGCTACTATGCCTCGGACAGAGGAGAACTATTCTGGAATTTTCAAAGAAGTGCCGTGGATGAAAGAACTTTTCATCCATTAATTATTAAAGCTAAAATGGAGTGTATGCAGCTGAATACAGACTCTCTCTTCCAATTTCAAAATGGGCCCAGAAAAGCAGACAGAGTTTGACTCTCAGAGGGCCAGAGGTTGTTAATATGCTTCATATAAATGGTACAAACTTGAAGTAAATGTGCACATTTAAAATCAAGCTACCTTCCAGGGAGGACTGAAAGCAGGAACTGAGGATACAACCTGGACTGGAAACACAGTGTCTCTGGGGCTTATGTCAAGAGTTACAAGAGCTCTCCGCTGCTTGCTCTGGACTTCCGACACTGCCTGAAAGTGACAGCCTCCGAGTTCGGCTTACTTCTCACATTCTGGAACATGCTATGTCACTATGGTGTAAGTTGTGGTAAATGTAATAACACCAACAGAACATGAGAAAAACCATATAGGTTCTTGTTGGGAAAAAAGGGAAGGGGGCAAAATTGGTGCTTTTTAATTCTAAATAGCAGACAGTAGTGGAAGGGAGGGGAAGAGCTTCAAAATTAAGAACAGCACTGCAGTACCCCGAATAGCTAAAGCAATCTTGAAAAAGAAAACCAAAGCAGGAGGCATCACAATCCCAGACTTCAAGCTGTACTACAACGCTGTAATCATCAAGACACAAAAGCCAATGGATGAATGGATAAAGAAAATGTGGTATATATATACAATGGAGTATTACTCGGCAATCAAAAAGAATGAAATCTTGCCATTTGCAACTCTGTGGATGGAACTACTGGGTATTATGCTAAGTGAAATTAGAGAAAGACAAACATCATATGACTTCACTCATATGAGGACTTTAAGACACAGAACAGATGAACACAAGGGAAGGGAAACAAAAATAACAAAAAAACAGGGAGGGGGACAAAACAGAAGAGACTGATAAATAAGGAGAACAAACCAAGGGTTACTGGAGGGGTTGTGGGAGGGGGGATGGGCTAAATGGGTAAGGGGCACTAAGGAATCTACTCCTGAAATCATTGTTTCACTATATGCTAACTAATTTAGATGTAAATTAAAAAAAAAAAAAAAAAAAAAAAGAACAGCACTACAGTAAGAAGTGATGTCTGGGGCACCCAGGTGGCTCAGTCGGTTAAGCGTCCGACTTCGGCTCAGGTCATGATCTCACGGTCTGTGAGTTCAAGCCCCGTGTCGGGCTCTGTGCTGTCACTCCAGACCCTGGAGCCTGTCTCTTGCTCTGTCTCTCTCGATCAAAAAAATGTCTCGCGCTCTGTCTCGACTCTCTCTCTATGAAAAAAACGAATAAGCATTAAAAAAAATTTAAAAAAGTGATGCCTGCTCTCTGATGTAATGTCTAAGGCAGTTCTCCTGATCTTTACTTTGCAGATGAGGAAGCAAGGGTTGTATGAAGTCAGGGAGCCACCAGATACTCCCCCACACCAACATTTCTCACGAAAACCTAAATTTAAAGAGACAGAGGTGACAAGAAGGAGATTTATAGCAGGAGGCCAGATCCCAGCACCACAGAGCAAGCCTGACCTGCAATGAGGGGCAGGTGACCAGGAACTCTTTTCCTGGGCTCTCCTGGGGCAGCCTGAGCCCGATCAGGCAAGAGGCTTCTTTACTACCTCAAGGCAGTCAGTTGTGTTTGCGGGAAAAGGGATGAAGCCTTCAGTGCATGTGCTTAAAGCTCTGTCTCCTCCAATGCAACCGTCCCCCCACCTTTGCAGTCAAGAAATGAAAGCAAACGAATAAGCCAAAAACTATGCTATGCACCCCCTCATGCATGTGTGCACTTTCTGCTGAGCACTACTGTGTGTGAGGCACTGTTCTAGGTGCCTGGGATAAAACAGACAAAGATCTCTGATGAAAGAGTCCCAGAATAGATAATACCCTTAACTTTTATAAAGACAAGATAGTTAGGTTCTGTTAGTAGCATGTTAGAAGTGCTAAGCACTAGGGAAACATGGGGCAGAAAACGGGGTATGATGTGGAGTGAGAGCTGATTTTTAGAGGGCAGTAAAGTTTGGCTTCACTGCGAAAGTGACATCTGAGCAAAGGCTGAAGGAGGTGAGGGCTGGTGCGTAGCTCTCTGCAGGAAGGGCACACGGAGAAGAAGGAACAGACAGTGTATTCTAACAATAAGCTTCCAAATGGATGAAGCGTTGTTATGCTTAGGCATGCTGAAGTTCTCGAAAAGTCTGATTGACGTAGGTGAGTGTTTAAGCAAGGATGCTAGTCTTACGCTGCACGTCAGTATGAGCTTCCAGTACATTCCATGCAAACATGGCTCGATGTAACCATGTACGGAATTCAAACTATCTCTGTCTTTAAGTGCATGAAATAATGTGGGATGTATGAGTGCAACATACTTCTGAAATGTGACTTCCCATTTCAAAGTCACTAGGAATGTAGCAGCAAAGAAGGATTAATGATTTCCGTACTCCGGCTGGCAAATGATCACTTGCAGGTAAGGTCTTGGATAAAAGATCCCATTCCATTCTCAGATTTCCTCCTGGCCTAACATGCGTGCTTCAAAGGAGAAGTATTTTAAATGTCACTTGCAAGAAAAGAAGGATGTGAAATAACCACATAATGCAGCCAGTAACAGCTCAAAGGGAAGCTCGGTGTTTGGTAACACAACCATTGGGTTTGTGTTTTGATAGATTTGCTAATGGAAGACAGCATTGCATGCACATTTACATGAAGGGCTTTTAAAGTTTACATGAGGGGTCTTTTGTAAGATCATCCTCCTTACAGGCCTGGATTCAGAGAGCATCAGAGAAGTTTCCCCAGAATCTCACCTCAGCGGGAGCAAGTGCATCTGTACTCCACTAGGGTGACTCAGCCAGCTAAGGCCTGGCCCACCACAGTGCACGGCCACCCTTGACGCTTGGTGACCAATGACGGCAGCCCAGCATCCCTGAGGTTCCAAGTTGCTGCTTCTAGATTCACGGACCCAGCAGATGTAAAGAGCAACCATATGCTGGGTTGGAGGCGGTGAGATCAGTATCAAAGACCCAAGAGGCCCATCCTCTCCAAGCCCCTCATCCTAACAAAGAGAAACCGAAGTACGCACAATGCTGAAGACGACACTGTCAAGGTCAAAATCCAAGTTTCCTCAATGCTACTCTAGGGACTTTTTTTCAGCCCCTAGGAGGTCAACGCTTAAGGAGGCAGAGGGTCGCTGGACATGATACAACCTATTAGTGAAGCGTGCAGACATCAGTTCCCCCCCCTGGGATGTGCAACCTTGTAGCAGGCTTTGCTCTCACAGAATGTTTACAGAGTTCTGTTTCTATCAGCTAAATAATTACAGACAACCAACATCTTTGGTCCTCCACCCTTTTAGGTGTCCGTGTCGTGAGGCTGCCCAAGACGGATGTCCTCAGGGGGTTCTTTCTATCCCCTCCTCCTTGGCCCCAATGCTAAGACCCTGTTCTAAAGGGAAGAAATTGTGTCAAACTATCCTCCAACTGTCTTTGAAGTAGAAAACAGCATATGGAAACGGTTTAGCCTGAGTTCTGAGTTTGCAGAGAAATGCTTTTATAACGTTTCTAATTGGCCTGGACATCAAAGAAGGCATTGTCACTCATGAAAGAGAGCGGTAGAGAATAATTAAGGATGGCTGAGTTGGTGAGGTGTCAACCAGACTCGGGCACAGTGACACCACCGCTACCACCGTCATCTTAAAGGACCCTCAGCACAATTATACTGGATGCCTTGAAGGATGTTGCCCAAAAGCTCTGCCCTGAAGAAAGATACCAAACATGCTTGCTTAGTACCATAGCGATTCTCTAGAACGCTTCCCACCCACTAACAGATGGAAATAGTCAAAATATTAAAAATATACTGGAAAACCCTGAATGCCCTTCCGTGGGTGAATGGATAAACTGTGGCATATTCATCCAAGGGAATACTGCTCAATGATAAAAAGGGATGAACTGATACCCCAACAACATGGATGAATCTCAAATGCATTACGCTCGCCAGACTTAAAAGGCACATACACTAGGACTCCATTCCTATATCATTCTCAAAAAGGAAACTATGAGAACAGAAGACTGAGCAGTGATTGCCAGATGCTGGGGGAGGCAGGGGCTAGCTACCAGGGGTACAAGGGAGTTTGGGGAGATAAGGGAACTGCTGTACATTCTGACCACACTAGAGGTCATAGGACACCATGCCTTTGTTAAAATTCACAGAACTACACGATAAAAAGTGTGATGCCTGGGGCGCCTGAGTGGCTCAATCAGTTAAGCATCCGACTCTTGGTTTCGACTCAAGTCGTGATCTTGCGGTTCGTGGGTTCGAGCCCTGCCTCGGGCTCCACGCTGACGGTGCAGAGTCTGCTTGGGATTATCTCTCTCTCTCCCTCTCTGCCCCTCCCCTGCTCCTGCGCTCTGTCTCTCTCTCAAAATAAATAAATAAACTTAAAAAAAAAAGTGTAATGTCACTGTATGCAAATTATACCTGGGAGAAAAAGGCAAAAAACATCGAATCATCAGGAAAAAGAGCAAAACTCAACAAAGAATTGAAATATTTAACGTTTCTAGGTAAATTTCACTTCAATATTTCAAAACAAACTTCCATCTCTCTGTACAGCGATGGCTCAAATGACTGGTCATGTCCTTCAGAACAACTGACCTCTTACCCTGATGAGAGCAACAGGGACAGGGAACTCAGCTCCTCAAACATTCAAGCTTCCAGGGACACCAGACACAGTGGGCAGGCAGCTGGGCAACCAGGGGAGCAGCCCAAGTGCCATGTCTTGGAGAGCTCTTGGAGGGAAGAGATGAAAACACACAGAAAAGGAGGTAGACCAGAAGTCCCTAGCCTGGACACAGTTGCCCTGACAAAACGACTATCTCTGCTTATTTTTGGAACTTGACATTGTGTCATTCATTAATTCAACTCATTTTTGAGCTAAGCACGATGAAAAATAGAGATGCAGTAAGTCCTGGAACTCCCTGCCCACACTGGAAGACATATTCCTCCACCCCAACTGCATCCACAGGGCCACCCACAGGCTACCATGGGATAAAAGGGGACCCCGGGGAAACCGCAGGATGTACCAGTCACACCATTTGGGATGTGGACGGAAGGTGACAGGTGTCCCCTGGAATTCTTTGAGGGGGTGCTTCTGGCAGGGAACCCAACCCAGCTTCACCTCAGGCTTCTGAGAAAGATGCAAGTTCAAGGCTTCCCAACCTTTCCTACCCCACCTCACGGAACACACAGCAATGATGTCTCTGCTGCCTGTGGCCTGAGATAACCAGCCCGGGGGTTCCAATGCCCCAGCCCTGCCAGCTACCCTGAGGGTGAGGGGCTCAGGGGTCAAGCACACCTGGAATGCAGGGTACTTCTGAAGCTCCTCTCAAGGAGCCTGGGAGGTTAGATCCAGAAGGGTACTCGGGAGTGAATCTAGAGACTCGGGAAACTGGGTTCTAGTGTCAGGGCACCTCTGGCCTATTCGGAGCCTTTGGGTGAATCATGAACAAGTGCCCCTCTTCCTGGCAGAGGCCCCCGAGCATCAGCTGGATTTCAGCCCCGACGCCCACCCCCCTTCCTCGCCTCCTTTAGAGCCTCTGTCAGGGCACAGTATGCACGTCCTTGCCTGAGAGACAGGAAGCTCTGTCCTGTGGGCTGTACAGATCCCATCCAACTGTGTCAGCGGGATACAAATAGACCTTTCAGCAAGTTCAGACAAAGTACTGACGAGCATGTCTGGGATTCTATTTGAGGTTAGCAAACATAAATACCCGGGAGCTTGTATTTTCCTAGAATGAGATTTCCTCAATCTAGGTCAAGCTTATTTCTGAGGTCCCCCCACCATTCACATAAACTGCTCAGAATGGCTTCTCTACCATTTCCCTATAGCTACTGAAATGCCAGACATGACCCCACCAATTGAATCCAGCTTGTCCCCACACCATGTTTGATGACCAACTGGCAATCAAAGGTCTCACTTTCTGGGAAAAATATATTTGGAACCATACCTCACATTTTATACTCAAATGAGTTCCAGATGGATCATAGACTTAAATTTAAGTAACATACCACAAACGTATTGCAAGAAACCATAGAGATTATTTATTAACAAAGTCAACATGGGAAAGGACTCTCTGTGACATAAAACCCGCAACAAATGAAAAAAAAAATTCGATAAATTTGACATGTTAAAAAAAACAGGTGTCTGAGTTGATGAAAATGTTCTGGAGCTGAATTAGTGGGATGGTTGTGCAACCAATGTGAATGCACTTAATGACCTGCATACTTGAAAATGGTTAAAATGGAAAATTTTATTTTATGTGTATTTTACCACAATACACAAACTTATCCATGGGACGGAAAACGCTAGAAACAAAGTCAAAAGACAAATGACAGCCTAGAAAAAAGATGCACAAATCATGTCACAGACATGAAGCTATTTGTAATATATGAAGAGCCCCCACAAATAGAGGTCTACAAAGCTACTGAAAAATGAACAAACTATGAATTGAAAGCTCACAACAAACACAAAAAATTCTTAAACGCATGAAAAGGAGTCTATACTCATTCATATTTAAAAATTAATGAAACTACACTCAACAAAGTGGCAAGAACCCAACCCTGCTGCAACAGCAGGGTTGGGTTCTTGCCACTTTGTTGAATATAGTTATCCTACAGATGACTGTAACATTTTACACAAAGGAATTCTTTGCAGAATTATTTGTAACAAAAAAGTTAGGAAAGAACCCTACGAGCACATAGATCGGGAGAGAGTTAAATAAATTACGGCAGACAACCAGAACAGCAAGAGGCATTTCTTTTTGTACAGTAACAGAATGACTTTCGAGATAGGTTGCCAGGTGAAAAAAACAAAGCGCAAAACAAGATGAATAGCATTTCAGTAAAAATATGAAAATATTTATAAGTTTATTGACTTAAATGCACGTAGACTCTATCTGGATGGATCTCAAGAAGCTGAGTTGCTGGTGACTAGAAGACAGACAGAAGGAGGCTACCTCTCCCTGCACATCCCCTTTGACTTCCATGCCAATGTGAATATGTCACCTATTCCAGAAGACATAAAGGGATACGACTCTCTTGTTCCCTGTAACGGAACGGAACCTCAGAAGTCACCACACTGCTTGACACAAAAGCCTTCCCTTTCCTAGAAGATGGGGAAGAAAAATACCAGCTTAAATAAAGCTGGAAGAAAGAAACACAGAAGGAGATGCTGTCCTCTCCCTTCCTGTCTGCGTCACACTGCTCGAGGGCTGACGTCCCACCAGAAGGCAGCCCAGCCTCGAAGCTTCACACACCTATGCTACCACCAATTCCTGCGTCTGTCACCGACATTCAGCACCATCCTTGGGACTGAGTAAGACAAACAAGCACCTGCCTTTTCAGACCTTAACAGTGGCACAGGGGAAGGTTCCAGCCTGCCTGTGCCAGCTCACGAGAGAGTTCTGTTCATTTTGCAGGAATCTGAAGAGCCTGCTAAACACAGCCACTGTTAAATAATATACAATCAAACAATGTCCCAAAACCTGCAATGACACCGAAAGCTTAAAAAAAGATAGTTACCACTACTGCAATTGGCAGTGAAGTTGAAAAACAGTTCAGTTTAATGAATATAATTTGTACGAGGCTGAGTCTAACAGCAGATCGCATGTCAGATTTAATGGTGATGTATTTATTGGGAAAAGAATTAGCAAATAGGAATGCAACTCCATTTGTCAAAATATTGTCAACCACAGGTCAGCCAAAGCAAAAACCAAGGAGAGCATTCTGTGAGACGCAAATGGCTATATGGAATTTACACACATCTTAGTATTTGTGAACTGTGTTATACATCCTTTATATCAGTAAAATCTCTAATGCACATGTGCACATGTACACACATACATGTGTACCTATGTTGTACACACACGCATATAATATATGCATATGCACGCACGCTCACAGTTCAGTTACCACTAAATTGAACTCTCTGCTGCCATGAACTCTGGCTCCCCAGTCTGTAAAAGGAGCATTAAAAAAAAAAAAAAACACATTTCCCACCACCTTCGTGGGACAGTAAGAAACTATAAAATTGAATTCCAGTTGTTACCAACGTCCTGATTCTTCCCTCACCCCACAGTGGCTGATTTTAAAATACCTGCTTTCAAAAACCTTCCCCTTGTCGTGTGGCTTTCCAGAACCTGTCTTCCGGCCTATGATCTCTTTATTACCACAGAAGGGAGTGCAACCCCAGGAACAAGAGCTAGGCACTGAAAACTGTCTCCAGCTGTCCCTGTCCTTATCTGCTCAGAGGTAATTCAGGGGTAATCAGCAGGTGCTTTCACAGCCCCGGCCCCCACCGTCCCCACACTTGCCCCAGGCAGGGGAGGCTCCTGCTGCCAATGCTTGTTTTCCCATCAACCCTTCTACACTGTTTCTTCACTCTGGGTATAATTCCACGCACTTCCTATAGAAGTAATTTTAAACCATAATTAAACCCTATCCTTTCAGAACACACGATACACCTTTCTGCATGTACTAAGAATCAATTGAAATCTACTGGGGAAGAAGTCGATTCTATATTAAGATTTCCGTTTTCCTTTGTGAAACCTCCATTTTCAGGCATTATATAAAAATGAGAGCAAATTTGACAGAACTGCCTGGCAGCCAGGGCAACTGCAGATTGCAAGAAGGTTTAACATGAGTCCCTTAGTTTCCACTTAGAAACTGCAAATATTCCAGGGCAAACGGCTGTGCCATAGAGGCTCTGTTCCCAGGCTCAGCACAGACACGCGCTGCTTTCTCGGAGAACCACACCAGCTGTGACACGGGACAGATCGGTACCAGGTACCTACTGCCTCTGCTATCTGTAATTGAAATGGGGTCAACCACATTTTATTCCCACTAGACTCCCCTCCGACCCCCATACTTTGAAATTCTTAAATATATATGACCCTGAGAATATGTAACATGGTCAAAAGTACCAGCAGAGTTTGGGGAAATCCTCACTCTACTGCAATAGAAAAGACAAAGCTGTTCTGTCCACATCCTCCCCTGCAGATAGCACTGTGATATGGGGACCTTTGGGGGGCTGTCACCTCTCAGGGTTATCCCAAGGATGAGAACACACTATGCATCTTAAAGAACCCATTAATGATTATTTGTCCACATTTGAAACTCAGGAACTATGGCTACCGTCCTTCTGTGATGATGACCAGTTAAGGGAACTGATCATCAAACAACAGGTATTTCTGGAATACCTTCTTACAAGATGCTAGGAACAAAAGAATTATGATGTCTCGAAGGGCTTACAATTCAGGGAAGACACACACACACACACACACACACACACACACACACACACGGTAGTGAGCAAAGCAATGGTGGGGAATCTAAATGCTACATGAATGTTCCAAAGAGAAATTGCCCCAGAAGTTTGCAAGAAGAGGTCATCACTTTGAAGTGGGATGCCCAGGATGACCTCCTAAACAAAATGGAAAATACACCCAGCATCCAGAGTAGAGAGGAAGGTCCCACATGTTGACAGGGCAGAGATTCTGATCACCCGCACAACAGAGGGTAACAGTAACACACAAACCCGGCCCCAGGTCACTATTGTCACCAATGGATGTCCCTTTCCTGATTATTCTTCATTGCCTCCATCTCCACCCCCCACCCCCAATGTGTTCTACACTCTTCTCTGCCCAGCCTGGAGGCTGTCCCCACACACGGCACCACTGTGTTTTCCTGTAGGTGGTTAACAGCAGGCACTGGCAGGAGGTCGGAGGGGAGGAGAGAGGGAGACAGAGGTCAGGGTGTTTCTTCCCTAAAATGACACATGCTGCTGGTAGGTCTCCTCCGTGGCTCCAGCTCAGCTGAGGCAGGTTATCAGATCCCCAGACGGTGGGTACCTGGCTGTCCTATAACCTTCACCTGAACGGCTAGAAGTGGACTCATTTCCTGCCATCACCCTGATGACACATTTCCCTTTTCTGCAACATCCCCCAAACCAGGGTCCTTTCACACCCTCCCCTACTGGCAAGCTTCCCCAGCTGACTTCCATGAAAGCGCCCTGTCTCCCTGTCCCCAGGGAGCTGGGAGACAGGGCAAAACACTCTTCACACCTCCTGCTAGGGCCACCCCACCCCCACCTGACTTTCTACCTTTCAAAGCCCCTGCCAGGAGGAAAGGATCTATGAGCAGTAACTAAGGCATGTGGGCTCCCAACCGTCACACAGCACGCTATACCATCCAGGCAGAAACCGGGGGCTAAAAGAAATGAAAAGAGAATAAAAAGTAGGAGTTACCTAGCTTTGACCTAAAATTAGCAAGCAGTATAAAACAAACAAAACAAAACAAAACAAAAACACCTATTAAGCAGGTTAAAAACAGAGTCATCAAGACAGGAGCAGATGCCACCCTCGGGAGACAGTGGGGTGGAGAGAGGTCAGGCAGCAATGGGATCCCAGCTGTGACTCACAGCATCCCTCCCTGCTCAGGAGGGAGGGGCACGCCAGAAACCAAGCTGTCAGCTGGGGGAGGCACCCACGCCCAGGGGAGTGACATCTGGAAGTCTGACCAGCAGCCTCTCCGGGTCTTACTCACTGCCAATCCCACCCCAGACCTCTGGGACACAGCAGACCCACCCACTCCTGGGACAGCACGTCAGACATCACCTGCCCCGGACTTCTGGACACCAATTTCAATAGCTTCCTTCAAGGGCATCGCCTCTGCCCACTGGGTGCAGGATCCTGGCTTGCCTACTGCAAGCACCAGCCCTCAGGCCCATTAGTCAACACTTCCTTGTCTTGACCTTATAGCCCACTCCTTCTCTATGGGCTGTGGGGAGGGTGGTGCCCCTCAAGAGACATGTAGCAACGTCTAGACACATTTTTGGTTGTCACAACTTGGCGGGGGCGGAGGTGCTACTGGCATCCAGTGGGAGGAGGTCAGGGATACTGCTAAACATCCCACAGTGCCCCAGACAGCACTCACTGCAAGGAATTATCCCAACCAAACTGTCACAGGTGCCAAGGTTGAGAAGTGCCTAGAACAAAGGAAATCTGCACTGAACACATCACAGGAGCTGGCACTCTGCTAGATGTTCTAGAGTTCTTTAAACTTCTCCTCCAAAAAAAAAAAAAGTGACAAACAGGGAGGGAGACAAACCATAAGAGACTCTTAAATACTGAGAACAAACTGAGGGGGGGGGTGGGGGGATGGGGGAGAGGGGAAAATGGATGATGGGCATTGAGGAGGGCGCTTGCTGGGATGAGCACTGTGTATTGTATGGAAGTCAGTTTGACAATAAATTATATTTTTAAAAAAACCCTCAATAATAATAATTTAAAAAAACGTTAAAGAACAAAAAAATAAACAAATAAACTTCCCCTCCAGGACAGTGACCAAGGAACAGGACACAAAGTGAGCTACACCACCCACCATACAATTCGCAGA
The DNA here is from genome assembly GCF_007474595.2 of Lynx canadensis. NCBI lineage: Eukaryota > Metazoa > Chordata > Mammalia > Carnivora > Felidae > Lynx > Lynx canadensis. The sequence goes on along the minus strand of NC_044315.2, from coordinate 27,899,556 downwards.
CACAGATGAGCAGTTCGGGTCTCGAAGGGTTACCTCTGCCATTTTACACACATTATCCAAGGCCAGTGTCTTCCTGAACCTCAGTTTTCTCATCTGTAAAATGTGGATTACAATGCCTACCTCCAAACCCCGGTCTACATGGGTTCCCAGTCCATCTCGGTTTCCTTATTTTCTGCTTCATGTCTGATTCCCACTTTCTTCCAAGGAACATAAGGACAGAGATACACACACGTATCCCCCAGGTGCTCACCTGCTTCCATTTTTACATGCCCACAAGAATGTGAGTTAACGAATGAAGAGAAATCAATGACCCCTCCGGGTCAGAACGACCTCTCCCTGCCTGAACGCCAAAAACAGTTTCCATACTTGGTTTCTCTCTCTTCTTACTTGGGCTTTCTATTACCATTGGCTGGGGAAAGTCCGTCTACTCTACAGGATTAGAGACCTGTTGAGATAAACTGTCCTGCCGAACACGTCAGCAAGGGCTGGGCCATTCAGACGCGCAGCCCACCCTGGATGAAGGAAGAGATACTGATCAGATATTACGGTGCACAAGACTCTTTGGTTCAACGGCCTCTTCTCTGTATGCTGACTGCTTATAGTTAGCTGTGTTACTCCCTGACATTTTACCTCGACTCCCCACCCAGACTCAGCTTCCAAGTGTTTGCCCTTTCAAATTTGCGAGCATCTAATGTCGCTTTTATAAACTAAAGCTACCCACTCGATAAGGAAGCATCCTTTTAAAGTGGCCTCTTGAACAGCAGCCATGCTCCCTGCACAAACGAGACCCTGGCCCAGGGGAACAGGGACGGGCACTCAAATGTGTAAGTGGGCATTTACCCACAGCAGCTGGCGGAGCCTCCTGGCCATTAAGTACCTCCTAACAATTCAGTCTTTCAGCCACCATCCTAATAGGCTTTTCTTGGCACGGGCGATTTGGGCTTGGCCAAACACTCATTTTCACATCTTAAATCAGTACGTGTCAGAACTGAATGGAGGCCCGGATCTGCCATAGGTCTTGTGTTCTGCAGCAAGCTCATTTTGGTCAGGAACTCGGGGGCCCACACACTCATTTCGGACCTCTTTTTCCATAAAGATCTGTAACAAAAATCAGTGATGTGTCTCTCTGATCAAATTCCTAGGGTCTTATCTGGCTGCTTGAGACAATTTTTAACTTAAAAAGAAGCTAGAAGAACGAAATAGGCTTTTCAAGTACCGAAGGACACCATATGAAAACTGAATTTGCATGGGGACCTGCCTCGGGTTCCCGACAATGCCAGGAGGGCTACCCCTCTGAGCATTTTCGAGCAGCTGACACCTGGCCATCATGCAGCTTCAGCTGCCCTGGCTTCCCTGGACACATCTCTTTCCATCTAAATAGAACCTCCTTAACAGAAGCTCCCCCCTCCTTCTTCCCACGGTGTCTGGGTGGAGGTTCAAGTTGGCATCCTATCTTTAGCAGCCCAGCTAAACTTTTGAATGCCCAGCTAAACTGCTCGTTTGTTTCTCAGGAACTCGAAGAACCATCTACCACACTTGAGGCAGACCCGCTGAGGGAGCCCAGCACACAAACCGAGTCCTGGGTGAGGGCCCACCAGCCCAGAGCAAGCACACCCACAAGGACGGATCAGATGAACAAAGTCGAATGTGGCAGAATGAGCCCCCCCCCCCCCCCGCCACTGCAGACTGAGCCAAGAGCAGAGGAGAAAGGAGAAGAAAAGGAGGAAGGAAGTGACACATGAGCCCTCACCCCCACCCTCCCTAGGTGTCCAGACCAGAACCTGAGTAGGGAAATAAGGAATGGATGGAGAAGAGGTAGGGTTCTGACACATAGATTCAGAGCATGTTATACAGTCCCCATACCCTCACCGCGCCATTCCCTCTCATTCTGTCTTGTTAAGCAGCCATTGCTTCTCAAGCATTTAATATACGCGGGGTACTAGACCACTTTACGCTCACTATATACAACCTCACGATGAACGTATTTTTTTTTTAATGTTTATTTATTTTTGAGAGAGAGAAAGAGTGCATGCACACATGTGCAAGCGGGGGAGGGACAGAGAGATAGAGATAGGGAGGATCGAAGCAGGCTCCAAGCTGTCAGCACAGAGCTGGACGTGGGGCTCGAACCCACAAACCGTGAGATCATGAGCTGAGACTAAATCGAACACTTAACCCACTAAGCCACCCAGGAGCCCCTCACAACGAACATATGAGGTAGGTATGATTTCTACTCCCATTTAACAGATGAAAACACCTGCATCTCATGGAAGTCAAGTGAGTTTCCCAAGGTAACAGCTAGTATATTGTGGAATGAGGGATTTGGGTCCAAAGCTCTGAGCCATATTCTAATTTCTGCATATGTACCTGCATTAGGCAAATAAACAAGGCCAAATTCGTGCTTAATTTAATCCCATCCAATGTAAGAGACACAAAAAGCCATGTTCTCTACTCTCAGAAGAAACTTACAACCCAGAGGGAGAGCCAAGAATCGCATGCATAAACCAACTGCAAAAGTACACAAATGGTCATTTCTATATTCCAGATTGTTAAGGAACATAAAAACTAAGAAAGACAGTCTTCCTGGTGGAATAGCCAGGGACATGGTCTGGGGAAGGATGTGGACTGAAAATGGCCAGGTTATTTCCTCCTTTCCTCTTTTTCTCCAGGTGATAACTTCTCTCTAGCATAAATAATTTTTTTTTTATTATCTTCATCAAAGGGAGAACATGGCTCAGAAGATGAGACCTACAAAGGATGGTCCCTATTAACCAGCAATATTCATAAAAGAGGACACACTCATTCCACGCCTGCCTTGCATTTAGCAAAACCAAGGGACTTCGTGTTTCAAAGCACCCCCAAGGCTCCCCTCGCCTGTCCACTGCTGTATTTTCCGAGCACAGCTACCTCGTGCCAAAGGAGGGGTGGGGAGAGCACAGACTGACACAACTTCATCCTGGAAAAGATTCCATTTGTACTAATTCACTTCCTCTCCCAAACAACTGAACCAGTCGCCTGAAGCTCTACGTAAGGGAAAATATATGACGGTGCTTGGGGCCAGCCCTCATCAATTCTAGATGGGAAAACTGTAAATATCTTCCAGCTCTCCCGAAGCTTGTTGGAATTACCGTGCAAAGAAATGCCAAGAACAGAATCCCAAGAAGTCATTTTATAGGCTCACGGCCAAACGGGATGACAGGTGAGGATTCCACTTCATTCCACTGGCACAATGTGGAAAACGTGACATTAGGGAGGAAAAGGAGCAGAAGCACCGTTAAATCAGCCAGGCCTTGCCCTGAGCATGTTGGTGCCACCCCAATGACGGTCTGTGCTGCGGCGTGTGCAAGCCAGGAGAGAGGCCATTCATACACCGCAGTGGCGAAGGAAAACGAACCTGTGCTCATCAGAAGCCAGAGGAGCTCCTGAGGACAAACTCAGTAGAAGTTTCTGGCTTCACAAAAAGCTGTTCACATGCTAATTCAGCCCCCCAAATTTTTCATGTTTATTTATTTTTAAAAGAGAGAGAGAGAGAAAGGGAGAGAAATGGGGGGGGGGGGAGAGAGAGGGGGAAGGGGAGAGGGGCAGAGAGCGAGGGAGACACAGAATCTGAAACAGGCTCCAGGCTCCAAGCTGTCAGTCAGACCCTGACGCGGGGGCTCGAACCCGGCTTGTCATGACCTGAGCCCAAGTTGGACGCTTAACCGACTGAGCCACCAGGCTCCCCTGCATGCCGACTCTGGATACACTCGGAGGGGCAAAGACAACATTTAGAAAGACGACGCTGTATATTCATGTCCCAGGTGCACAGCAGAAACCCCAGGCAGGCACTGCTTTCAATTATACTGATTTATATACCAATAAGATAGTGATTCGTCAGATAGCAAGTGACTTCTTGGCATTTTTGTTTTTGCTTACCGAATTTCTACAGACAGCTCCTCTGTGTATCATGTGCAACCCAGCATCCCGGACAGCAGCAGTTGGCTGTCAAAAGTCTATTCTCGAAGGTATTCCGTATACCTACAGTGCCCGTAGCTTAGTTTGTTGTTGTTTGTAAAGTGCAGCAGCTTGTAACTCCCAGTCTATTAAATCCTACACTCAAAAGGTTGCAGCCTTTCATCACTTTTACAGAGACACACACACTGCTTACCCAGAAACCACAGATGGCAAAAAAAAAAAAAAAAAAAAAAAAAAAAATGGGACTCCACACAGAAGCAAGGCAACGTCTCAAAGTAGGATGGGAACCTAAGAACTGAGTCAGCTCGAACTAATGACCTCTTCTGTCTTCTGCCCCAAGCCACTCTCTCTCTGTCCCAACATATCCCTCCATCACTGTTCCTTGCCTTGCCTCACCTAAGTCATACCCACCCTCTGCATACACAGCCTGCTCAAAGACAGACATGCGAGTTATAGGCAGCTCAGTGGAAAAGCTAATCCTTTTCATGACAGATCAGAAAAAGGGGCACTGATATGTTCCCTACATTTATCTTTCAATGGGAGAATTCTACTTTTGGGGGCCTCAAACAAGAGCATGGAAGACTAAAAGTACCGTTTTTAAGTGACAAAGGAAAAGCGTGCGTGGTTTCAAAGGCAGAAAACAAGAAGCTGCAGAAAGAACAATGGGGAAGAATGGAAATCAGCTCCATCCTTGCAGGTGAACCCTTACAGTATCAGCTGTATTTGAGCTACACCAGCCTTGTTCATCACATTAGATCTAAGTAAGAACGATTAGGCAGTTTTGACAGAAAATGTGTCCCAAAAGAGAGTCCACACTCGGAGTCAAATTGCCCAGCCGAAAACCACCAGGCTTAGGAATATAAGGACCATCAATATAAATTTTTCAAACGCCAGAGATCAGCAGGTTACAGCGTTCATCTTCTCAAACATTATGTTCCTCGTCTGAAGTTGAACGTGTTTATAAAGGGAAAAAGATCAACAACATTCGCCCCACCTCCTCTCCTGACATCTCTCAATATACATTAGGTTGCTGAATAAAATTTCTCAAGCTCACGACGAAATGCCGTAGAACACAGAGGAAAGCCCCGCAGTCATTTCTCAGGGGGAGGTAACATTACTCAAATGGCCACAGTGTGATCCCTAAGCCACATGAGCTCATAACGTCACCTAAAAAAGGACAGAAGTGAGAAATAAAAGCCACCCAGGATCACACTGGTGACCTACACCAGAGGTTAGTTACAGGCACATGACCGATTTTGTTTTGTTTTTTTGTTTTGTTTGTTTTGTTTTGGGCTGGGGTCGAAAATAAGACGGGAACCATTTTAGGCTTTCCAACTTTTTCATTGTAACAACCCTCGTGGTGCATTGAACCTAGAGAGAGGTACAGCACTTTCTGGTTTACCTAAGAAAGATTCACTAGTTAGACACGTTATTTTAATCCCATTTAGTTAGATGATATAGAAAAACCGAAGGGCAACTTTTTTCCCCTCCTCTCCCTCCTAACTGCACATTTAAAGGAATTCATTTAGAATGTTAACAAAGTGATAAATTGGATTTACTCTAAATAATTATACTATCATATCATCTCTTTCAAGGCTGAGAGATGATGCATTCTGTTGTGATAATTTACCTCAATAAACCGAAGCAAAACAATTCAGTATCACCTTCCACCTCAAGTCTCAAACAATCACATACCAGCCCCAAACCAGACAGACGAGTGCCACTTAATGAAACGAAAAACTTTGTCATGTAGGGGATGGCCCACTAGGCAGGGCCATGACTCTTAACACACTACACTACTCAAAGGTTAAAAAGTAATAAGAGTGTTCTGTGAACTTTCTAAAAAGCTGAACTATTAACTTTCGGAGTTGGGTCAAACTATGCCACACACTAACATCATTCATAACCGTGGGGCACAAGCCATTGGGAAAAGGAAAGAAGTTTCTGTGGGCAGGAAAGTGCCAAGGAAGAGTGCTATGCCCAGAGTAAGCCCCTGGCTGGTGGGGGGTGAGGGGAGCATAAAACCTTCATTGAAGTGGCTACTAGCTCTTCTAACCACCCTCTCCAATGCAGGTATTAAAACAGATTAGCCTTAGCAGGCTGCCCAAATCACCTTTCTTAAATATCAGCTTCATCTGGCTTCCAAAAAAGGAAAATTGTCAAATCCTAAGTAGTATGAAGAACACTAAGGAAGCCTGGCCAGGGTTCGGGGCCCGCCTCCTGCTACCTACTAAGAGCTGCTTAACAAAGCCACTTGACCTAAGCACCCACTAGATGAAATAAGAAGGGAGGACCCAGCGATCACTCCAGCTTCTTCTAGGTCTGGGTGTCCAGGGGTCTCTGGGCTGAACTTCACCAATGCGAGCCCCTTCCCTCCCCCACCAGTAGGCTGCTTCTTTGTCTCACGATGAGTAGTAAGTTTCTACCAAAATTAGGCTTTGTTGCATTTATACCAAATGCCTGGTTAACTTAGGCACACACAGCAGATGGCTAGAATTAAGGATTAAGGATGAAATTCCCTGCAGGAAGCCAGGGGGTCTTCGAAGAGGTCAGACTATGTAATTGACCTTGTAACTCACAGGTCACCTCCTGAGACAGAGAGTGAGACCCCAAAGGGCCTCCGAGAGCCCTGCCTCGGCACCACACCACTTTCAGCACACCCTCGTGCCTCTCCACCCAGATGCCCTCCCTGCCTCTACCCCACCCGGGAGGAAATGGCCTTTGCCTTCAAGCAGTCACAACTTTGCTGGGCGGTAAGAGGATATGTCGCCAATGTCACCTCTCCCGATATAACCCCCATATGTAATTACTGAAATTAATCTGAGCATCCATTTCTGTAAGCTTACTGTGTGTTTTTCATGGCTTTGCAGGGGCAGCCAATGTTATGGGGCCTTAGGTTCCTAAGTGGATGGGCAAGATACAGGCTTAGCGTAACAGGGCACAGGGGACCCAAAAGTCGGCTTCAATGCTTATTGGCTCCCCATCAACAAAACCTCAACCCCCTTTGTTCATGGCCCCATCCAACCTAAATTATGCCTAGTGATCCAGAGGTGCCTTCCCAGTGCATCAAGCAAGCATCCAGCCAATTGCCACTCATGACCATCACCACGCCTTCCCTCCACACCCCGGAAGACCATTATTAGACCTTCCTAAGAGGCACAGAATTCAAAATCACTGAATGCAGAATATAGTCAATGATATTAACATAGTGTTGGACAGTTGCAGAGGGAAGCTACACTTGGGAGCATTCTGTAACACACTGACTTGTCCAATCGCTACATTGCACACCTGAAACTAACATAACATTGTGTGTCAACTATACTTCAAAAAAAGTTGCTGAACGTTACCTCCGCTACGTATATTTGAACGTTCTCTCTCTTAAAACATTGCAGCCTCTCCTATCAAAGGAAACATCTGAGAAACACAAATAAAAAAAAAAAAAAATCACATTCAGCGCTGTCCTACGGGATGATCTCCTAGTCAACCCAGTGGGCCTGTGAGTCCCACTTCCAAAGAGGAAACGTCCCAAGAAGTCCTTCCTCCTTCCATCCACACAGGCCTGCCGTAATTCTAATTCACCCCTGAATTCTAATTCACCCCTGCAGTCCGCAGTAAACCAAAGGAATGATGTACTCCGACTCTCGGAATTTAGGACAAAGCCTTACTTCAATTAAAATGCCTATGGATGTTGTGCCAAAGGGAGAATGTTTTTAAATTTGAATTATTAGCTTCCAGCTACCATCCGACCAGTGTAAACTCTCTAAGGCTCCACTTTGTTTTGTTTAAAACTGATCTTGTGCTTGTAAATTTTGGCTGCTGTGCATATTACTGTTCAGGCACAGACAATACAAAAGGAAAAGCAGCTTTGATGTTTATGAGCTGCAGACTTTAACATCCTAAGCTCATCTCCACCAGGGTCATCACTTATCGAGGGCTATACGTACGTACATGTTGTTGGGGGGGGGAGGTGCGTGTGTGTGTTCATGGTGCTTTGCATATATCAATCCATTCATCCATCAGCAAGCATTTATTGAGCCCCTACTGACATGCACCTAATTAGGCATTAGAGATAAAAAATGATGAGCAAATCCAAGGTCGCAACCTTGTGACAACCTGTGGGGAAAGCAGATAATCACAGAAGCAATGACTCTACAATATGGTAAACACCAGGATGGGGACAACAGGTTATTAAAAATAATACTTTAGGCAGTGACGGTGTGTCAGATGTTTACAGCCACTGTCTCCGACTCCCACAACACCCTATAAAGGCAGGTGTCTCCTCACTTTCCAAATGAGTATACTAAGGCTGGCCCACACCACACGCTGCATGCTTATCAGCATCAGCGTTCACATCATCATTTATGTCTCAAATCCCCATTCTGGTCTCGATATTGCACCTGCCAACCTGCATTAGTTTGTTCAGGCATGGGTCAAGCTTTTGCCTGGTGTTACACAGTGCACTCCGTGCCCTGGGGAGAAAAGACCACGGAACTCACCCAAAAAGAACGTTCAAGCTGGCTACAAGAGGCAACACAAGAATAACGACAACACAGATCAAGGACACAGCATGGCACGAAGCCGTCTGCGGTCACGTACCAACACAGAAGAATGATTCAGATGGCACATCTTTGGTTTCTAGAAGGGGCACATCATTGTGGTGGGATTTCTTCAGGAGGGAAGACCTAGGTCTTAAGATCGTGTAAGGTGAGACAGCGGAAGAGGAAGGAAGGCCTGCTCCCCGGGAAAGAGGTGCTCAGAGAAGTGTCTAGAAGGCTCACAGGTTAGGCTGAACTACTGTCAACCACATAACCAGAGCCCAAAGGTGGGACAAGCCAGCCTGTGGCCTTCCAAGTGCCAACTGATAAGAGTGGCTGAGGCACCCTGGGGCGTTAAAAGGACCCAAGCGGACCAGCAGATGGAGAAATCTGCATTTATAAGAACTCCTCCCAGAAACCATTCCATGGGATGGAAGCAGTGCTTTGCTCCACCTCCTGAGACAGAGAGTGAGACCCCAAAGGGCCTCGTAGAGTCAACACGGAAGGTCACCAAACAGTCTTCTAAGGACGGGGGTCCTGCTCATTACAGGAATTTGTTTCCACGTGGAGGCTGGGCCGCTTCACTCTGACTCAGATGGGGAGGCCAAGGGCAACATCAATGTGTCTCCCCAAGGACCCTTTTCCCAGAAGGCCTCCCTTCCCCAAATTGGTAAACAGATACCTGGATGCACGCTGACTTGCAGGCCAAGTCAGCAGCCTGCCTGCAACATCCACAGGTCTCAGCCAGGCCTAGAGATGAGATCTGCATTTGTTTAACTCTACACTGCTGATGAAAATATGTTTACATGTGTTACACAACAGCCATGACACAAGCACTAAACCTCTCACTTCAAAAATGAAGGAGGGGAGCCTGGGTGGCTTAGTTGACTGAGCATCAGACACTTGATTTCAGCTCAGGTCACGATCTCATGGGGTCTTGAGATCGAGCCCCGCTTCGGGCTCTGTGCCGAGCGTGGAGCCTGCTTAAGGTTCTCCTTCTCCCTCCCCGTCTGCCCCTTCCCATGCACGAATGCTGTGTGTGTCTCTCTCTCTCAAAAAATAGATAGATAGATAGATAGATAGATAGATAAATAAATAAATAATAAATAAATAAATAAATAAATAAATAAATAAATAAATAAATAAAATAAAAATGAAGAATCCTAAGGGTCAGAAAGGGTGAGTGACTTATTTAAGGTCATAAAGCTAGCAAGTTGCAGAGGTAGATTTGGAAACCAGATATCTTTCCCATGGTCTGTCTGCTGGATCACCACTGCAATAACCAGAATACTTTATAAAGTTCTTTACAGGGACAGAGAGCTTTTACAGCAGCCCTGGGTAGCACAGTCCTGGGTAGACACACACTAACATACACAGACCAACAGACATGTGCATGCACACATACTCATACATACACACGCTCCTGCTTTTCCTAAACGTAAAGTAGTAACAATAACACTACTGAGTGGACCCATCTTCCCTTCTCTCGCTATGGACTTGGTCTCCGCATATTCATAAGCTAGGAGAGTAGCTATCACTTAGATGACTTCTAAAGACACCCAGGTCAAGTGCTGAATCGATACGCTGGTCCCTGTATCACTCACTGCTTAGATCAGCCTTGCATTGGTGCTAAATAACTGCCCATTTTCATTTGTGTGACACACGAAGCAGCCTCTTTTCTTCGTGTCTGCCTTAGTCAGGACTTGTTTTCAGGAAGTGGCTATTTCCAAGGCAGATGTAAAAATCACAGCACTTGGAAAAAAACTTCCCCCTACAATCAACCATTTCCCCCATTTCTAGGCAAAGCAAAAGCAGCTGGTATTGGATGGATATAGGCATCTGTGCTCTATTTTAAAAAAACCCCAACTCCCAGTTTTTCAGAGCCCTTCCTCCAAATTCACAGGTCACATAAATTAAGTTATTCAGCAAACAAGGTGTCAGTTAGTGTTGCACAGCAGGGAGAAAGTTATTCACGGAAACAAGACTGAGGCCAAATCAAAGCGAAATGCACTGATAAACGAACAGGCCACCTCCCAGCTCAGCTAAGAGGGCCTGTCATCTCGCCCACAAAATAAAGATTACAAACTCCCCCACCAGCCTCAGGGAGGCTTCACTTTTTTTTTCTTTCTCAGAACACATAATTCTAGCAAAAGATCCTACTGAAAATAAGGTCATATACTTAATCCATAAAGCAATCAGCTCGTCTAATTTTAATCACTCCTCTTTCTAAGAGAATTTCTATAAGCAGGCCACACGACACAAATGGAATTAAAATATATTTTTCTACCCTTTTCCCCTACTCTCAAAGGAAAACTCCATATACCACTCATCTTGCTGAAAACCGCAGGAATAGAGTGATTTAATTCTAGTTAAACCAAGTACCTCAACCGCACACCCTTAAACCTTAATCTTAAACATATCCAGGAAACATGACTTTTGAGAGCTTTCTTTCTAAAGTATTCACTCAGTAAATCTGCAATAGATGGGAAGCTCCTCTTAAGTGCAGGCTCTCAGTGATGTCCTGAGTTGATACAAAACACACAGAGAAATATTCTATTACAGTAACTTTTTTCAAAATTGCTTTTATTCTGCACTATTACTTAAACTTGTAAAAAAATTTAGTTAAGCTCCACAGTGGAAATTCTCATTAGGTAACCTGGGGTGTGGGTATTTTTGAATTTCTTTCTAGTAAAGAAACTGCTTTGCATCAGAACATCCGGGGTATATGGAAAAATATATATTTTGATACAAATGTAAGTAAATACACACTTTTTGTTTCAAGATCCTTTAGTCAGTACAAACACACTACAATCAAATTCTTACGTTGAATTTAAATGTAGGTGTGAAAACAGCTTTCTGCTAGTTGGACCAGAGCTCAACCAACACACCCTGTCAAATACCCAGTCAAGGGGAAACTGAGCCAGCCCCGAGCCGCCTCAAAATAATCATTCTTTGTTTACCCAGAAACTGAACGACTTTACACACAGAGACACAGCTCCCAAAGCAATGCTCTGAATCCAGACAGCCCTATTAGACTCTCCGTCATTTATTTGTTAAAAATTTAACATTGTAAATGAAACCAAAGCAACCACTAACACCAAGGGGGTAATTAAATTCCTGGTTAGAGGAAGTTTCAAAATCCAAACCCAACACCAGCATCTGGCAAGTCGCCAAATATGATCTACCAATACTTACTTGCTCGTGTTACTTTGAAAATGCAGAAAGAAAGTATTAAGATTTTAAAAGCCAACTAATTAGTTTGTACTCTGTTTAAATCACATAGAAGACCTAACTCCAGCCGCAAACATACCTTAGCGTCTGCCTCATCTCGGAAGGGCAAACGCTGACAAGAGTTACTGCAGACAATTAAATCTGTTCCTGTCCAGGGGTCTTGATCAATACCCTCTGCACCGTAATCACTGAAATCGCCTCTCCATCCTAGCCCCTTGGATGAGGTGGTTTATTTCTGGTTTCCAGCCCGCGCTGGGCTAGTAACTCCTTTCTCTATAATTTGCACATCTCTTCGAAGGGAGAGGGAGCCGCCTGATTCAAATTGCATTTGTTTACCGCCCACTGCCCCGATATTATGCATTCCCGCGACCCAGTGGCATGCGCTTCCGGCACCCCCTGTACCTGCCAAGTTCCTCGCCGGTGTCGTAGTAATCATCCACGTTTTCCTGCCTGAACACAGTCATGATAAACTGTCACACCTCAGCAAAGCCCAGCGCACTTCAGCTCCGCTTCCCACACCATCACCACCGCTCCTGCGCCTCCGTGGGCCCCTCATGCATCAGTCTCCAGCCCTTTAAAATAAGAGCAATAACAATAATAAAATGACAACCCGGAAAGGAAGAGGACCTCCCCAAGCTAAGAGCCGCTCGCCTCGCCGAAGCCCACCTCTCCCCAGCTGCCCCTCCCCGCCTGGCGGAGAGGAGCACCCTTTGTTAAACCCGCGCCAGGGACGCCCCCGGCCCCGCAGCGCCCGCGCGCGCGTGGGGCCGGGCGCAACCGCACCCCAAGGTCCGCGTCCCCGAAAGCAGGGCGCTCTGAGCGGATCAGAACCGGCTCCGGAAGTGACTGGCCTCCCCGCCTCCCCTTTCTCCACACACACGCCCACCCAGCTCCCCACCTCCGGGGGCGCCGCGGAAGAATGAAGCCCGCGCCCGGGAGGAACGCGCCTCGCTGGAAGCATCCCCCTCCAGCCCGCCGAGGCTCGGCGGCCCCCGCGCCACCTCTCGGCTCCCGCACTCCCCGGCAGCCGCGGCCACCCTCTCCCCTCCCTCGAGCCAGGCAGTCCCCAGAGGCACATTCCTGGCGACTCCCGCTCCGTTACCCGGCCGACCCGGCGCGCGGCCGCCCGGGGGAGCAGGGGAGGAAAGGGAGCGGCCGAGGGAGGCGCGGCCGCCTGCTCCCGGTCTCCGCGCCCCGACACAAAGCGCCCGGCCCGGCCCGCGCCACCTGTTCCCACCCGGCCCGCGGGCCTGGGGGCGCCTCCTGGCTGCGATCCCACTTCTCCCCCTCAGTCCAGCCGCCCCCTCCTCGGCCTTCCCAGTTGCCCTGGGCGCTGCCCGGGCAAACCCCGCCGCGCCGCCGCCGCGAAAGCAAAAGCGGGCGGCGGGGCCCGGGAGGAGCCGGGGAGCGCGCGCGGCCACTCACCCGGGCGCCCAGGAGCTGCCCGAGTCCCTCCCGAGCTGTCGGAGGCCGGCCGTGGGCGCCAGCGCCGGAGACGAGCGGGGCGGCGGCGGCGGGAGCGCGGGGAGGGGGCGGGTGGGGGGCGCGGATCCCGCGCGTCCGCCCCGGCGTCTGCTCGGCCGGGCGCTCCCCCCTCCGGCTCGGGAGCAGCTCTTCGGCTCCTCGCCGCCTTCCTGGCGGAGGGCTGCCGGCGGGCGGCCAATGGGGACCCCGCGAGCGGGCTGGCGGCACGGCCCACCCACCTCCAAGCTGCCGGGCCCGGCCGGCGCTGCGGGCTCTGCGCAGCGCTCTGGCTGCTCCTCCCTGCTCTGCGCTCCGGGCTCGCTGGCGCGCTCTACCGCGCACACCCCCGCGCACACCCACTCACCGACACCCACCCGGGAGCCGGGGGAGCGCAGCCGCGCGCGCCGTGGGCGCTCCACCTGTGCACGCCGCTCGGCTGCCCCCCACGGCCGCCGCGTTCCAGAGATACGCGATTCCTCCGTCCTGCAAATGTGAAATGAGCGCCCCGCGTGTGCCAGGCACGGTGCTGGGCACCGGGAACTCGGAGACCAAAATAGATTTAAAAGAAAAAAAAAAACAAAAAGCAAAAAACCCTGCCCTCATGAAACTTACATTCTGGTGGAGAAGACAGGGGGAAAAAAAGCCGTAAGCAAATAAGATCACTTTGGAAGAAATCGGCTCAATGGAGACAGTAACACAGAACAGGCTAGAGTAGGGCAGAGAGGGAATGGGTCGTAAGGTCCCTCTCCGGAATAGGTATGTCTAGCTGAGATCTGAATGATAAGACATGCAACCAGAGAAGAAAGAGTTGACGTCTCACAGGCCCAATGAAGCAACAGAGAGGAAGGGTTTATGTGTGCTCTTCAATATGTTTTTGGCTATTGATGACTTAAAATGTGGCTGGCTAGTCAAGAGTGAAGTGTTCAAAAAGTATCTCGGATTCCAAGACTTGGTATAGAAATAAGAATGAAAAGAGTCTTGTGAATATTTTTGTAATAACTACATGTTTGGATGATAGTTTTGGATATATTGAGTTAAATACAATCTATTATTAAAATTAATATCACCTTTTTTCTTTTTTGAAATGCAGCTACTAGAAAATATAACACTACCTTTGGGGCTTGCATCATGTTTCTGAAGACTGTGCTGGTCTACACAGAGACCCCATATTTCCTGGAGACTCTTCATCCATTCTCCATATCTCACTCTGCTCCCACCACCCTTTTAGGTCTGGGGAACAGAAAGGATGGTTCCCCATAGGGACTTTCTGGGGATCCCCAAACAGAAGAAAGCTCCTACAGGGAAATTTATCTTACTTCTTAGAATGACAGAAAATATGTGAGCCCTCTGAGATTTCAGATTTACATCATTGTTCAAATAATCTAGATTTCCTAAAATGAGAAGGTTTAAACTCTCTTTGGTTCACAGAAATATCAACTGTAGACATTTTGGCCTATAGGAAAGAAAGAAAGAAAGAAAGAAAGAAAGAAAGAAAGAAAGAAAGAAAGAAAGAAAGAAAGAAAGAAAGAAAGGAAGGAAGGAAGGAAGGAAGAGAGAAAGAAAGAGAAAGAAAGAAAGCCGAAGAAGTCATGAACCAAGGAGAAGCATTACCTCCCGGCGAAAAACGGAAACCCGAGAAAGGAACAGCCTTCCCTTGAAGTCCCGCGCCCCCCCCCCTCCCTCCCCCATCCCATCCCTCTTTGCTAATATAACTCCAAAGGAAAAGAAGAAGGGAGCCGAAGAGAGCCCCCCGGAATGGAAGAGCCGACTCAGAAAGAGAGAAAGAGGGAGAGACGAGACAGAGAAAGAAAAAGAGAGAGAGGGAGAGAAAGAAAGAAAGAAAGGGAGAGAGAGAGAAAGAAGGAAAGAAAAGAATGCCCCTCAGACCTTATATCAGATGGTCCTCTTAAAGAACATTTCAATTCATGGTCCACAGGAAGGGCACACATTCATGATGACAGAAACAAGGGAAGGTTCCAAATCGGGAGATGGTACCTACCTTAGTGGTGGGTTTGAAAATTAATACAAAAAGATCTTGAGAGGTGAGCAATACAGTCAAAAAATAACAACAACAACAACAAAGTGATTCATCTTGGGGGGAGGGAATGCAAATGAATACATCTGTTGGGGGTGGGGAATTTTAAACACGGATGTTTGGGAGAAACTTGGAAAGCACTCATGGATGACTGCTTTCTGGGTAATATTTTTCCTACAAAATAAATGGAAGTATGTTTTTCAAGGCAATGAGGATTATCTCTGTTTGGGGAATAACATGTCTTACCTACCATATTTGGTGTGCTAATCACAGGAGATTTTCTGGGGGAGTGAAAAGGGCATGGAGGTAGGAGTCACAAAAATGGATCTAATATTGGTGGAACCATTTAACAGCTGACTCTGGATGTGTCTCTTACCCCCAGGCTTCATGTCTGCGTTAATTTAGGCGAGCATTTTCGAGAAGGAAAATGTGGTAGTTAAAAAAAAAAAACATGGCCAAAAATTCAGTCAAGAAGTGAAGTCTAATTTTTCCCCCCATGATTATGAGTTGGCCCTGATGTCTTGCTTCTGAAAAAAAATGTGAGGGAAGTGACACAGCATAACGTCCTTCTAAGGCTAGATCATAAGGCACAAAGAACTTCTGCTTCACCCTCTTTCTCCATATCTCACTCTGGCTCTCTCTTTCTCACTCTACTCTCTCATTCTCTCTAACACTGGAAGCCTTCAGCTGCCATGGTTACCCTGGGGCTGCCATGTGGAGAGACCACAGAAAGAAAGAAGCCCAAGGAAGCCAGCTGTTCCAGCCCCACCCCCACCCCCAGCTATTCCTGTTTTCACAACCGGGTTCCGTGAACAGAATCAATGACTATTTCTGTTTTAAGTCATTATTTTGGAGGTGGTTTGTTACACAGCAATAGACAACTTATCAGGGACTCAGATAGAAAACAACACGTGCCAGATGCCAGGCCAACTAAATCATTCTCTTAATAAATCTTCAAATAACTCTGTATATCAGTTGTTTCCATTTTTTTCTCCGCTTTATACTTAACCTTAGTGTCAATTTCATCACTGGCAAAATGGGGACGAATGTTCCTCAAGTTTGGTGGGAGAATATAGAGAGATATTACATAAAATAGGGCTTTGTACATTATAAGATACATCAGAATATTGTCTATCATATTTTCTATCATGTTTCCAGCAAGAAGGGCTCCATGAGGCATCTTTCAAATGGAAGACAGCAATACAGTAATCCTCAGATTATGAGATTCAAGCTGGAAAGGGCTTCTCTGAAAATAACTGATTATGAATATGGACAGTGGATTATGATAATCATGGTGATAGCATTTAAAACAAGTTCAAATATAAAACTTAGAACATTGTTTTACTAAGGTAAAACAACTGCTGCTATAAAGCCCAACAAAACTTAAGAGTTTTAACAAATTAAAAGTCTATTTCTTGCTCTCCGCACAGAGGCCTGCAGGAGGTAGACAGAGAGCTTGGTCCCACATAATCACTCAAGGATCCAAGTTTCTGCCCTCTGATTGATCCATTGTCCCTCAGTGCACACAAGCTTTTTCGTCGGTCCTTTTCTTCTGCTGGCTGATAAGAGAAAAGAGAATCCAGAGAAGACTACACTGAAGGTTTATTTAGGGGGTCAGGTTTGAAGTCTAAGGCTTAACCATTTGGTGGCAAGATATTCTAAAATCTATCAGATTGGTCCACATTAGTTCAGTTCACCTTTGGATTACTCTTTAATAACAAGTCTTTGGCTTTTATCAAGGGCCTGTTTTTTTTTTTAATTTTAATTCCAGCATAGTTAACATACAGGGTTATGTTAGTTTCAGGTGTACAAGTACTTATATTTTTAAACAGCCCTGTGAAAAACGTTTCTGCACCCGTGGCTTTCCTTGGAGGGATTGCCCGTTATGCAGCTGAAGGCCTCTTATGTAGGAAGTCACATGACTGAATCCAGTCCCTCCCAGTACTGAGCACTAAGCTAACTCGTCTCTCTTGAACAAATTATGTTTCTTTTTCTCAGAAAGTGAAAATCATAAAGTTCATTCTGTTTTCCATTTTCCCTGGATTCCAAAAAGCATGTGGCAAGCTCAGAAAGTATAGTCCCCCTAGTAATGTCCAACTCACGATATTCTCTGAATCGATCCATAAGCATTTATTATCTAGTATATATTAGGTACTGAGGATGCAGAGATGAAAGAAACATTCTCTGTCCTCAAGTAACTCAGTCTAATGCAGGAGCCTGATGAGTAAAGAGTTCTGTTACAGCGTGATTTTGCTGGATATCATCCATTCACTTCTCTAGAGCCAGTCTTGGTGCTTCTCCAACCTTACAGGTCGGCAGACTTGGCTGTGAGATTATTTTAATTCACTTCCTTGTCCTCTGCCCACTGGTTGGTTTGGCCGTTGGGAAACCCTGGCATGAAGTCAAGTAGAAGGGAGGAGAAATGAAGCCAGGAGAATCACTCTCCTATTTTCCTCGCAGAAAGATTGCCTCAGTCACTGTAAAACAAAGGTCACTGCTCCTCATCAGATAACCTCTTCTGCATGATTTGCTCTGTTCAGACTGTTGGTAACCAGTCACTCATCTTGTCTGTTTGGACTAGTTGGTACCAGATCAATTGTTACTAACCTGGGGTTCCTACCCCATCCCTTAGGGTTCCCACCCTATCCCTATGGTTCCCCCACACCTCCTTGAATCATCCTAATTACAGTGGGCTATCTCTTTCCTTGGAGACCCTGATTGCTAGTGTAATGAGAGCAGAATCTCAGGCTGCTGTGAAAACACAAAGGGAGGGCACTCAATTCTGATAAAGACCAAGAAAGGAGGATGATGATAGGGGTGAGCCTAGGGCTTTAGGGGAGTTTCCTGGAGGAGCTGACATCCTGATAAAACATATGAAAAAAAAATTAAGAGTTGGCAGAATAAAATGGTGGGCAATGGGGTGAAGGATTGGAGGGTGCCAGGGGTGAGAGAGGAGGGCATCTAGACAGAGGAAGACAGTGAGGGTAAAATCACAGATGCAGGCATCTCTAAGCAACAGAACTCAGGCAGTGAAATGGCAAAAAGTAGAAACAGAGAAAGAAGGGTCTTTTCCATCATGCCCGGGACTTAGATAACAGTGGAGAGATAAACCAACATAGACTTTGACAAGCTTGTCCATTAGGGGTTGTCATTAATTTGGCACACGTTCAGAGATGGTAGGTAGAGAACAAGAATGAGATACCTTAAGGAGGTAGAAATCACAGGTCTTTGCATTTGAGGAAAAGGACAGAGTCAGGGTGATATCCAAATTTTTGGCTAAGTGATTAGATAGATATTGCTGACTTGTAGGCTGAAATATAGGTGGACAACTTGTTTGGGGGAAGAGAAGATGAGGTCAGTCTTGGAGATATGAAGTTTGAGGTGCCATGGGCATCTAGATGATGTCCAGGGGAGGTGGAGACCCATGAGATAGACAAGGGTGATTCTGGTATATACTAGAGGAACCAAGGCATGAAGTAGCTGAGGCCACCTAGACACAGGACACAGGACTAGAAAGAGCATGAGAGGCAGAACTCTTGGGAACATAAGATGTTAACCCAAACAAATACAGAGGAGCAAGTATGCCTGGCCAGCAGCTATAGATTGACAACTAGCCTGATGAGCAGCTATGGGTTTTACCTGTGTTTCTTGGGGCCAGAATGGGTATCACCAGTGGGTAGTGAATTAAGACCTTGTGAATATTGAGTGCCTTACCTGCCTATATATATAGTGCATCATGAATATTTCCTGTCTTCCTGGTCTAATAGGTTACTAACTTCCTTATCTATGCTTAATACATCTTGTGAATTTGATTCATCCCATTTATTTTCTTTTCTATAGTAGAATTAAATATTTACAAACACAAGAACAAACGCACATTACACACGTTCTTCTGCTCTGTGAGTTATTGGAGACAACTTTCTGACCCCTTTTCCCACCGTTGCTCCAGACTCACCTTTTTTGTAGTGCATGGGTTTAAAGATTGGGGCTTCACCTTACCGCACTGGTCCCCCGAGCTGGACTATGTGACCGCAGATTTAAGACCCCATGGCATAGATTTTGCCTATTCCTCTACCCCTACTTTCCCTCCGACTCAGTTTCTTTTCAATTTTCATTTATTGTACCCTGAGGTATTGAATGCATCTCTGACCCTCATCAAATCCTTTGTGAAGACAACTGGGGCATAAATAAACACTTGCAAATCACTGACCAGTATCTGAAAGGCCACAGGACATTATACGCCTTGGGGTTACAAGTTTACTCTTGCCCTCAGCAGTATTTCTTTTGTGCCCAGCCCAATTTCTTCTGGTTCTGATGCTGCCTGAAACAAAGATTGGTAACACTTTACAACACTTATAAAAGTCATGGCCCAGAATGGCAGTCAGGTTCCTAACTAAAGGGACACGGAGCTGCCGCTAGGCAGTATACATTTCGCTCACTTGATCGTTTATATGCAAATGTGGAGTTCGTGTGACATGTACCCTTCTCTCCCCACAGGAGTTTACCTGCTAGTGGGTTTTTAGTGCAATTAGTTACCAGATTCTACATTTCCCTAAGAGAATGTGTGGCTATAATTGGGAAGAAGAGTAGAACATTCAAAGGAGTTTCTCTTTCGTCAAACAAATTTAAAGCAAGACTAAAAAAAAGAAAAAGGTCATTCAGAAACACTCAAGATCAATCAACCAGTAGAACTGGGTGTACCAATCATGATTGCAGATAAACTATAGGCACACTGATTTAGTGAATGCATTATATTTATTTTCTATTGCTTCTAATTTTTTTTCTCTGCCGGTGACTGATAAACCTCCTTAAAACCATCAGACTTAATGCCATTGATTTCTATTTATTTTTCCTTACAGCAAACCTTATGGTAAAAAATATTTTCAGTCAGTATCAGAATTCATCTTTTCAGGGGCAGATAGGTATTAAATATTATAGAAGATTCAATATCAATGAAAGCCTCTAGGTTTCTTGGCATGGTTTCATGAGACACAAGTCCCATTATTCAAGTCAGTGAAGTGATTTACAGCCTTATTCATAGCAGTTTGGTAGGATTTATAGAAACGTTGCTTTTTTAAAAAGACAAACTTGTCATAAATCTTTCCAGAAGATTCTGTCAGTTTGAAGATTTGCAAATAGAGCAGTAATCTTTGACCCGTTCAATGCTGTATTCTCCCAACAAGAACTCTAAATTGACACGCCTATAAAATTGGTATTTTCTGCTTATATAGATTTAGTAAGTGTAAATTTACTCTTTGAAAAAAAAAACTATATAAGAATAATGGGTGTAATTTAATTTGCTGCTTAAGTATTTCTGGAATTTTCTCTCAATTTTAAGAAATTTTGAGATGATGAAAATTTCTGTGAAAATACCCTTCAAGAACACTGCACTGGGTTTATAAGATCTTAGAAATCCAGAATTACTTCTAATAGTATAATGTTCACCATTAATGTAATTATTTATTGCTTGATAATGATAATGGTAAGATAGACTCAGGCAGTGATGATTCAGAAGGAGCCACATTTTCCATTTCTTTAGAATTCTCTTAAAGAAACATCTACTTGGGTTTCCTATTATTTCCTGCTGGTTTCCTAGAAGAAATCCTTGAATGTAGCTTTCCAACCACAATCAATAAAAATAGTCCCTAATCAAGGTTACCCAAAAAAGGCAAAATAGCTAAAAATGCATTTCCCACCTGTCCTGCACTCCTCCACCTACTCCCTCCCTTTAAGCACTCTTGAGGTTTAAAAAACATAGATTCCCCAGCCATGATGGGGGATTTTTGCAGAAGTGATTACTTTTTCAAATATTAACTAAATAGATTCTTCCATATATTAAAAAATGCATTTTAATTGGCTTCAATACGTCTGAAGTGACATTAGCATGTCTTCGAAAATGGTGTTTGATGAGGTACTTGACTACAAGCCACATTTATATAAACTTTTAAAATAATTGGAGGCGCCTCGAGTGTTAGAAATCCAAGTTCTACATCTTTTAGAATGTCTCAAAAAGCTCATACTAAAAAAGCATGGTGCTAGGCACATGGTAGAGCTCAGTGAACATTTTCTCCTGGATTGATTACCTTTTAGGGTAATGAATTAGCTACAATGTGTTCTGATAGACAGACAGTGTCTGCTTTTAGCCAAAATGCATCCCAGGGAACTAGAGCATCATACAGCCCATGGTAGAATGGCACTTTTCCATGGGAAGAGCGAGGTAATTCGGGGTTGCATTCCGGACCAAGAATCAGGCATGAAATAAATAATGGCAGCAAACACAACTATGTCATAAAAGCCAAGGCTCAGCATCTATAACGCTGAAAATACAAAACAGTAAAATTCTGCTCCAAGCCTAATAAAAATAGGCATAAATGCACTGCACATGTCTGCCACAGCACTCCATTTTTATAGGTTTTGTGCGTATGTGTGCATATACATGTGTACAATATCACACAAACTGCAATGTTACAGTCAGATAAAGTCTAGATAAAACTGTGTGCGAGTAAAATAAGCATTGCTTGCACAGTTCATCATTAACAATTGTGTGGAAGACACAATAAGAGTCTGGAAGGACTTTTGGGGGTAACTGGCAAGGGCCAGGTTTCCAATATCTGCCTGAGGACGTTTGAGCTGATTCCCCTTTACCTTTTAGAAAAGTTCCTTAAAGCAACGAGAGTCTTTGTAATTCTTCAGTCCTGCTTCAAAGAACTGTATGAGGTACTCAACACATATTATTTGTTGACATCGAGGGTTGCTGTGCAGAGAAGTTTTTTATAAAGGATCTCAAATTTGACCAAAAATATCTCCCTTTACTGTTTGCTGCTTCCTCAATTAATTTACAAGTGCTTTTTATTATGATATGTAAGAAAAGCTCCCAGAAAAGAATACACAACAGCTTTTCCGAGTTCATTGGAAAACTTTGAACTTAACAGTAGTTTTATGAATTCTCAGAGTTGCCAAGCAAGGCCTATACCAAAATCCAACCAACCTGAGCTGTTCCCTCAGTCTCTGACAGAAGTCATGCAGTGAAGGCCAAAAGGCATTGGAACCCGGCAGCATATGGAATAAGGAACCCCCAAACCCTCTAGCTGTGAGGTACTAGAAACACTAATAACATATAACAAACACCATTTAAATGCACATCTGCACCCAAAAGAGAGTAAGGAAGATATAACCAAAGAAAAAAAATTAAGAAAATACAAGTGGATCTTGACAGCATTGGGGATGGGTGTCAGCTTCAGAAATATAAGGCATTGGATTTTCAATAGGAGCTGAGACTTTTGGCAATTCTGAATCAAACTCTCTCCAAGAGATCAAACTTTCAGTAAGAGCTGGACTGGATAAAAATCAACCATTTACATGGGCCAATGACAAAAGGCTGATCTACCATAAAGTGCATGAGAATTTGTAACTTCAGGCCTTCTTCTCAAATGGAATTGACTTTAAAATTGATACTTCATGTATCACCTATACCAGGAAAGTGGCCCTGTACCTCCTCTGGAGGGACTTGCTCTTGTCCCATGCCATGGAGAATACTAAACCCCACTGAAGAAGAGCTCACAATTGAAAACTGTAATGCAGCATAATCACAAATCATCAGATTTCATACATAACAGGGATAGCTTCCTTCCCAAGAACTTCAGATAACAGAACAATTGGATAGAGACAGTAAAACAATATTTAACATAAGTAAAGACATTAACAAAAAAATCAAACTTAAAAATGATCAAGGACGGGGTGCCTGGCTGGCTCAGTCAGTAAAACATGTGACTCTTAATCTCAGGGTTGTGAGTTCAAGCCCCACGTTGGACATAGAGGTTACTTTAAAAAAAAAAATGATCAAAGACACACATTGAGAAGCATTGGTAGGTGACAGGCAGTATGGAATGCAAGGACTTCAACAGAAGAAAAGGTGAAACACTGGAGCTGTACATCTTATATATGTTTGACTAAGTTGGATTTTTCTCCATATACTGTGTTCATTCAACCACAACTCTTTAATGTCTCTTATTTCAAGGTAAGAATTGGGTGAAAGTGTTACAATCTTTAAGGAGAAACAACAGATTTGTATGGTTAACAAGTAGACTAGAAATCCTTGCAGAATTGGTTAATGATTGCAAATTTCTATGGAACCATCTCTATGCCTTTGAGCAATATTGACATTTTTATAACCATAAAGCATTTTCCTTTCATCATTAAAAAAACCTTATTTCTATTTGGCCACATTTGAGTAGGTTAAACTTTAGGCTTCTATTTTTTTCCTCCCAAGGTCAGTTGTGACATTGTTTCAATCTGTTCATCAGTCTTCTGAGGGTTTCAGGTTGTAGATAAGGATGCTTTTGTAAGATAGAACTTTGTAGAACAAGCACAAGACTATAACTGAGCAGATTTGGGTTCAACTGCTCACTGGGCCATTAAAAAAGTCATATAATATCTCTCAATGCCAATTTTTCCTTTTTTTTTTTTTTTGGTTTTGTTTTGTTCTAAACAAAGTTTTGTATTAGACAGGCAAACTAGCAAAATGTGGGGGGGGGGGGGCGGGGAGATCAGATTCCACTAGAATGTAATACCTGCCTGACTGAATTGCATGTTTTTAATAGATTTTATTTTTCAGAGTATTTTAAGGCTCATAGCAACATTGAGGCAAAGGTACAGAGATTTCCCAGACACCCCCTGTCCTCACCACATGTACAGCTTCCCCTATTATCAAACATCCCTCACCAGAGTGGTACATTTGTTACAATCAGTGACTCTGCGTTAACATATCATTGTCACCCAAAGTCCGTAGTTTACATTAGAGTTATTTCTTGGTGTTGTACATTCTATGGATTTGGGCAAATTTATGACATGTATCCACCATTATAATATCATACAGAATAGTTTTGTCGCCCTAAAAATCTTCTGCGCTTCGTCTGTCCACCTTCCTGCCCTCACAGCCTCTGGCAACCACTGATCATTTTACTGTCTCCATAGATTTGCCTCTTTAGAATGTCATATAGTTGGAATCCTACAGTATGCAGCCTTTTCAGATGGGCATCTTTCACTTGGTAAGATGCATTTAAGTTTCCTTCATATCTCTTCATAGCTTCTTAATTCATTTCATTTTATGCTGAATAATATTCTACTGCCTGGATACACAACAGTTTATCCATTCACCTCCTGAGGGTCATTTGGTTTCTTCCTGGTTCTGGCAATTCTGAATAAAACTGCTGTAAACATCTATGTGCAGGTATTTGTGTAGAGATAAGTTTTTAACAACTTGGGTAAATACCAGGGAGTACAGCTGCTCAATCTCTTTTAGATTTGTAAGAAACTATCTTCTAAAGTGGCTGTACCGTTTTGCACTCCCACCAGCAATGAATGAGAGTTCCTGTTTCTCCACATCCTCACCAGCATTTGATGTTGTCAGTGTTTTCGGTTCTGGCCATTCTGATAGGTGTGTAACAGTATCTCCCTGTTGTTTTAACTTGTGTTTCCCTGATGACGTACGATGTGAAACATCTTTTCATATGTTCCTTGTCATCCATACATCTTCTCTGGTGAGGTGTCTCTTAAGATCTTCAGCCCATTTTAAACATTGGATTGTTTGTTTTTTGTTGTTGTGGATTACGATTTCCCAATCCATTTCCCATGGAGTTGAGTTCCTTGACATGTACATTCTGTGAGAAAGGGCATTGGTCAGGTGAGCTTGGGGAATTCTCAAGTAAACAGAGCTAAAGTGTTTCTCTTCAGCACAACTTCTCAGAACTTTAATATCTTAATGTGTGGGGTGTGCTCCAAGTCAGGAATTTGTTGAGCCAGGAGTCCCTGAGTGATTGGACCCCCGTTTTTGCCCAGATCATCAGAACACCAGATGTTGTCAAACTACTTTTTATATCTTTCAGGTCCATTGTTGTGTTTATAACCATATGGATATATTTTTATTTATGTGCTATTTCTAAGTCAATTGAGGTGGATATAAATATAGGTTATGACAATCTATCAAAGTTATGACCATATATACCAGAGTATTCCCAAATTTGGAAACATTCTGTTAAGAATATTAACCATTCTTTAGGTCTAGCTCATGGCTTATTACCTCCATGAAACTTTCCTTGATATTGATGATCTACATTGATCTCTTTTCTCTAAGCTGCTTTGACCCTTTAGCTTTTTCTATGCAATTTACCCCCAAATATGTGTTCCTTTGATAGCCTTCATTATCCCATGTTTGATGATCTCACCTCTCAGTAGGGTTCATGTCTTTAGGAATGTGCCTTGTATTACTGCTGAGTATTGTACACATGGCCCGCACATGGATTTTTGATTAAAACTGTCCAGTAATTCTTTCTTAGGCCTTCCTTCCTTCCTTCCTGCCTTCCTGCCTTCCTGCCTTTCTTCCTTCCCCTTTGGATAAAATATATGTTAATTGAAAGCATCACAGTTCCACCTATTTTCCAAGTGGATCACAGTAGTGTAAAATTAGATCAGCTGGATTCTAATACACATTGCAAGGTGTTTAAGCACACCAATGCACAGGTGTTCCTAAGGTGCAAACTTTACAGAACCATTAAATTATGCATCATGGCATTCTTTCCCAATGATCGATAGGCTATACAGAAGCCAAAATAGCAGAGAAAAATGTATTTAATGACAACTAAATGCACTGTATTTTGACAATGGAATAAACCATTTTAAAATATGATTGCAAGAGACAGACTTATACACAGCATTGCAAATGTTTAATATAACATGCCCTGCCCTTAGAGTGTTTTGTGATGTTAAATAGCATCAGCCAGGCAGATTTCTCAGTTTTCCCATTGCAATGCAGATATAACAAACCAGATATTTGTTTAAAATCTGTCATCAGGGAAACCCAGGCCTTTCCATCTCCTAGCCAGCAAGAACTGTGAGTTCTGTACAAATGAGTAACCTAGATACAGGAGCAACCAAAATACCTGAATTGGAAATGATTCACATGATTAGGAAAAACTCAATACATGCTTTTATGAGGGATAATCACTGTTAAAAGGAATCATAAAATGTACTAAACATCATTGAATTGTACGCTGAAAACAAGGGAATTTCAATAAAGTTGCATGATTTTATCCAGAGTGGTATTGAGAACACAGCTCTGATATGATAGAACATACCATCTTGCACTTAATTTAGAATATAAGCATTTTCTTCTTCTTTTTTTAAATTTATTTTAGAGGGGGAGAGAGCGTTCAAGTGGGGGAGAGGGGCAGAGGGAAAGAGAGAGAGAGAGAATGTTAAAAAGGCTTCACACTCAGCACGGAGCCCGACTTGGGGCTCAATCCCACGATCCTGGGATCATGACCTGGGACGAAATCAAGAGTCAGATGGTCAACCTAGTGAGCCACCCAGGTCCCCCTAAAGTACAAACATCTTCTTAAAATCTGCTAGGTATGGCTGAATTAGTCATCAGAGAATGTACAGAATTAACATCCTCATCAATTGTGACTACAATAGTTTTGTTAAAAATAATTGTTCACAATTTTCTGTTGAAGGACAATTTCAAGTATAATGGCATGCAAGACACATTTTTTTTTTTTAAGAAACCTTCCTCATTTTATTGAAAACACAATGTGTTTATCCCCGAGCAAGGCCATTAATTAAGTACCTAAAAATAGACAGCAGGAAGCTGCTGGGCAAGGACATTCCTCAATAGTTACAAGCATGAAATACCTGAATAAAGCATTTGTTAATTGGCACTGAAGGGTTATGTCCCTCCTGTTAAGATAATAGGGGTGTGAACCTCAAAGACCCACTCGTGAGCAGCTAGCAATGGAAGTTCCCCATCCGTCGGTCGGGCCGTGTGGAGATGATTTTCCATCATCCTGCCTTCCCTGCAGGTGTTCAAACCACTCTGTAGTGACAGGGGTGTGGCAACCCCTTAATTTTAATAGGCAACCTATGAGTTGCCTTTTACTCTATGCTTTGGCCCCACAACAAGAGGACACGAGTAGCCATTCAGTTTCTTCTAGCCACACCTCTTGCAGAGTCAACATTTGATTAGCAGTGACAACTACTGAGGTCTCTTCTTTCCTTGTTTTATGTTTTCTTCCACGAAATGCTTATTTCAGTCCTACGGGCTGGACGCAAGGGGACACATCGGAGGGTTGTTCCAAGGGCCTTACCGCACCGTGCCAGTTCGGTTCAACAGGAAAGCGGTATCATCGTTAAAATGGTGACATGGTCTTGTCATCTTCACAGTTTGGGTGAGTCTCCAAGAAATGGTGATGCCACTGTGAATGAAAAGGATGAAGAGAAAAGAAAGGCTACTGGGGATGTCTTCCTGGACAAGAATGGGCACTCATGGGGCGCCTGGGTGGCGCAGTCGGTTAAGCGTCCGACTTCAGCCAGGTCACGATCTCGCGGTCCGTGAGTTCGAGCCCCGCGTCGGGCTCTGGGCTGATGGCTCAGAGCCTGGAGCCTGTTTCCGATTCTGTGTCTTCCCTCTCTCTCTGCCCCTCCCCCGTTCATGCTCTGTCTCTCTCTGTCCCAAAAATAAATAAACGTTGAAAAAAAAAAATTAAAAAAAAAAAAAAAAAAAAAAAAGAATGGGCACTCAGCGGAGGAGATCTACAGAGGCTCAGCCACCATGAAAACCACACGCTCCGGGGTGTTGCTTATAGCCCCAGGGTGTTGCTCATACCCCTGGAGGCCTGAGAGAGGGAGTGAGGGGTGAGGTTGCTACATTCTGACCGGCTGTGATACAAGTACTTATCGCATTCACTCGAAGTGGTTCTTTAAACGTTCTCCGGACAGAGCAAACTAGCAAAGCGGGATCTCTCTCATACATAGAATTTTGTAAGCTGTAAAATACCCAGCATAGGTACAGTATTATCAATCCTTATTTTTCCACCCTGGCCAGATTTCTTCTGCTTTCCTGATTTCCCTTAAAGGTGATGAAACTGAGGTACCTGCCTCATTTTCCCCACTCACACCCCCGCCCCACCCAGCTCACTGCACTCCTCATCCAATGGGTCAGTAAATCGCCTTGTACCTCTGGATTTAGCTGCACTCCCCAACCTGTGACTGTGTGGCCCAGACAGTCCTGCCAAGCTTCCAGGGACTTCTGTGTGTTTCCTTATCACCAAGCTGGCCTAAGAGAGAGGGCAGCAGGGCAGGGGACCCATGCTGCACCCCCAGCACTCACATAGCCCCCAGTTGGCACCCTCCTGTCTGGGTTGGTCCTATCACAGGCCTGGCCTTGAGTGTAGCATGTGCTTTGTTGTGAAACATGGGTTCATTTTCCAGTCCCCATGCAATGTGTACCACCTGCCCTGCCTTCTCTCTTGAGATAGAAGTTGTTACCTGACCTCTATCTCGGGAGAGCAGCCCTGATGCCCTTGCCTGGTCTTGCAAAGCCCTGCTCCTAGGAGAGGAGCTTGTTCATGGCCCTGGGATAGTGCAGTGATTCACCCCAGGTGTCCCTTCAAGGAGTGGGGGACTACCCTTCTCAGCTGCTGGGAGTGCCCAGGCAGCCCACTGGGGGACTTTCCTAGGCTAAAGAGAGCCTCCTGACCCTAGCTGGAGTGGAGCACACTCAGTGACCACTGGAGGTGGGGTACAGAGGCCCATTCTGCAACTCTAAACCTGTTACCCCAGCGTCAGATCTCCTAATGGGGTTGTCTGTGGCCCATGATCATCTCCCTCTCTGCCAATCCCATCTCCTACTCTTCCCTTCCTCAGATGTTGACCCCAAGAGCACCACTAACTGACCTCCTACAGGCCAATCTCCTCCGCTCAGAGTCCAGGGGGATCCGACCTGCCCCAGACCTTGTACCTGGGCCTCCAAGGCTCCTGTAATGACAACCTCCACTTATCTGGTTTCATGTTTTCTGAGCCGCCTAGATTCTCTTACAAGGTTCTGGTCACCTCCTTTCCAAGTATTTCCTGAAATGGGACTGGGTTCTGCAGGTTTACATTTATAAAAGAAGGTAAGTTTGTTGAGGCTTCATGTAAAAGCTTAAGGAAGCTTTCCCCCTGCATGAAACCAGAAATCATAATATTTCTTTTGCCTGAGAGATCTTGATGCTGTATTACAGCTATTTTCTCTCTGTTATTTTGCCCCAGTTTTCTTTCAGTTATACTTAGAACCCTCTGACTTTTCTGGAGCGACAAGATGACCCAGCTCTGTCGACTTTTTTTTTTAATGTTTTTATTTATTTTTGAGAGAGAGAGAGCAGGGGAGGGGCAGAGAGAGAGGGATACACAGAATCCAAAGCAGGCTCCAGGCTCTGAGCTGTCAGTACAGAGCCTGGCATGGGGCTCAAACCCACGAACCATGAGATCATGACCTGAGCCGAAGTCAGATACTTAACTGCTGAGCCATCCAGGCGCCCCAGCTCTGTCGACTTTTAACCGCTTCTGCTCAGTCTGACTGCTGTGGTTAATAAGTACATTCTGGAGTTTAGGAGATACAAAATAAAATGCCATATGGAGAGACAGAATAAAATAGATTGCATAACAGCAAAATGGCACTGACCACAATTTTATCTTTCCTGTAATGATCCAGAAAGCACCGTGAGATCTTGAAGAATTTATGAGCATCTTTTATAGAACTTCCAGTTAACAGGGGTGGCTGGGTGGCTCAGTCAGTTGGGCGTCGGACTTCAGCTCAGGTCGTGATCTCGCGGTCTGTGAGTTCTAGCCCCGCGGAGGGCTGTCTGCTGACAGCTCAGAGCCTGGATCCTGTTTTCAGATTCTGTGCCTCCCTCCCTCTCTCTGCCTCTTTCCCACTCATGCTCTGTCTTTCTCTCTCAAAAATAAATAAACATTAAAAAAAAAAAAGAAGTTCCTGTTACCAGAGATTTAGAGGTGCTGAGATTTTGCTGAAACCTGCTTTAAAGCCACGTAGAAGGTGGACGCCTGGTACACTGATGTTCTTGTCGTTGTTGTCTAACTTGAGCTGCAAGATGCAGAGAAATTGGTTACATGGATAAGTGGTTCTAGTCTTGCCAAAAACGTTGTGATTCTGAATAAGCCACTTCCCTACTTCAGCCCTTTGTTGTTACTTTGGTAAAAAGAGGGAATTGTGTGGAGTGTTGCTATGGACTCAAATTTGTGTCCTCTCCCCCAGATTTATACCATTGAGTCCTAATGCCTAAGGCGGTGGTATTGGGAGGAGGGGCCTTTGGGACGTGCTTGGGTCATGAGTGGGATTAGTGCCCTTGTACAAGGTCTGTGAAAGCTCCTCTCGTCCGCCATGTGAGGACACAGCAAGAAGTTGCATTCTGAAACCTGAAAGAGGGCTCTCACTAGAGCCCCACCATGCTGGTACCCTGACCTTGGACTTCCAGCCTCCAGGATTGGGAGAAACAAATTCCTGTTGTTTATAAGCCCCCTGGTCTTGGTGTTTTCTTATAGCAGCCTGAACGGACTAAGACAGGTGTCAAATTCTGTGTGTATGATTTCTCACAAAGTTTGCTACCTTAGAGAAATGTTGTTGGGGTCAATAAGGTTTGGTGGTTTGAGTAAAGGACCCCCCAAGTCTGCACCTCCCACCTTGCATCTTATTCTCAGGAGAAGATTCATGGCTAACCTTGTGGCTGGCATCTCCCCTGAATGATGGACAAGGTCATGTACTTGATCTCAGCATTTCCCTTTGGAACATTTGTGTTTATTTGGTCTATCTCCATAGAATGTTTTTTGAACTCCCAAGAAGGAAAAGTGAAACTGGAAAAGAAAACGTTACCATTTTTAGTGGGAATTGTTCACATCGTTAGAACCACAGATGGTCTCTGCAGCTTTAAATCTCAGCAATATCCCTGTGTAAACATGGGCAGGATACCCATGTTGAGTCCTTTGTACCTTAGATTTCTCCTTAGACAAATAGGGACAGCTATTAGCATCTAACTAATGGGGTTAATGTGAGTCTTCATGGTATGGATAGCCCACTCCTGGCACAGAGTAAGGCTTACTATATATAGCTTTTATCTTTATTATTTGCTCTGTGATGTCATGATCGCCACACAAAATTATGTGGGGTTAGATAATTACTCTTCCAGAGATATAATCAAGATAAAAAATGATATTTACAGTCACAGGGCATCATTTAGTCTTAGACAACAGCTAAATTTTTATGCTGTATCTCACGTTTTTGGTACAATCACAGGAAGAGGAAAGACCGGCACTGACTCTGATATAAAGGTCTAGAGAAGAAATAACAATCGAATAGCTAACAATTTCTGAGCTCAAAACTCATTCCTCAGCAAAAATAGAACAGTACAGATTTCTCACATACTCTACGTTCTGTGGAGGGGAAAAAAAAAATAAGTCACAGAGGGAAAGGATAAAATAGTGTGGGAGTGTTTCAAAGTGGGCTAGGAAAGAAAAGTCTTCCGGCTGCTCCTTTGAAGTTCAATTGCGATGAGTCTATTCCCTACCCAAGAAACGAAGGCATGATTTGCAGTGTATGTTTAATTTTTGCTAAAAATATGTAGTTAAGAGGAAGCCAAGGAAATATTTTCATTTAAGGGAAGCCAACTTTGCTGTTGTTTTCTGTGTGGGTGCAAAGTGCTGTGTTTTTATTCTTGCCAATCAATAACCAAAATTCGGAGTCTCCATACACATTCCCATTAAATGAAATCTCCCTGGTCTTTGGGGAGTTTAATGTTGAAAGCAGCAGGATCTCCAAGGTAAACGTATCTTTCTCCAGCTAAGGTAGGCATTTTCCCTTCGGAAAATCAGGAAGTTACTTCCCAATGTTCTCCTAACACTTTTTCTTACTTGAATTTAAAGCCCCATTTGCAGGTCACATTTGACGATAAACTAGACCCTCTGACACATTCTTTGTATAGTTGGAGCTGAGGAGGGAGGTGTGCGGTGTGCTGGGGGTAGTGAGAGCCGAGCCCAAGGTCGGAACCAGATGCAGTGGGTTCCAACCCACTGCCAGGTGTACTCCAAGCCTCAGTTTCCCCATTCGTAAAATGGAGAAAATAACAATACCTAGCCCATGGGGGTTTTGTGAGCATTAATGAGGTCGTGTATGGGGTATGAGTTCACTGAAGAGGCAGTGTAAGTAGTGGTTAAGGCTCCAGAGATTTCAAACTGCCTGAATCTGAGCCCTATCTCCTTTACTTCTTAGTTGTGAGATATTGAAAACACTGAATTGGTGTCTTCATCTATAAAATGGAGGTAATTGGGGTACCTGGGTGGCTCAGTCTGCTGAGCATCCGACTTCGACTCGGGTCATGATCTCACAGTTCGTGGATTCAAGCCCCACGTTGGGCTCTGTGCTGACAGCTCAGAGCCTGGAACCTGCTTCCGATTCCATCTCTCCCTCTCTCTCTGCCCCTTCCCTGCTTGCAGTCTGCCTCTCTCTCTCTCTCGAAAATAAATAAACATTAAAAAAATTTCTTTTAAATAAACAAATAAAATGCAGGTAATAAGGGACACCTGGGTGGCTGTCAGTTAAGTGTCCAACTCTTGGTTTCAGCTCAGGTCGGTCATGATCTCACCATTTCATGGGTTCAAGCCCTGCACTGGGTTCTGCATTGGCAGTGCAGAGCCTGCTTGGGATTCTCTCTCTCCCTCTCTCTCTGCCCTTCCCCCAAGCACACTGTCTCTCACTCAAAATAAATAAATAAACTTAAAAAAAAATTTTTAAACAGAAGTAACAATCATTGCTACCCTCTTACAATGAGTTGAGGTGAGTAAATGAAATAATAAATAATAACAACTTGGCCACTATTTTTTAAAAAACATTTTTAATGCTTATTTTTTAGAGGGAGAGACAGAGCATGAGTTGGGGAGGGGCAGAGAAAGAAAGAGGGAGACACAGAATCTGGAACAGGCTCCTGGCTCCAAGCTGTCAGCACACAGTGCGATGTGGGGCTTGAACTAGGGAACAGCGAGCTCATGACCCGAGCTGAAGTCGGACACTTAACTGAATCACCCAGGCGCCCCACAACTTGGCCACTATTGATTAATATTATTTCTTATTGGTCTTCCCTATTGAGAAGTCCATATTTTTTTAGTCTTTTACCATGGGGATTATTTTTCAACCTTCTATAGTTCTCTGATTTTTCATTCTTCTGAACTCCTATAGTAATTTTTTGTACCTTTCTTATTCTGTGGTATAGTTTTATGTGTGTCAGCTTGGCTAGGCTATGGTACCCAGTTTTTCAGTCCAACACTAGTCTAGGTGTTGCTCTGAATGTATTTTATAGAAGTGGCTGAGAGTTCCAATCAGTTGATTTAGGTAAAGATATTACCTTGGATAATATGGGTGGGCCTCAG
Source organism: Lynx canadensis (assembly GCF_007474595.2). Lineage (NCBI taxonomy): Eukaryota > Metazoa > Chordata > Mammalia > Carnivora > Felidae > Lynx > Lynx canadensis. The sequence continues at coordinate 27,866,088 of NC_044315.2, read as the reverse complement.
CCAATCAGTTGAAGGCTTTAGGAGTGCAAACTAAAATTTCTTGGAAAAGAAGAAATTCTACATCAAGACTACAGTATCAACTCCTACCTGCATTTCCAATCTGCCAGAATGTCCTATAAATTTCAAGCTAACCAGTCCTTGCTCCAGCTGCTTGAAATAAAGCATAAAGCATAAAGCATAAATCTTAATCTCCCTCCCCTGCATCTATGCATGTGTCTGTGTGTGTGTTTGTTTCTCTGGAAAACCTTAATACATCCCACCCCACTCCTACCTTTTTAATCTTGTATAAACATTTTAGTTGTATGTGACATCCATTCTCCTGGAGAGCAGATCTTTGTATCTGGCCCAGTGGGTTCCTAGCACTGTATCTGCTCCACGGTAGATCCAAAGTCACAACTCTGCCCAGCCCTTTTCTTTTGGGTCTCTACAGTATTTACACATTCTAAAAAATTAGTTGTCAATGTTAAAAAAAGAAAAAAAGACTTCTGATAAAAATTTGAGGGTTTGGCTTCTCTTGTAAAGTCAGTAGATTTGGGGGCTCATATTTCCTCATGGCAACAATTGGGTAGAACTTCATGGGGGCTGTTTACTCAGAAAGAGCTGTTATCCAACATACCCAGTTATGGACATCTGTGTTTGCCGCCCTTGGATGCTTCATATTGTGTTTGTTAAAACAAACAAACAAAAAAGGAGCAGGGGATTCATTTATTTTTGAGATATTTTTAATTTAATTAATTAATCTATGTATTGAGAGAATGAGAGAGCGAGGGCACGCCCAAGCAGGAGAGGGGCAGAGAGAGAGAGAGAAGAGAGAGAATCTCAAGCAGGCCACCCACGGTCAGGGCAGAGTCCGACCTGGAGCTCCGTCCCACGCCCATGAGATCATGACCCCGGCCGAAATCAGGAGTCAGATGCTTACCCAGCTGAGACACCTAGGAGCCCCTGTGATATTTTTATTGGAATATCCAGGTTTGCTTTTTTTAAAGTTGTGGTGGCCCGACTACAGGCAGAACTCTAAGATTATCTCTCCATCCATGTCTCTCTCTCTCTCTCCCTCCATCATCTATCTAAATTAAAGAACCTACTTATTTATAACCTAAATGCTTTCTTAAATAACCTAACTATTTGTATTATCCGAATTCCAGAGAGAAAGTGAACACCGGAATCTTAGATTGGGGCAACGGCCTTGAATGTAGAACGCCAGCAATGACACGTTGTGACAGTGATTTGGCCCCACTGGCATGAAATCAAGGCCTTGAATTGCTGTAAAAACTCAGGACTACTTTGAGTCCAACAGCAACCATTTCTCAGTTACATTTTGTTTACTACCTCTTCAAGCTTATTAGCCTTGCTTCACTGTGCTTAATGAAATTATTCTGGAGCCTCTCCCGATTCCTTTCAAATTAGTACCAGACTGAATTAACCTCCCCAAACAGAACTGCTATGGTCTGGTTTCTGTGAAATGACTTAATATGAAGTTATATTTTCTGAAACTAGAAATTTGAGATGCTTTATTCAAACCCGCAGCTGCCACCATTTCAGGCCTGCGTGCGAGTATTTTGGCCAATTCAAAGACAAGGGCCAGCCACACCCCTGGGTGAGTTTGCATCAAAATGGAGAAACCAGAAGAAGGAAAATTGCCTAGCAGCCTCCACCTAGGGTTAATGAACAGGCAATGAAGGGTAAAACTGTGACCTCGGTGTCAGAGGAGATGGGGCCACCTTTAATCAATATGGGCAACTCTTTTTTTTTTTTAATGTTTATTCATTTTTGAGAGAGAGCATGAAGGGGGGGAGGTGCAGAGAGAGAGGGAGACAGAGGATCTGAAGCAGGCTGTATGCTGACAGCATAGATGGTGACATGGGGCTCATACCCATGAACCGTGAGATCATGACCTGAGATGAGGCTGGACAGTCAACCAACTGAGGCATGCAGGTGCCAATATGGGAAACCTTTTTTTTTTTCTTTTTTTAAATACTTATTTACTTCTGAGAAAGAGACAGAGCACAAACAGGGGAGGAGCAGAGGGAGGGAGACAGAATCTGAAGCAGGCTCCAGGCTCTGAGCTGTCAGGATAGCTCTTGGAACGGGGCTCAAACCCACCCCACGAAACGTGAGATCATGACCTGAGCCAAAGCTGGGCGCTCAACCAACTGAGCCACCCAAGATGCCCCATTTTGGGCAACTCTTAAGCCACCCTGGGCTCCTTGCTGGAAGATTCCTCCCCAATATGTTAGGCGCCTCTAGCATCGGGTAGGAGAGCAGAAAGTGGGGTCAACAAGGAAGGAGCTGGCTAATAATCCCAAAAGGGCTTTACTGACCACCTTGAGGGAGGTGTAGACCTGTGTGATGATGGTGCCAGTTTTAATTATTAGATGCTGCAATGAATAGGCTTGCTTATAAAGGAACTGTCATTAGCTGTGACTGGCTATGCCCCGGTCCCTGCAGCCATTGCATTTTAGCACGTGCCACCTACGATGAGCACTGACAGCTCTTTGCTGGCAGGCTTTCTCTGTCTGCTCGACACAGTGAGACAAGGGTGCCTGGGATTCACACATCCAGCCCTCCCCGCAGACTGCAATTAATGACTGATGAGAAGTGGAGCACAGAAACCCTGGCTCCCTCACTCTGGTGGGGGAGGCCACCCTGAGGCACAAATGCTGTCTTGTTCCCTAAAATTCTCCCTGCAGGACCAAGTTGCAGTCGCCCACAGTGGTAACTGGCTCAAGAACACACTGCTCCTTCTTCCCAGTTCTTCATGGTGTTTCACCCCTTCTCGGGGTTTTGAAGATCCCTCCCCAAACAGATCACGTGTGCTGGAATCCTTGTCTCGGGGACTGCAGACTGCCCTTGTCTGGGGGAATCCAAATTAAAATAGGAACTATTCTCCCAAAGTTTCTCCTTTGTGGAATCACACTGTGAGTGCCTGGTCTGCCAAATGTCTGTGTTCATTCATTCACTCACTCATTCATTCATTCATCGACTCATTCTGTCTTTCAGAAATACAGTGATTGAGTGCCTATTTGATGCAACATCACTACATGAGCTACATGCAGGAAAGACAGCGGAGAACAGACATAGATCCTGTCCCCTAGAGCAGCCTGTCCCATAGAAATATAAAGTGAGGGGCGCCTGGGTGGCTCGGTCGGTTGAGCATCTGACTTCGGCTCAGGTCATGATCTCACGGCATGTGAGTTCCAGCCCTGTGTCGGGCTCTGTGCTGACAGCTCAGAGCCTGGACCTTGCTTCAGATTCTGGGTCTCCCTCCTTCTCTGCCCCTCTCCTGTTTGTGCGCGTGCTCACACACGCGCTATCTCTTCCTCGCAAAATAAATAAACATTAAAAAAAAAGAAATATAAAGTGAGCCACATGTGTAGTTTAAATTTCCTAGTGGCCACATTGAAAATAGAAATAAAAAGAAAGGAACCCAATGCAGCAAAAATACCGTGATTTCAATGTATGCTAAAGCTTTGCAACCCAGTGTTCTTTTTACATTGTCAGCACCTCTCAACGTGCACCAGCCACGGTTTCAAGTGTTCCATCGCCACACATGGGTAGAAGCTCCCACCATACAGGAAAGCAGCTCCTGAAGCTTATAGTCCGGTGAGGAGGAGGAAGGAGCATGTCACCTATAAGGTAATCACACAATAGAAGATTGGTCACCTAAACCGATGGTTGTCCAAGTTGGTGTATATCTGAGTTGCCCAGAGGGCTAGTAAAGAACACAAGTCCAAGGCTCATGCAGGTAGGAGCTGGCCAGGGACTGCACATGCTCACCAGGTTCCCCAGGGGGCCGGATACACAGCAAAGTTTGACAACCACTGCCCTACCTTGCCCCAAACCTGATCTTCTCACTCCTAGCTCTTCATGTGATTGTAGGGGAAGAAAAAGAATTCTCCCCCGATCCTTATAGGTTCTTGGCTGTGTACCCCTGTAATAAAACACAGGTTAACAACAGATAAACAGACAAGTTTATTGACATGTGTACCTCACATATACACGGGAGAGACCCATGAAAGCTGAGTTACTCTCCCCACAGTGGCCCAAGCCACCACCTTAAATACCATCTTAAAGACAAAAGAAAGATGTTGGGGGTGGGGACGAGGGCGAGAAGGGAGCTGGTTATGGGGGGTTACCAGGAAAAGCTTAGTGAAGGGTCACTAAGTGTTATGCAGATCTCAAGGGTGTTTTGTCCACTGATAAGAGTCATTCGGGTTAGTCAGCTCTTCCTGGTACAGTGAGGGGGTCACCCCTACAAAAGTAACATTTTTACTTTTACTTTCTTAGTGAAAAGTAACTTCTACCCTGTTTGCAAAGCTTTTCCTGTGTCTGCACTTTCTCAAAATAATCCTTATGCCAGAGATACATATGGTACCAGGGGTGGTAAAGGCTGCTACCCTTCACAAGACGGTTGTTCTCAAACTTCTTTATACCTTGGATACACCTAGGGAGTTTTAAAAATACTGATGCCCAGGTCTCATTCCAGAAATTCTAATTTGGTGGTAAGAGTGAGGCCTGTCAACCTGGTGGGTTGAGTGTTTCCTGTCTTTGCCAGGGGAAGGCTGGCCCCGTAGGCCCCCCTGAAGAGACCCCATCCGGGAGGAGGGAAGCAGAGGAAACAATCAGCTGGCCCTGCCAGTGAGCAGGCTTTCCACGACCAGGTCAGATATGTGGGTGTGCCTTCCCACCCTGTTCCTGGGCCCCTCTGGTCAGGTGGGTCCTGTGCTTGAGGCCCTGACACCTTAGCACCTGGGAATTTGCATGATGCTTTTTGCTGGGTTGACCTATCAACATTGAAAAAAAAAAAAAAAAAACAAACAAACAAACAAACAAAAACCCCTGAAATATCAGGCTTTGGCTTCAGGCATTAACTAGCTTGCATTTAAATTCAATATTGAATGAATTTAAGGCTATAAACATTGATCTTCTCTGAGAACAGTTGCATTTATGTCTGAGTGGTCAAATTCAGCGGTGCTAAATTTTGTGTGTTTGCGTAGATGACCTCTGGTGCTTGAGATTGATCTGGGTGCGTTCACTAGGGCCCAACCATACATCTTTCGAATGGAGCCTGGCCTTCTCTCTCAGCCGCTGCTGGCCGTGCTCAGTGCTCCGTCCATTCACAGGAGCCCCAGAAGGCAGTTTTTAAGTTCACTTTGAAAATTGAAATAAAATTGAGCTTAAACTGCTGCTAAGTTTTTAAGAGTTGTCTAAACAGTGATTTGATTTGCTCTGACAACTGTGACAGATTGAAGCCAAAAGAGGAAATTAAGCAAAAAGGAAGGGATGTTTTCATTGTTTGGTTCTTAGGCCTTTCTTGGTTTTCACATTCCTGGGTGCGTGTTTTGCTTTGCATTTCTTTCCCAATGAACTGTACTCGAACCAATAGACCTTTCTAGAGTAGTCGGATGCCAAAATTTTTTTAGCACCATGGAAACTGGTTTTATTTTCCCCAAACAGTTTTTTTGTTTTGCAGTCTAAAATGACAACAGAAGTGCATGTAGCCAAGGTCCCTTCTTGAGCCCATTACAAGAATCAGACCTTTCTGAAGATCAGAGGACTGATCAAGAGGTGATTTGCATGAGGTGACCTGCACTGGGTCTGATTTTTATTTCAGGAGAGGTGAGGCAGATTCTGGTGTGCCTAGGGGAGAGATAGAAATGTAGGAAGGATGGTCTGGTGCCTGCCACCTTGCTGACCTGTGGAGTCATTGGTGAATGAACTGGCTCCCTTCAGCTCCTGGTGACAAAATGTGGCCCAGAGTCTGTGATGTTTTGTCCTCAATCTTCAGAGAATATGTCATCAGACTCCCAGTGAAGTTTGGTACAGTAGGCAACATCCAGAGGGAGCCAGAGAATGGACTTGGACCTTCCTCTGGTTGGCACTAACAGTAGGGGCAAGGGTCTCTGAGGCCAGAGAGCATCAGAGGAGAGACCAGGCAGAGAGGAAGAAGTGAAGGTGGTCCGCCTTGAGTGATGTAGCTGAGGGTCAGGTTTGGGAGCCCAGAAGAGACACCAAATGAAAATATGAGAAAGTGGGAAGAGTAGATTGCTATATGGAGAAAGTCAAGCCACTAGTCAAGGACACTCAAACATATCCTTTGAGAGTCTCTAGTATAGGTCAGGTCAAGAGTTGCAGAAATGTGGGCTTTTCTCATTAATATGACTCCATTTATACTCATCTCATGTGTTCAAGACAGCAAAATTGGAATCACTTGGATTCAGAAATGGTGATTTATACTAGCAATGGAAATGCTTCCTTAGCCAGATAGGTCCCTAAGTGGGGCAGGTCAGTGGTGAGAGACTACACATCCTTTTAAGTCTTTGGCTCCTAGAAACATTCCTAGAAGTCTTGCACTAGAGCATAACAATAAACAAGCAATGTTTGGATTTTCAGGGAGGAAATGCTCTTGGCCAGCAGTCAGCCAAGGAAATCTTCAGAAATGCACATGATACCCAAAAAGGTGTTGTTTTGGGAATACCTTGCAATTAGATCCAAACTCTTACCAAACAGCAGCACAGCCTATAATTTCTATGTAAACTCAGCTCACTGAGTCATGCTGTGTATCTTTCTTTGTTCAAGATTTGTCATACTACTAAGAAAAAAAAAATCATCTTTTGCTATGCAAAGTAGGCAGACACTTGAAATTAATGGAGGGCACCTTCAGTTTATGTAGTGGGATTGGCATGTCCGGGTGGGAAAACCAAAAGACCCAGAAACGGGGAAAACCTGAGTTCCTCTCTCACTCATTGGTGACCTGGATGGAGACAGCACCTTCATGCTTCTGAGCCTGGGCTTCCTGCATTAGTTAAATGAGGGGCTAAATTCAGGTTCTAATTCCATAACTATTTGTTGAGTCACAGATTTTTGCCAGGCATTTCCACAAACCTTCCCGAACCCAATCATCATTATTTCATTTCAGGGCCATCTCTATTTCCAAGGTCCATTTCAGTCCTAACTGCTTTATGTGTCTGGGGACTTAAGTTTCAAAAATTCTGTAAGAAACTTACTTGGTGTGTAACGAAAGTAGAAACATCCCTATTGTTTTCTCCTGACTTCAACTTGCCAATTATAAATATTCACACAACACAGAAATTTGGAAAATAAAAATCACTTGAAAACATCTGTCTCAGCAATAATCACAATCCATATTTTGGTGTAGCAACATCTCAACCTGTTTTTGAGGAGACTCTCGCATTTATTCTTCTTAGGGTATTTTCAGACATCTTCCAGGGGTGCCTGGGTGGTTCAGTCGGTTGAGCCTCCCCGCTCTTGATTTCGGCTCAGGTCATGATCCCAGGCTCATGGGATTAAGCCCCGCATTGGGCTCTGCACTGAGCATGGAGTCTGCTTCAGATTCTCTCTCTCTCCCTCTGCCCCTCTCCTGCTCTCTCATTCCAAAATAAAAATAATAATTAAAAAAAAAATAGAGAAGGCCTCCAAATCCCCCCCTTTTTTTCAGCACATACTATGTGGATATCTTTTCATGTCAATATGAAAACTTTTCATGTCGGGACCCCTGGCTGGCTCAGTAGGTTAAGCATCCGACTTTGGCTCAGGTCATGATCTCGCAGTCCGTGAATTCGAGCCCTGCGTTGGGCTCTATGCTGACAGCTCAGAGCCTGGAGCCTTTTTCAGAGTCTTTGTCTCCCTTTATCTCTGCCCCTCCCCCACTCATTCTCTATCTCTCTCTGTCTCTCAGAAATAAACGTTAAAAAAAAAAACTTCATGTCAACAAATGCAGATCTGCATCATCATTTTCAATGGCTTCAGAACACTCCAGTACATAGTTAAATCATGCTTGGAATAACTACACCCTATTGATAGGCATGAGTTTGATTCCATTTATTGTATGAAAACAAAGCTAAGTATCATTACATATCTGTCTTTGTGAATATATTTCCTATTTCTCCATTTTTCCCCTTTTAAGATCAACTCCTGGAAGTGGAAATCCTAATTCAAAAGATATTAAAGGGGCATCTGGGTGGCTCAGTCAGTTGAGCACCCGTCTTCGGCCCAAGTCACGATCTCACGGTTTGTGAGTTCGAGCCCTATGTCGGGCTCTGTGCTGACAGCTAAGAGCCTGGAGCCTGCTTCAGATTCTGTGTCTCCCTCTCACTCTGCCCTTCCACTGCTCCCTCTCTCTCTCTCTCAAAAATGTATAAAAACATTAAAAAAAATCAAAAGATATTCAGAAAGGCTACATTCTTACCATAGTGTAGACAAATGCCCAATTCTCCAATGAACTCCAGCTATACTGGCATTATCATCTTTTTAAATTTTTATCAATTGCTAGGCAAAAGGTAACATTTTGTTTAATTTTTACTTGACTATTAGCAAGGTGGAACATAGTTTTATGTGCTTATTCAGCATTTATTATTTTCTTTTGTAAATTACCTATCTCTATCTTTCCCCTAATTTTCTATTGGAAAACATTTTCTTATTGCTTTGTAAAAACTCTTTCTATATTAAGGATAACCTATAAATTCTAATACAGACCATATACCTTTATTATCAAATTACTCTCATTTAAATTTAGGCTCCCTTCCTCTGTTGGTATATCATTTATAAAATGGAAATTTAAGAAAGTGGGAAGAGTAGATCACTATATGGAGAAGGTCAAACTTTATTTTATATGTTAAGTTCATTTATTTTCAAATCTCACTTTTTCTTTTCATTTTGTTCTCATTCTTCATACATAACCCTTTCCTAACCACCCCCGCCCCCCAGCTCCACTTGAACTCCCCAAAAGTAAGGCTCTTAAGGTACTCAGAGATTAGAGGATTTGAACATTTTGAAAATGAAGTGGGTGGAGACAGCACGTTATTGAAACTTGAAAGAAAGCCAGTGTGATATAATTTCACTTTGGGAGCTGATCACTATGGCAACAAAGAACAAATTTTGAAAAATAAGGTTCTATATAATAGAATTAGGGGAGAAAAAAGTTGATTAGGATAAAAAAGACCGTCTTTTGTTTTAGTCTCAACTTATTTATTGTATGCATCAAAACTGTACTTGAGCACCCAAGAAACATATTTCTGCTTTCAAAAGCAAACACATTTTTTATTATGTTTACATGGTACAACCACAAGATGGAAATGCTTTTGGTAATATTGCTTTTGTTTGTGATAATAGTGACAGTGTCTCTTTGGAATCTTTTATTTGAGAAGAAATAGTATGATCTACAATATACACATAGCTTTGAATTCTTCTCTCGTTTTGCACTTAATTATTTTCATCCATCTATTCATTCATCCAACAAATATTCATTGAGCCACTGTGCTAGGGATTGGGAATACAATATTGAGCAAATTCAGACTTGGTGTCTGTTCTCATGGAGCTTATGTTCTATAGGAGATATCGTTTCATGTCCTTAAATATTCTTCAAAAGATGATTGCACAGCACCTAATATTCCAGTGTCTGTAAATGTGATAATATCATTATTATACTATAGTTTGACATTTAGACTGATTTTAATTTTTTATTATGATAGATGATTAAGTGATGAGTATATCTGTATATGAATCTGAGTTTCTGGTTGTTGCCTTAGGATTGCTAGAAACATAATTATTACCTTCAAATACCTAAACTTCTTTCTTTAAAAAAAAATAGAACTTGAAAAATGACAAAAATCACACAGCCTTTCCAGGGAAAAGATCATTCTCTTGATAACACTATTTCCAGAAATGTAGCAAGGATAGGACAGGGCAACAAATTCTTTTATTTTATTAGTGTCTCCTAAAGGAGGTGTTAAGTGTTGAATTTTGCTTTAGAAACCAAATCAAAGTTTAATGAAATGTCAAAAATCAATACCACTCGATGAATAAAAGCTTTGTAGAGAAGGTCAGCTTTTGATCAGAAAGCAAAAAGATTCTCTATCTACTCAAGAAGGTTGTATTTGAGGGGAAAACAAGGTCTGGTTTTGAAGTTAATTTGCTTCTTCAGGAGATCAGTCCAAAGGTCAACAGCCAAGGTAGGGTTGTCAGAAACCAGTTAGGAGTTAACTGCCTTTTTGGTCTATCATTACTCATGACCATAATGATTGATTCTCTGTGACTAGGGATGGCTTCTTGCCATCCCATTTTTATTTCATGAAGTCTTCTCATTATGCCATTTACCAGAATACAGAGTATTCACACAGAATGTATTTTATTTGCTCAAAAGACATTTCAATTACATTTTACAAATCATTAGACCCACCAACTTAGTATTCTACAAAGCTAACATGATAAATGCTGCTTCCTTTTATTTGGTTTAAAACATATCTGTTCACATGAGTATTTCTCAATTACCCCCACTCCCCCCTGAGGATAAAATGAGAAGAAAAATGCACAAATATTGAATCTGGGAGGCTAGTCTTAGGTCCGAATTTGTGGGCCCTCAGGCAAGTCACTTTGTCCTTCTGGGTCTGAGTTTCTGCAGCTATAAAGTAAGGAGGTGAGAGTCCATGGTCTCCAACATGTCTGGCGGTTGTTCTTTTCCTTCTCATCTTCCCGGCACACCCCACCCCACACATGATTTATCGCAGTTTTCTTATCACCATTGGTTGCTTGTAAAAGATGTTGAGAATCAAACTTGCATGTATCCTGTTTATGAATGTTGCCCATTCGGCTCTGAAGGTTAAGGTCCCTGCAGAAAGAGTACTGCTCTGGTTCTCTTCCTCTGCTCTCCCCACTCCTCTTTCTATTCCTCCTTCTTGTTCTGCTCCTTGCCCTCTACTTCTTTCTTCTCCTCCTCTGCTTCTTCCTCTGCCTCTCTTCCTCTTTGTAGGGCTGTCTGTTCTCCACCATGGTTTTGCTGTGGTTTTGTTCAAAATCAGGTGCCTACAGGGGGACAACAACCTGGGGTAGGTCATTTCATTTCTTCGGGCTTTGCTATTTCCTCTTGTCTCCCTTCTCAGGCTAAATTTGCACAACAACCCCTTATACACACACAGACACACACACACACACACACACACACACACACACACAGTGTACCAACTAAAATGAATCTCTTTACCCTCTCTGACATATGGTTTATGTGTTTCTTCCTACAGATTGGAGCTCATGGCTCTTCCCAGTGTTGGGCTCTCGTCCTTCTGCATCACTGGCAATCCATTGTCTCAGGCCCAGTTCAGCGGACATCTCTAGGTTACCTTTCTTGGTACTCCTACAGGTAAAGGTCACATTGTGATTTCAAACATCCACAATCCCCTGGCTTTCTGTCTCATTCTATCTCTAGCTTCAAATGCACACCAGTGATACATGAAAATATCAAACTATTAAGTATACAAATAAATAATAAAGACATGCCTCTCCCCGCAGACAAGACAAAGACTTCTCTAGATCTGAACACAGGACAGATATACAAAGCAGTGAGGAGGGCTGAAACTACAGGCCGACTGGTCTGCGGGTATGAGAGAACAATTTAACGTCAGTGGAGTAATTGCAACCAAAATACCTAATGAAAAATGAATCAGGCACACTGCCTAGAACTGAGAAATTCTATTAAATCCTTGGCCTGCAAACAGAGGTGAAGGAAGTGCTGATACTGTCTAGAAGGGCAGTGTGTATAAAGCTTTGCACCTTCGTGGCGGGAGGAAGCAGATTCAACTGCTTAGAGGTGGCTCAGTCCATGCCTCTATAATACCCTCACTACCATCTTAATTCAGGAGCCCTCAGAGTCTCCTACAAGATCTGGATCTCCCTGGGAGAACAGAGGTGGCTTGTGGAAGATACCATAAAACTGCTAGTAAAGAAGGCAAACCAGAAAGAAGGAAAGACAAATATAAAAAAAAAGTCTGGGGCGCCTGGGTGGCTCAGTCGGTTAAGTGTCTGACTTCAGCTCAGGTCATGATCTCACGGTTTGTGAGTTCGAGCCCCACATCAGGCTTTGTGCTGACAGTTCAGAGTCTGGAGCCTGTTTCGGATTCTGTGTCTCTCTCTCTCCCTCTGCCCCTCCCCTGCTTGCACTCTCCCTCTCTCTCTCTGTGTGCTCCAAGGCACATTAAAAAAGCTGACACTAAAAAGGATGGGGAATACTCTCAACAATTGTGTGAGAAATTTGCTCCTAAGGACATGAAAATAATGGAGCAATCCAAAAACGACTTTAACGTAAGTATGTTTCAAATTAAGAGACAGAGGAAGGACAAGCATTTATCGAAACCTTACAATAACTAGGAAAGGAAGTGTCATTTTGTTCTTTTGTGAATTTAGGATCTGAGACTTAGACTTAAAAAGTAGCTCAGGGGCGCCTGGGTGGCTCAGTCGGTTGAGCGGCCGACTTCGGCTCAGGTCATGATCTCGCGGTCCGTGGGTTCGAGTGCCGCGTCGGGCTCTGTGCTGACAGCTCAGAGCCTGGAGCCTGTTTCCGATTCTGTGTCTCCCTCTTTCTCTGACCCTCCCCTGTTCATGCTCTCTCTCTCTCTCTCTCTCTCTGTCTCAAAAATAAATAAAATGTTAAAAAAAAATAAAAAAAAAAAGTAGCTCAATGACCCATAGTTAGTAAGTAGGGGAGCCAGGTTTCACACTCAGGGCCATCTCCAATTTCAAGCACTCAAGCACTGTATTATTACTATCCTTGCCAATGTCTATAGGGCAAAATATCTTTGCATGTTTCAGATTATCTGGAAGTACAACAGAGCACTTCTTTAAAAATGATTTGGGTATGCATAGATTTGGCTTCTCTTGTATGCGGCACTATAAAACAATAATTTCAGGACACCTGGGTGGTTTAGTTGGTTAAGCATCCAACTTCTGATTTGGCTCAGGTCATGATCTCAGGGTTCGTGGGATCCAGCCCTGCATTGGGCTTCCTTCTGAAGGCAGGGAACCTGCTTGGGATTCTCTCTCTCCCCCTCTCTCTGCCTCCCCGACTTGTACTGTCTCTCTCTGTCTTTAAATAAATAAATAAATAAATAAACTTAAAAAAAAGAGAATATTTTCAATGAATTCCAATTCAATAAGTATTTATTGAACATCTATATTTTGTCCAGCTCCCTGCTGGGTATTATGAGGGTGGGTGGTGATGGCGGGGCAGGGTTGGGAGGGTTGTTGCTGGAGAGGAAACACTAGAATTTGAAGTCTAACTGGGGGTAGGACTTGGAGCTGTGCTCCGGGTTTCTGGAAATATTCACAAGATGTGCTTGTGTAAGAAAATGAATAGTGCAGCCAATAAGACAGTCAGGATGCCGGAGAAAGCAGGGGCCATTAGAGGCATTCCAGTAGGGTAAGGAAGCACATGCATGATTCAGATAGGGTGTTCTCAAGGAAAGAGAACTCCAGGGAACAGGAATAACCTAACTAAGGGAAGGAAGCAGGGGAAATGGAGCCATTTTGGGGAAGCCCATGAAAGATACCAGGTCAGGGATTAGACAGAAGAGATTCCACTGAGGAGGTACAAGAATGCATTTATATAGACTCACTTAGTATCATTCATTCCTGAAAATCCCGCTGTTAAGTGAAAAACTATGAAGTGAAAAAAAAAATCCATTAGTTTTAATAGGAAAAATTAGAGTGTGTTCCAGGCCAGGGCCACGATGCTTAAACAATATGCACAGGTAGAAAAGCATTTCATTTGAACAGTGATACTTTTATATGGGTTCTAAAGAAAAATGTCAAGGTTATTAATGCAGTTTATACATGGAGAGTAAAGCTTTATGGTTTTTCAAAAAGAAGAAAAGGTGATGGCTCCTGGTGGTTGATGGAGGAGAGACACCAGAAAGTTTTCTTGGGAATGCTGGAATATATATTTTTTATTCTGCCCATTTTGTTCACCAACTTTTCAACCTATTTGGGGTCCATGAGTATCTTGCATAAAGCAAACCATCAACAAAACAAAAAGGCAACCTACTGAATTGGAGAAGATATTTGCAAATGATATATTCAATAAGGGGTTAATATCCAAAATATATAAAGAATTGATACAACTCACTGGGAAAAACAAACAAACAAACAAACAACCCAATATAAAAATGGGCAGAAGACCTGAATTGACATTTTTCCAAAGAAGACATATAGATGGCCAATAGACACATGAAAAGAGGCTCAACATCACTCATCATCAGGGAAATGTAAATCAAAACCACATTGAGATATTTTATATGTCAGCGTGGCTAAAATAAAAAATACAAGAAATAACAAATGTTGGCAAGAATGTGGAGAGAAAGGAACCCTCATGCACTGTTGACGGGAATGCAAAGTGGTGCAGCCAGTGTGGAAAACAGTACGGAGCTTCCTCAAAAAATTAAAAATAAAATTACCATACGATCTTGTAATTCCACTACTGGGTATTTACCCAAAGAAAATGAAAACATTAATTTGAAAGAGATATGCATCCTTATGTTTATTGCAGCATTATTTACAATAACCAAGATATGGAAGCAATCCAAGTGTCCATCCACAGATGGGTGGATAAAGAAGATGTTATCTTACCCATAAAAAAAAGAATGAAATCTTGCCCTTTGCAGGAACATAGATGGACTAAGAAGGTATAACGTTAAGTGAAATAGTCAAAGAAAGGCAAATGCCATATGATTTCACTCATATGTGAAACAAATAAGAAAACAAAGACAAAAAAAGACCAAAAAACAAAACCAAAAACCAGGCTCTTAAATTCAGAGAACAAACTGCTGGCTGCCAGAGGGGAGGTGGGTGGGATCAAGATAAAGGGATTAAGATAAAGGGGATTAAGAGTACATTTATCTTCAGGAGCACTGAGCAACGTACAGAATTGTTGAATCATTAAATTGTACACCTGAAACTAATATAACACTATGTTAATTACACTTCAATTAAAAAAGCTGCAGGAGGGGCACCTGTACTCTTGATCTCAGCTCAGGTCATAATCTCACAGTTTGTGAGATCAAGCCCCGAGTTGGACTCTGCTGATGGTGGGGAGCCTGCTTGGGATTCTCTCTCCCTTCCTCAATCTCTCTCTCTCTCTCTCAAAATAAAAAAATAAACTTTTAAAAAGAATGCACAGGAAAATAGAGGGATAGCTTAGAAAAACATCTTTTGGGCAAAACGGAGACTAATCCAAAATGCTATGGGGAAACACCTGGAGATAGCGGCTGTGCACCCCAGGTGGAGGAAGGATACCAAGTATTATCCCCTTCGTCCTTTGCTTGACATATCCAGGCAAAGCAAAATGTCTCAAGGTCACCCAAAGTGCTGCACGATCCTAAATCCTCCCACCTGAGAGTCTCTGGGTAAACTCACGAATGTGGCTTGGGCCGAGCTGTAATGTTGAGCGAATTTGTTAGGAAAAAGAGGAATTGCTTCTTTGCAAAGTGAGTCTTTTCAAGAGCCTTCACTATAGGGAAAGGTCATTAGCTGAACACTAGTTAATCTCATGAGGTCAGTCTGCACTCGGAAGGGAGAAAGCCAGGCGGACGTTTCCGGGGAGGTAACTCAGCTCCCCCTCTCGGAGACAGACGCCAACTCCTAGAAATACCTGCTTCCACCTGCGTGCAAATAATCACCCGTTGTACTTGAAGGTAAACAGGCGCAGCGGCCTCAGTCCTTAGATACACTGTGGTTGTCTTTTTCTGTCCACACCTAAAGAATGGGATGTTTGGATTGCAGATTGTAATGCATCATGTACTCTTAATACTTGCGGTCTTATGAAAAGGGTATTACCTCTGTCTGTATATGATTTCTTTGGCAAATACCCTCTGGGGCCCTACCGACCCCTAACAAAATAGCGTAACAAAATTACCAAGACCAATTCACTTAATATAGCAGGAGTTGTTTGCGTTGTTTTCCAGTTTGATGTGTAAACTAAGACAAATATTGACTTCATTGTTCAACTTGATACCTCCAGCATATATATTACTAACCTCCTAATGACAGAGCATCTGTTTTGAGTGGCCATTATGAATTATATTTGGGTAACTGAAGGGACAGCTCCATTAATAATAATTAACATTCTCCTCCCTGCTTTGATTTAAGCAGCGTTCTGTTCACCAGAGAGATCTTTAGAATGAAGAGTGAGAAATCTCCAAATACCAGGCTGCGTATTGATTTGCGTTCCAAATCAGTGTGGCTTCATTTTGTAAAAAAAGAAAAAAAGAAAAAAAAAGAGAGAGAGAAACAAACAAACAAAATGAGTACAGGAAATGAACTCCTGGCACAGTCTGTTCTCAATCGCTATTCAGAGGTGATCCCACTCAACCATCTATTTTAAGGTGAACATCCTGCCTGAGAGTCTTTTTCCAAAGGTGCTTTTAAGCACCACATGTGTCTTTGAGGAGGAGGAATCCAAGAAAATCCAAGTTACTCCCGTGACTAAAGGAAATAGATAAGCTAGCCATTCATCTTTAGGGATCAGTGTTTTCTTTTGGATCATTTTCAGTGTCTTTCCTCTCCAGTCTCTCAAATGCAGAAATAACCAGGTCAAACCTCGTGCAGGCTTTACAACGGCTATTGCTCAGACGAAAAGGGCAGAAAGTCTGCAGGTCTTATCTCTAATTTCGGCGGAATTTTTTTCCTTTCATCTCTATCCAAATGAAAGCAGATGTATTGTGAGGTTGAACTTTATGTTCACTGCTGAATCAAATAATGTTTACTGACGCTCAACTACTCTATTAAGTAATTAGTTAGGTCTTTGTTATTTTATGGTTGATAATAGGGATGATGATAATAATTAGTCATGCAGGAGTGATACATGAAACTTAAGGCATAAGAGGTCACCCTTCCTGCTGAGATGTTAAATAGCTTTCAGGATTTATCTGAATTAAAGCTAATTTAGTCTGAAATAACTATAGACAGTGGAACAATTACATCAAAGCTATTTGTCCTCATACAAATTATAGCTCTCAGACCTAGGATCCCTTGAGATTTACATATTTTTCAATCTTAATATAGAACACAAATTTGGCCCAATTTATATTCAGGCAGATTCTGATTGAAGAATTCTTAATAATTAATGCATGAAAGCCAAGACCACACATGTATATTAATGGATAGACAATTAGGTTAATGGCTAAATAACATTCTATTACACATTTTAATTATGCATTTTATTGGCAGGTTGCTTTTAGAAGTGGCTTTCTGCATACAGGTTGAACTTGTTACCCCATAATAAGGAGCAGAAGGTTCGTGGAGGGGGTTACTTGCTCTAGATCACAGAAGCAAAGTGAGAGGTGGAATCCACAGCCCTTGAGCTTGAGTTGTTTGCTTAGTTGTGTTGCTGCTGGTCTGTTGCCTAGAAACAGCGGTGCTATACTTCCTTACCCAATAGCGCAGTTATCTACAGAACATACTATTACCAGCGCAGGGTTAGTAATTGGAAATCAAATTCTTCTTAAATCTGTTCTTCGAATTCCGTCAAGATTTGAAATAAGAATTTTTCTTCCAAGGACTTACTTAGTGTTACTTTTCTCATGGAGCCCTCCCTTCTGTGTGCTTTGGACCAAGTGTTCGTTTTTAAGAGGTGATCTCTGTATCCTGTAGCCAAAAAGAATCTGTTGCTCCTTTCTTAGGAAAGAATTTTGGGAGCAACAAGAATAACAGCTGATAATAATTGATTCTTTACTAAGTGCTGACACTGTTTCCCAAACTGTCTTTGTAAATGGTGATGTCAGAGTTTGAACCTAAGGCTCTGGCACTGACGCAACACCATCGGGCTCATGACGCTCCCTTGGAATAGCGCAGTGGTTGTGAGCTCTGGGGTCAGCCTCAACGTCTAGTCCTGGTTGTAGTCTTCATTACTTTGGGCATATTATGCTAACATTCTGGTCTTTCTTTGATGCAGAACAGGGAGAGTTATCTTGTTCAAGTTTTACATGTTAGTTAGGAGCAGTCAAATAGCAAAACGCTTGTCAAGCACTTAGCACCATGCCTGGTGCATAGCAGGTGCTCTGTACATGTCAGCTATTACTGTTATTATCAATAGTCTTAATCAGGAAGGATATTGGCACGGGAGAACCTGTGTACAAAGTATGGCAGGCTTTTAGAATTGGAAGGGATCTTTAAGTTCACTGTTCAACCCCATCATTTTTCTTTTCTTTTCTTTTCTTTTCTTTTCTTTTCTTTTCTTTTCTTTTCTTTTCTTTTCTCTTTTCTTTCTTCTTTTCTTTTTTCCTTTCCTTTCCTTTCCTTTCCTTTCCTTTCCTTTCCTTTCCTTTCCTCCTGTTTGTGTGCTAGTGGGGGAGGGGCAAAGGGAGAAGTAGGGAAAGAATCCCAAGCAGGCTCCATGCCCAGCGTGGAGCCCGACACAGGGCTCGATCTCATGACCCTGAGATCATGACCTGAGCCCAAATCAAGAGTCAGATGCTCAACCAACTGAGCCACCCATATGCCCCAGAACCCCATCATTTTCTGATGAAGAAACTGAGATGGGCGGCACTAAGGGATTCATTCAAGTTCCCCCAGTTGGACAACGCCAAAGTCAATACCACTCAACGTAGTCAGACCTTCAGGAGTGGGAGGGGGGTATGTGAGCAGAGGTAGAGACCCGAGGTAGAGGTGCAGAAATATAAGGCTAGATTCAGACAGGCCTTGAGAGCCAGAGCAGGGAGTTGGGCATTTGTGTTTGTGTGGTGGTACTGATTAGGGGCTATAGCTGCAGAGGTGTAGAGAAAGACTGTGGAACATTTTGGGCATGAAGAGAGTCTTGGTTATGCATCCATCCGATGGACAATGAAGAATGCAAATAGAGCCCAGCCATGGAAACAGGACTGGCAAGCACACCAGAAAGGGGCCCTCTCATAGTGCCAGAGATGGGGACATTGAGGAACCCCACGTACCCAAGGGATTACATGACTATGCCTGCCAGTCCAGCTGCCACCCTGTCCATTTTCAGGGATATCTGCTCCTTGTGTAGATAGGACGATCTCTGGACCCTGCTGGCTGCGAGGTCAATGGCTGGGTTCTCATGAACATTTGAGAAGAGACTGGGACTTACAACTGTTAGCAACAGAATTATATCATTGATCACTTAACTCTTTAATGACTTAACTCTTTAAGTTTAATAACTTAACTCTTTAGTACTAAACCTCCGACCATCTTGGACATTTTCCTAACTGTCTTCTACAGGATGTGACCTTGAGAAAGATACCTAAGAACATGTAAAACAAACAAAACAATGATCTCAAAAATACTGTTTTAATGTCAAGATCTTCACTTATAGAATCTAGTTCCAGCTCTAAGCTTTTGAAGAGAATAAGTCAGCTCTGATCTGTGGCTCTTCATCCAGGACCACCCTCACTTTTGCTTGCTGAATATTGTCCAGGTCTTGTGCCACGAGTAGGTGGGAGGATGCCGGGCTGGGCAGGCACTCATGCAAAGCAGCATGAGTGGTTGAGAAGAACAGCCAGCCACACCTGGGATGACCTTCAGGAGCTCCAGGTCTGAGGGGACCAGGGAGCAGGAAGGACCAGTGAGAGGGGAGACGAGTGCTGGCAAGGGATGGGTGACCTGCTGAGGTGAGTGTGGGTGCCTGTCCTATGCTGTGGGTTGGACATGCCACAAATAAGAGACCACAGGCTGCTTTTCCTTTCCACTTGATGGAAGTTTAAAATTCCTTTTTTATACATTAAGACTTTCAGAGCCTTCTTTTTTGAGAGCCTTTCCTGAAAATGTCTTCTTTGGGCCTAGGACTACATTCCAGATTCTCTTCCAGGATTCAGTTACATGCATGTATGCAACTTAACAAACTAAGGGTATGTTTCTGCCTTACCTAAGAAGGTTCTGGAGGTAGCCAGCCTCCATCATTCCTTCTGCTCCTCCAATTTCAGCAAGCAGCCTCTATGCTCATTATTTCAGGGCTCTGAATGGGATCTAAGCTTCAGCCCCCATATCTGAGTTGAGTGTGGTCTCAAGAAGGAGAAGGGGATGGGTGGAAAGGGTACACCTCTCAACTGAGTCAGCCTCCCAGTGAAGGAGCATGGGAGCACCACTCAAGGACTCCCTGTACATCTCACAGGCCACCTCTAGTGACAAGGAAATCTAGGAAATGTAGTCTTTAGGCTATGATACCATTCTGTTAGTGAGGAGGAAGGGAAAATGGGATTGCATGGGCAACTAGTGATCTCTTCCACATGCCACCTCCACACTCATTATTAGCTTTCATTCCTATGTCTCCCTACTCCGTATCAAAGGTTTCCTGACCTGACCTGTCTCTGATTTCCAGCTCTTTTTCTAGACTTTTTTTTTTTTTTTTTTTTTTTTTTTTTTTTTTTTTTTTGGCTAACATGTTAGTGGCTTGAGGGCTTAGAATGAGAGGGTTACTGCTGTGAGAAACTACTAATGACAGAATGTCAGGTAACTGTGGTGATCTGAAGATGTGTGTAGGGGTGTAGGAGGAGAAATTATGAGGTAAATACGCTTCCAACAAAGAGCCCCATGCTGGATGTCACCTTCTCTCCCAAGTGTTGTGGATTTGTTAGCCTCCTTTCTCCCTTCCTGTGATTTTCAGAGCTGGGTCAAATGACAATTCCTCACCTCTAGGCTTCCGGCCGCTCTGATTTCCAAGTCAGTGAGTTTTAACTCTGACTGTGCTCGAGGATCAAAATATCTTTCTGTTCAAAATGTATGTATCTGGGTTTCCTCACAATCTCTGAGGCTGTATTATGCTTGTGCATATTTTGAAACACCATCCTGGCTCATCCTGGGGAGCATTCGGTGTTATAAACTACTGCTTTTAGGCATTTCTGAGTAATGTGGGAAGTTTTTTTAATGCTTCGTTCTCATCTTACAAATAACCAAGGGAGACCTAGCATGGAGAATGCTACCCATCCCAACTCCCATTAACCCACCCAGGGTAGCAGTGCCTGCTGGAAGATGGAATACTGGAATATATGGAAGTCCACCAGTGCCTGAATCCCAGAGCTCTGTCATTGAGGAGTCTCTGCTCAGAGAATGGGAAGATCTGTCTGAGTTGCTGGGAAGGGATGTATAGTTTGCTGAATTAGACTTTTCCTTGAACCCTGGTTCTAAACTGGGTGGCTACCTTGATATTACAATTGACTGTGGAGAACATCTGTTATTTGTGTCTGGGTGTCTCTTCCTTTGGGACATATTCCTCCTGATCCATGTGGCTCTGATACAGCTGCCCATCAGAAGAGCCTATTACCATGCCCAGCAGAGGCTTGGCGTGTCACATCAAGCTGGGTCATCTAGACTCTCTTTGTCACAAATTCGAATCATTAGTAAATATGGTTGAAGGACAGAGTCTACACATTCATGAAACTGAGGTTCCTGAAGTTTACTGTTCTCACTTTCTCCAAAGTTTGGTTGTTATAAATTTTTTTTTTTTATTTCCTGGTATTGAGTATGCTCTCAAAAAACATTTTCTTTAGTTGACTCAACCAGAATTGATTTTCATTATTTGCATTCCAAGAACCCTGATCATATGAACATTGACAAGAGAAAGAATGGTTTGCAGGATGTAGATCCTCAAGAAAATGTGATTTATTAGAATTAGCTATTGAATGTGTAGGGGGAAAATATGGTGATGTTCCCATTTATGTGCCAAGATATATAGAGGCAAGGTATGGCCTGGAAAACTGCTAGTCTAATTATCACCTGTGTTCAGGTAGGGCACACAGCACCACTAAGGGAGAAGCTCTTCAGGAGTAGGTAGGTATGGTTGGGAATCAGTTTTTTTGTTTTTTTTTTTAAGATTTTAAGTATCTCTATGTTCAATGTGGAGTTCGAACTTACAACCCCGAGATCAAGAGTCACACATTCCTCCAACTGAGCTAGGCTGACGCCCCTGGGAATCATTTTAAAGAGAATGAGAAGTACTGAGAGCCCAAGACGAGGATGGCTTCTTCTAATACCACTGGATATTTTAACAGCTGTATCAAACTTTGAAATAAATATAAAACTCAGAATTTTTATGAGATTGTGGCTGAAACCCATTATCGTGTAGTTAAAACCAACAGTTTGAAAATAACATAGAAGAGAAGAGAAAATATCAAAGTACATTCTATGTGGTCAGGGTAAGAAATGTTTCATATAATCTTTGATTCAATTGTATGCATATGTGAATTCATTTGTGATATAAAATTTACTTGATAATGTAGGTTATGTTCAAAAATGCTGGAAAAAACACTGACCATTTATACTTGCTTTGGGCTTATAGATGTGGAGCTAAAATAGCTAAAAGAAAATCATAGCCTGACTTTGCAGGTTGCTAAGTTATGCATCAGTTTAATTCACAATCTGACCAGGTCTCTAACTGAAAATTAAGACTTTGACCAGGCCTAGTGACTGGAATGGGATATATGGCAAGATTTGATGGGCTTTTCAGATACTCAGAACTTTCTAAAATGCTGTCTGCAGATGAGGAAGCCACATCTCCTATGTAGAAGACAGAGCAATTTTCCACATGCTCTATATACTGTTGACGCTCTCAAGATAATCAGGATTTATACATAATATGCTCAGGAAGATGCAGAGCAAAATTCAGATGTCATGAACTTAAAAGGATTTGTGAATTTCTATCATTAAAAATCTAGAAAAATTAAAAAAAATAATGTTTATTTTTTGAGAGAGAGAGAGAGAGCAAGCGAACATGAGTGGGTTAGGGGCAGAGGGAGAGGGAGACACAGGATCAGAAGCAGGCTCCAGGCTCTGAGCTGTCAGCACAGAGCCTGATGCAGGGCTTGGACTCACAAACAGGGAGATCATGACCTGAGTCGAAGTCAGACACACAACTGACTGAGACACCCGGGCGCCCCTAGACAAATGTTTTGAGATGAATTTTGAGCATATTTCTCCAGGGATGGGACTCAAATTACTTACATGGGTATATTTACTAGAGATTCAGCATGAACTGGGCTAGGTTTAGCTAACCAGCTGTGATTCTAACATTTTTCTTGCTTAACTCACATAATTTTGGATTAAATTTTGGCTCATACTTAATGACACAGAAAGACCAATAAAGTTTTTATTATAATGCAAGAGTAATAATTTCAAGAATTTTTTAACAGAGGCTGAACTGAATCTGTCATGTTTGCCTCACTGGCCCACTTATTATATCTTTAGAAATAACCAAGAAGAGAATGAGAAATACTGAGAGCACAAGTGTACAATGGTTTCTCCTAATACCACTGGATATTTTAACAGCTGTATTGAACTTTGAAATGAACATAAAATTCAGAATTTTTAGGAGATTGTGGTTGAAACCCATTATTGTGTTGGTAAAATCAATAGTTTAGGGGCACCTGGCTGTCTCAGTTGGTTAAGTGTCTGCCTTCAGCTCAGGTCATGATCTCATGTTTTGTGAGTTTGAACCCTGTGTTGGGCTCTGTGCTGACAGAGCAGTGCCTGCTTGGAATCTTCCGTCTCCCCTTCTCTTTACCCCTCCCCACTCTCTGTCTCTCTGTCTCTCTCTCTCTCAAAAATAAAAATAAACATTAAAACAAAACCACTAGTGGGGTGCCTGGATGGCTCAGTTTGAGTTCTAGCTTTGGCTCAGGTCGTGATCTCATGGTTCATGCATTCAAGCCCCACATTGGGTTCTGTGATGACAGCTCAAAGCCTGGAGCCTGCTTCAGATTCTGTGTGTTCTCTATCGGTGCCCCTCTCCTGCTTGTGCACGCTCACTCTCTCTCTTTCTCTCAAAAATAAATAAACATTAAAAAATTAAAAGAAAACAACAGTTTAAAAATAACATATAATGGAATATCAAAGTACATTATATGTAAGCAGGGTAAGAAAAGGGAGAACTCTACTTTTGCTATGAAGACATGTTGATGAAAGAAGTAACACAATATTTAAGAAGAGCTTTACAGTTTGTTGCTGAAAGATCAAAAATGTTGATGTAAAATGCTTATAGGGCTCCTTGATCTCAGTGTAGTTGAAAGAAGCCCAGAGTGCCTGCATCCAAATGACAGCAGAAACAAAGTGGTACAATCATTTCATTATGCAGCAGGGAAAACATGGTGTGAAGAATGTAAGAGATTATCAGACATGCATAAGTATCTGGCTGTGGTTTTTAAGTTATGGGGTCCTCAGAAATGAAATCCACAGACAGCCCATGAATGGAAGGAAAGAGAAATTTGACTTGAATTATTATATTAGGAATTAAGACTTCTTATACAACTCCACAATGTGAGTCAGTTAAAAAATCTAGAGCCTCTTGAATAAAGGGGAAACTGAGTACCATGGGTAAAAAGCTGTGCTATATTACTACATGTATCTAAGAAGTTTTCTGGAATCCCCTCAAAGTAACTGTGACTATTTTATTGAGGAAAATATTATAAACCAAAATTAAATAAATTCTTAGTGATATAGAATAACATTGTAGTTTGCTGATCACAGTAATTGGCCAAATCCATTGAAGAGTAAATGGAAAGCGAATTTCTGTTTCTGGGGGAAATTCAGAGATTATGATACAATGAAACATTTGAATATGAATGGCTAATGGTTCTTTATGGCTTTCTGATGCGTTTTTCAGTTTGGCAAATTAAAAACAAAAACAAAAAACCAGAAACAGTCTGATCCTATATAATAACAGTTTAATTATAAACATAACTAGGTGGTAATTTCCATTGTGGATGCTCATTCACACAGACTTTTATTCCTGGAACAAATTAATAAATTTATGAAGATCTTTTACTGATGGACAGGTATTCATCTATTTCAATAAATGGAGAACACCAGAAATATTTTACTTTCACCTGACAGGGTCAGCAATATACATTTGCCATTTTGCCTCAGCGATGTATCGACTCTGACTCAGTGCCACAATCTGGCTCATAAAAATTGGAACCAAACCATCATTCTTTTTTTTTTTTTAATGTTTATTTATTTTTGAGACAGAGAGAGACAGAGCATGAACGAGGGAGGGTCAGAGAGAGAGGGAGACACAGAATCCGAAGCAGGCTCCAGGCTCTGAGCTGTCAGCCCAGAGCCCGACGCAGGGCTCGAACTCATGAACTGTGAGATCATGACCTGAGCTGAAGTCGGCCGCTTAACCGACTGAGCCACCCAGGCGTCCCCAAACCATCATTCTATTGTATATCACTACTGCCTGCACTGATGACATCATGTTGATGGACGCTGGGGAATAGGAAGTAGCAGATTCTCTGGTTGTTCTGGTTGTTCTGAGATATAAGTTAAACATCATTTCTGGAGCTCCTATAATCTGGGGAATATCAGGTCATTATCTTTTTCAATAGGAAACACATGTTACTTAATATTATGTCTCCCATCACCCAAAAGCGGCAGGATACATAATGAGCCTCTTTGGGTATTGGGTGTCCTATTTGGGCCAATTTACCATGTGGCTTCCAAAGCTGTCAGCTTTGTATGGAGCCCAGAATAAGATATGACTTTACAATAAGCCTGATCCTGTTTTTCTCTTTTGGCTCAGAACATTCAACAGTTCTTGAAATATCTGTGGCGGAGCACAGATTCTCCATTGAGAAACAGCTCCTGACTTGCTACTGTGCTTTGATCTAAATGCATGATCATGACCTGGATATTATCTGATGCTACTGTGCTTTGATCTAAATGCATGATCATGACCTAGATACTGTCTGACTCACCCAGCCATGAAGTCGGGTCTTCAGTCTTCAAGCATAAGAAGCCATCATAGGAGTGGCCTGAGTAGTCCCTGAAGTCATAACTAGGTTGCATGACCATGTAATTTACACTCTCATTGTGCCTACTCCTGCCACTCGTCTGTCTTTCCTTCAGCCCACACTGGTAAACACATTGAAAGCTCCCATGACTGAAGATTCATAAAAAAAAGAACAAAACAAAACAAAACAGTTTGATCCTGTACACAGATGTTCCTCCCAGACTTGCCAACCTCCACCAGAAATGGACAATTAGAGCATTTCAACTGAGGGTAGTGAGGAAGGAAAATCTTCCTAGTGGGCAGAATTTTGAACAGTGTATCTCTTTGTCCACTTTCCTGGAAGGGAGGATTATCTGAAGTGATATGGGTCTATATGGCGATTCTGGCCAGATGATCAGCAGTTTGGAAAGAGAAAGATTAGATTTGGACAAGGAGGTCTAGAGAAGGCACAACCTTCTCTGAATGGGCCCAGAATGTGAGAAATTTTATTTCTCATTTGGATGGTTGGGGAGAACTAAGGGAAGTGTCCTGAGCTTCTCTGGGTAAAGGATAAAGAGTACCCTCACTTGAGAAGGTCATAGGACACCCTCAACCTCAGGAAAGGGCATGGAGGTGGAGGTAATAATCAGTAAAGATGTTCTGGATATACGGAACTGCCAAAAGTTCCAGGAGAGAAGAAAAGAGTGAGATTTGCATTGGGAGAGCACAGTCTAGTGTAGGGGACTCTAGGCTTAAGAGGGGACTTATATTCTGGGTTTTGACCAAAGCTAACAGAGAGGCAAGACATGGTGGGCTTATTTATCTGTGGGAGTACAGAATCAGATAAGAGTACCAGAAAAGGGTTACTTAATAACTAGGACTGTGGCTGGAGAAGGGAACTCTGACCTCTACAGAAGGGCTTTACAGCTGGTTAGGTCTGATGGTCGGGGCTCCAGAAGGGACTCCAATCTTCCACTATCCAATATCTATTTTCTTCTTTTTTCTTACTAACATAACTCAACTTTTGTTCAGAGTAACATGTGACCGTGTCCCAAATCACCTGATTTCTCAGGCTCCCTAGCAATAGCCATGGGACATAAATATGAAAATCCACTGGTAGTGTTTTCTGGAAAGCTATTCTTTTCCTGAAGAAAAGAAAGACTTCATAGGCATGAACTTTTTGCCCATTGACTGTCCCCCTTTCTCCTGCCTGAACACTATCACGATGTCATCTTGCAACTAGAAGGATGAATACTTCATGCAAAGGATGGTGGAAGAGAAAGGGGGATCCTAGGTCTTTGGTGGCTTTCCCAATTCACGACACCTACTCTAGACTTCCTACCTCTGGATGTCTTATTTAGTGAGAAAAATAAACCCCTTATTTGTTTAAGACACCATAGTTGAGTATTTGGTTCATGTAGCCCAATGCAACCCTAACTGAAAAAGTTCTGTGGGGAAAGGTAGACATATGAATAGAAGCTTGAAGGATTAGAATCTTGTCTCCAAATGTCAAACCAATTTTCGTTCTAAGTGTTTCATTGCTGTACCTGGAACATGATGAGAAGGTGATATTATATGCATAAAGGAAAAAACACCAACTGGAATTATTTAGTGAGACACGGGCTTATTTCTTTTAATGTTTATATATTTATTTTGAGAGAGGGAGAGAGAAAGGGAGCAAGCATGAATGGGAGAGGAGCATAGAGAGAGGGAGAGAGAGAGTCCAAAGCAGGCTCACACTGTCAGAATAGAGTCTGATGCGGGCCTTGATCTCATGAACTGTGATATCATAACCTGAGCCAAAATCAAGAGTGACACTTAACTGACTGAGCCACCCCAAATGGGGACTTATTTTTATACAATCAGTACAACAAATAATTAAATGATAGCAAAGCCTTTTGGTAGCAAGCAGTCCAGAATCAGCCATAACTATATGTACATGCACATTCTGGACTCTGTACATGAGAGTCCCTCTTGGAAGACTTATAGCATGGAGAATCAAAAGGAGAACCAATGCACAGAACTACACATGCCCAGTATATCCAGTGAAGTCACCTTCCTCCTCAGGGGCAGAGTGGTTGAGAGTCAGAGAGACACCTGTATTATGCTTTAAAGCAAGAAGAAACATTGAGTCCTGCTGCATTCATCTTAGACTTTCTAGAATTCTGCCAAATTCTTACTTATGACTTGGCCAACATGGTATAGACCTAGGCCCCTGGGAGTCCCTGGCTTACTCCATTCATCATGTTTATGAATGACAAAATGTATGTAACTCATTAAATATGCAGGGCTTGGCACATAGGAAATGTTCGATGTAGTAAGATGGCATAGTCATGTTTTTCTGTTGTTATTATTAGCAAAGTATGGGAGGCAGTATGGTATATTCGAGAGACTGTGATCCAGAGGCCTGGTGTGCAATCCTGGTTCTGCTAGCAGCTAGCTAAGCAACTTGGAGAAGTCTTCTCTGAGGTCCTCGCTCTTATCTGTGGAGGGTTTGGTCATTTGTATGCAATGTATGCTTCCAAGTGTCACTGTTGACATGGGTGACAATGTAAAGTATATCCCCTAGAGTTGTGAAACGTGGGAGGCCTGCAGTTGCTAACTTCCCACAATGGAGGGGCCCATGCTGAATCGGGACATTCTCAGCTTGGAGTCAATGCTGTTTGATGGCCCCTCCCACTGTCAAGGTGCAATCCATTAGTCAATGGTACATGCTTTAAATCAGTGATGAGGGGCGCCTGGGTGGCGCAGTCGGTTAAGCGTCCGACTTCAGCCAGGTCACGATCTCGCGGTCCGTGAGTTCGAGGCCCGCGTCGGGCTCTGTGCTGACTGCTCAGAGCCTGGAGCCTGTTTCCGATTCTGTGTCTCCCTCTCTCTCTGCCCCTCCCCCGTTCATGCTCTGTCTCTCTCTGTCCCAAAAATAAATAAACGTTGAAAAAAAAAAATAAATAAATCAGTGATGAAATGCATGTCAGGAATTAGCCAGCTCTGCTGTAATAAGCTTTATGCTCGTGAGTTTGTACTATTTGTCAAGTGGGAAGCAGCAAATGTAAATGTAAGAGGGAAGCAGAATGCCTACACATGTTCTGAAGTTCTAATCTCTACAGGGGGAGCCAATCAGGTTGACCACCAAGGTCCTGAACTCTGAACTCTCAAAGGAGATTGGACAGAAACAGGGGGGCCAACCAATGCTGAGAAGAACTGGTGGCTCTCATATACAGGTATTCCCCACTTTGTGAAAGTTCATGCTATACCACTTGGCTTTTATGGAAGACCTACAGTAGTACCTGATTTTGCTAACCAAAAGAAATCCAAAGAGGATTTTTGTTTTTACAAAGAAAGGCAAAAATTGAAAATAGTGTTCAGCATTTGTTTTGCAGTGAGCCATTACAGAGATGTACCCTGAGCAGCAGCAAGAGTGGTCCCACTAAGCATCTTCTCCAGGAACCACACTTAGCATCACAGCATCCAGCCATCAGATCTTTGAACTTGTCTGTGAGCATCTGTGCTTTATCTTCATTTTTTTGGTGTGTGCATCAGTTATCAAGATGTGCCTTAGGGTATCAGAAAAACCTAAGAGAGGTTATTTTGGAGGACTGGGAACACTCAAAATTTTTTCCCATATAAATCATTGGTAATTGCTTCTTTGGTTTGGCTTATGAAGGGTTTCATTATCCCCCTCCTGTTCCACACCATCTTGTTTATTGCCTTCTTGTGACATCCTCACTTTGTTCTTGATCTTAGCACAATATTTGGTCACTTATACAATATTTTAGCAGTTGTATGAAGCATAAAAGGATAGAGAACAGATTGATTGATTTACTAGTGTGTTATTTGGAAAATATGTAATCCAGGTAGGTCTTTGAAAGGCTAACAGCCCATGTTTGGCCATTTGACAAAAGTTTTGATTGGAAGAAGAGTTTTCAAAAAGGAAATGCCTAAAAACCCTGCCCCTTAAGAAGGGCCCATTCTCCACCACACACTGTGATATCCTGTTTGCAGCAGGTGTTTAGGCAGACATTTCTGATTGTGCAGGGACCTGGTGATATGTTGCAGGTAGACTTTACTTTCTTTTAAATGTTTATTTCAATTCCAGTTAGTTAACATACAGTATAATATTCGTTTCAGGTGTACAATATGGTGATTCAACACTTCCATTCCATCACCTGGTGCTCATCATACAAGTGCTCTCCTTCATCCCCATCACCTATTTCACCCATCCCTCACCCCCTCCCCTCTTGTAACCATCAGTTTGTTGTCTGCACTTAAGAGTCCATTTCTTGGTTTGCTTTTCTCACTCTTTTTCCCTTTGCTTGTTTGTTTTGTTTCTTAAATTCCACATAGGAGTGAAATCTTATGGTTTTGTCTTTTTCAGATCAACTTATTTTGCTAAACATAATACTCTCTAGTTCCATCATTGCATATCATTGCAAATGGCAAGATTTCATTCTTTTTTATGGCTGAGTAATATTCCATTGTGTGTGTGTATGTGTGTATGTATGTATGTATGTATGTATGTATAATCTATATATTATCTTCTTTATCCATTCATCTGTCTATAGAAACATGGGCTGCTTCCATAATTTGGCTATTGTAGATAATGCTGCTATACATATTGGGGTGTGTGTGTCCCTCTGAATTAGCATTTTTGTATTCTTTGGGTAAATAAGAGTAGTGCAATTGCTGGATCATAGGGTATTTTTGTTTTCAACTTTTTGAGGAAACTCCATACTGTTTTCCAAAGTGGCCACACCAGTGTGCATTCCTACCAACAGCGCATAAGAGTTCCCCTTTCTCCACATCTTCACCAACACTTTTAAAATAAAGTTGAATACAGTTTTATTTTAGTAAATGTTTAATAACTGGTTCTCCAGAAAGAAAACAAATTGCCAATATCCGTGGTGTGAATACTCTCATTGAGGCTGATTTCAAGCTACCAATGTGCTGTCCTTGAAGGCAGAGTTGGGAAGAGATGCATGTAACTCATGAGAGCTGACATGAACTGCTCTGTCACACCAGTGAAAGAGTTCTACAGCTTGACGTTTAAAGCAAAATTTCAGACATCTGCCAATAATCCTGCAAAATCCAAATCCCAAGAGGATTTACTTCAAAGGGTAAAGTGTTCAGGAAACAAAACCAAACCCAAGTGGGTTCGGTTTCACTCGCCCACAGATAATACTAACTTGAGCATCTGAAGAAACAAGGGAGGGAAGAGAAGGCACAATCCTCCAGCAAATTGTCTGGAACACAGTAAGTCCCAAATTATTTTAAAACTTCAGCTGTATTTGAATACTGACTGTATGTATTCTTATTTATTTAAATATTTTAATTAGCTTTACTTAAATTATTCTAAAGACTTATCTTTACTCTAAGCAACTATATTCATTAAAGCATGGAGTTGGTAAACTGGTTATGTCTTCAAATACTTATTTAAACAAATAAATAATGTTTACAATAACAAATATTCATCTCTTAGAACCTAAAATCAATCTGTATACCACCTGTAGTATCTGAACAAGTATCTGTACCATACTTTGTGAAACAATACACCAAGTAAGTGATGGCCATTATTAATATTTATTTGTGGAGCCTGAGTATTGAAAGACCCCTTTTAATAATGCAGGTAGTAAAATTTCAGTACTATATTTAGATGAATCATCAGGAAACTTGGCTCCAAATATCCTGAAAAACCTTTAGGAAAAAAATCTACTTGACCTTTCTGTAAAAGTCACTGCTGCTAAGCAACACCATTCTTCTGAAATGCTGACCACATTTCTTAGATTTTATTAAAGCACCTGTCTTGGTTGGGGTGGAGGTGGAAGGACCTGTCTAACCTGTCAGTCGAGTCAGAGGCTCAAGGAAGACCACAGGATCAAACACAGAAGTATTCATGAATTTCCTCCCCTGCTCCCAAACACATGTGGGGGACAGCAAGCAATATTATAGACTGGAAAATGAGGAGCTCTGTTTCAATATTGGGCCTGCCACCTACTCACCAGTGATTACTGGGCAACTGCCCAAACTTAGGTTCCCCCCACCTCAAACCAGTTAAAAAAGGAGTCTGTCTCCAAGTGGGGAAGATCAGATCTCAGAAATCGAGGTTACTTCACCCCATCCTCCCTCCTGAGCTGATCAATGACAATTGTTCACAACAATAACACATGGTGGCTAATTTTCTTTTAATTCATTGATTTTTTTTAATCATGGCATAGAGAGCTCTCCCACTATGAATCTGAAAGAGATGTCTGTACTTTGAAATTATTCTTTTTCCTTGTTTTAAAGGAGATTATAGTGTGCAAATGCAAATCCAAATCAAAACCCAATTTCTTCAGGTGGTTAATTAAATCAGAAGAAGAGTTGCTTCTAATTACCAGCTGTCTCCTGATTACAGGGTTGTCTGTATTCATCCATGACTAGTAAATTCATAATTTATGAGTCCCTACATAGCCACTCTCCTTAATAGCCTTCATTTTAAAAAGCTGATGTCTTTGAGCCAAAGGAAGGTGAACACAATGTTTACTAATGTTGATACGCCTTGATCCACTATTCCCCAAGTGAATGTTTGTGGAAAAGGAAGTAGTTTCTAATTCATCTCTGTTTTTCCTCTGGGTCAATTCACCCCAGCTCCTTTCTCCCAACCGCAGGAAGAGCATCAGGCGGGAAGGTACAGGAAAGCACCCAGTTGCTGAATCTGGCTTCACTGAAGAAGCTGACAGCTCAATGCATTCTCAGCCTCCCAAACCTCAGTTGGTGAGTGGCTGGTTCTCTATTATCTCACAGTTTAGTGCTCAATGATTCAGTCTTCTTTCTTGGCAACAAATACCTGAACTTCCAGTTTCTCAAGATACCAGTTGTGGGAAAGTGCCCATCAGGAAGAGGACTTTTGCCTCTGGCAAGATTTGACCACAAGTTCAGAGCATATTATAGTCACGGTTTCTATGAAGGAGGCTGTTTCTGGATCTGAGAGGAGGTCAGCCTCTGCAAATTTGAGCAAACAGGGCCAATAATGCCAACAGAGAGAGTCCAGCTTTGCAGAAAGGACTCCCAAGCAAAGTGGAATTAACTTGTAGGGAACTATGATCTAAGAAAAGGTATACGGTCTCAAAGATTCTGTCTCAAAATCCTCTTTGAGTGTGAGGAAAAAGCCACAGTCTATGCAATGCATAGGGCTGGCTGTGACCTGGTTAGACTGATATTACCAATTAGCTTTGTGACATTAGGCAAGGCACTGAACTTTTCTGAATGTCACTTTTCTAAGAAGAAAAGGAGTTGGACAAAATGGTTTCTAAGAAAATAGGTTTAGAAGCTATCTAATAGTCCTAAGATTTTATGGCTTATTTGTGTAATTTTGATTCTGGAACCTCACTTATTCCCCCTGGGCAGTCAAGTCACATTTCCAACTGTGATTGGAGTGTGCAGAGATTAATGTACTAAGATTATGAGATTTAAGAGTTTCTAGACTCTGGTATTTCTTCCCCAAGGCATTGCAGTCCTACTTTTTATTTTTTCTTCTGGGCTTAAAGCCCACTGCCCAAGAATGCTACAGATCATGTCCTAACTCCCTTTTGCTTAGTCTCACCAATGAAAAATGGAAGATGTGTACTGGCATAAAAAGAACATAATAAACCTTGAAGCCACAAAGACTTATGGACAAATTCCAGCTCAATTACTTACTCTCTTGAGTAAAGTTAGGTAGTTACTCAAGGTATCTTTTTTCTGTTAAGTGGGGATAAAAATGTCATGCCATGTGGAGTTGTTGAGAGGATTGAATGCTCTCCACATCCCAAAGGCATTTGATGGCTCAACTCTTCAAAACTCACCTTTTCACTCCATTCTCGGAGAATTCCACAACCACATAGATGATCCATGTTGCATGTTAGAGTTCTACTTTTTTCTACCTTCCTCTTCATTATTTCCTTTAATGGCACCTGAATTATTGACTACTGTGCCCATAACATGAACTTTCCATCATCTACTTTTGTTCCCAGTATTTTTTCCCCATTTTTTACTTGGTTTCTGTAGTTTTTAAAATTGTATGAAGTAAAATTTATCTATTGCTTTATAATTTTGTGTTTTGTCTTGCACAAGAAAACCTTCCTTACCAAAGCATGCTCTTCCATTTACTCAGTTAACAACCGTTAACGGAGTGCCCACACTGAGTGTAGAATTGTTGTAGGCCCTGAACATATACGTAAGGTAATCTTTGGGTAACATGCAATTTTAGCTGGGGAAGGGAGACAGTATCATTTGGGCTAATACTAATTTCGGATTACCATAAAGGCCTTGAAGGGCATAAACAAAGTGACATGGTTGACACCACCCAGGGGAAGGGGTAAAAGGGCCACTTGAGATAGAACAGCTGAGACCTAAAAGATGAAGAGGAGTCAATTAGTGCGTCACCTGCAGGGGAAAAGGTACTTTGGCAGAGGGAATAGCAAGGACAATCAATAGCTCTAAAGCAAAGAAAAGTGTGGTAGACAGCAGTTGTAAGAGCAGCTTAGAGCCGAGGGAGCTTTGTGAGCAAAGGGCAAGTTTGGTGAGATGAGTTTGTGGGGTAGATAGGCTCGATCATGCAGGGACTTATGAATGCTGGACTGAGTTCTAAGACCAGTGGAACACTATGGAGGAGTTTTAAGTAGATGGGGTCACAAGAGAGCACCTGGTTCCCAACAGCTAAGAAGGCATCAGCCCTGCCTTAGTAGGAACTGGAGATAAGTTCACTTGATGAAAATCATCAAAAAGGGTCAGGACAATTTTCTAGAGTTTTTTGTTTTTTTGTTTGTTTGTTTGGGGATCCAGAGCCAAACCTTTTATTTCAGTACCTACTTTTTAGACCAGGAATAATTACACAAATGTGTGTTATATTGTTCTGCTCTCAACAGAGGGATATATTGAAGATAATACACTAGAGGTTCTAATTCAGGAAATGTTCTATTTTAAGTGTTTTAAAAAATATTTATTTATTTATTTTGAGAGAGCAAGCAGAAAGAAGGAGAAAACCCCAAGCAGACTTTGCGCTATCAGTGCAGAGCCCAATGCAGGGGTTGATCTCATGATCTATGAGATCATGACCTGAGCCGAAATCAAGAGTTGGACGGTTAACCGACTGAGTTATCCAGGTGGCTGCAAATGCTCTATTTTAAAAGTAAACTGCAATATTATTGATGTTTTATGAACTCAGAAGTAGGATTTTTTCAAACAAACACATGTAAGTGAATACTATTAGTAAGATGCTGTGTAGTAAGCATAGTTTTATAAGAAGCAGTCTTTGTCCTCAGGAGCCTAAAACTCATCAAGGAAGACAAGGGATGAATATGTCTACAGTACTTTAGAGAGAGCCTGATGAGACTCTTAAAAGAGCTAAAAACCGTCTTGTCCTGACTCAAGGGAAAGCTGTCCTTGAGTGCTGGGGTGGCCAGGAAAGACTTCCTGATTGGGACGGTATTTGAGCTTGATCTCAGGAAATTCTACAGTAGATGAACTGAGGGGAGGGTACCCTTGGCATAGGAAAAGGGATGCTATTAAGGGAGGAAAGGTTAAGATATTTGGTGTAAGCTGACAGTAAATTTGGATGAAGCATGAGGGAGGTTCAGGGGATTACTGAGAAACAGGGCTTAATGGTGGCTGGTTGATGACAGGACCCCATTGGCAAGGCTGTGGACCCAGGTTGGAGTGGTACTCACAGGAAGGTAGATTTGAAATTGAATACTAAATCCCTGATTCTTTTGGGTTCTGTTGGTCTTCTGTCCAGAAAACCTCAGGTTTCTTTTACCATGTCTGTGCATCTTTGTCCTGAAGGAACCTGTGTGCTTTGATCTCCAGTGGTCCAGGTCTGCTTCTTCTTTTTTTTTTTTTTTCTCCTCACAAGACTGTCCTAAGGCTACCATGGTCACTTTACCTGCAAAATCAAGGAGCTAGTAGCTCCTATAGTTGGTGTCCCTCCCTGGCCCCTCTGGGGGTAAATTGTGAAAGCTCCCTGGTCTCAGGTCAAAACTCTGATCCCTGCAGGATCAGGCTGAATCTACTCCCTGGGACTTTGCCTGAAATTGTGCCCATATTTAGCTTCTTCCTCTTCCTCTTCCTCTTCTGTTTCCCCCACCTCTTAGCCAGTCTCCTTGGAGAAACTTCCTTAATAAACCACCTGGAAATGAGTTCTTGTTTCCATGTCCTCTTCTGGGGAACCTGTCCTAAGATACTAGCCAAGGGCTACTTTAACTTGCTCAACTAGTGCAGCACTGATTCAAGGGGAAGGTCCATTGAATGTCACTGAGGACCCCTGAGGAACAGCTTTAGTGGAAAACTGACACAGAAGCCAAATTGCAAGGATTAAAAGAAGTAGGTACTGTGAACACTTTGTCATTCTTTCTGGATGTCCTACACTTTTGGAAACTCTTGCAGTGTTTGGGTATTTCTGGCCTTTTTTCATCTTGCCTCATCAAAGCAGAACTTAGAAATTGAAATTCCCAGGCTTTCTCAAAGCTGGGATGCAAGAATGTGACCCACACAGCACTGACCAGACACACCCATGTTAAACATCTGTTCAGAAAAGCACAACTTGTGAAAGAGACCTACTTGAAGAATCCTTTATGTTTCTTTTGGTTGGGTGGCAGCAGAGGTTTTGGCTTTTTGAAGAGCAGTGGTTGTGAGGTTGTGGTCCTGACTGGAAAAAAAAAGTGTCATTGTTGGGGTGGCATTGACGGTGGTAGTCCTCTATAGTGCTTAGTAGGGCAGCAGCAACAGCAGCTTCAGCAAAGGACTATTCTGTCATTGGGCCAGTTCTGTGACCAGACTTTGGGCACTGTTCCTAGAAATGTAACTTCAGCCACCCTGGGTCTCCAGCTCTCCCCCAAATATCCCTTAAGTAAATTCCTCTCTTGAATACTTGGAGTCAAGTTCAATTGCTTGCAAATAGGAACTCTGCCTGAGAGAGTAGAGGATAAGAAATTGTGACCGGTGTATACAACCTTTCCAAAGGCATGTGGAATGATAGGAGTATGAGAGTGTACTGGGGTAGCCTCTAACATGGCCCCTCTGATCATTATCTTGTGGTGTTCAAGTGCTCCTGCTGTCCCTTTCTATGTTGAATCAGGGCTGGTATGTGGGGCCAGCAGAATAAAGCAGAAATAATAGTGTATGGCTTCCAAAGCTAGTTCAGACAGGCATTATAGCTTCTGCATTGGAAGGTGATCACACATCTAGGGATAGCCATGTCAGGGAGGAGGACCTTCTTTTGAGATAGGAAGAAGGAGGGAATAAGATTATTAGAGTCAAGGATGAGCATAAAGGAAAGGATAGACTGAGGATATCATCTTCTTGGCAAAGTAAAAGTCAGGCAAGATCAACTGCAAAGATGAGGGGAGGATGGAGAGAGAGGGGTCTATGTTTTAAGCTTACATTTATTTAGTGTTGATTTAGGGCATTGTGTTAGCTCCTTTAATCTCATTTAATCATTCTACCAACTCCACAAGATAGGAACCATTATTTTCTTAATGTTACAGATGATGAAGCAGAAGCTAATGGAAGTTAAGGAACTGAACAGGTGAACCCCAGTTTGTTGGACACCAGAGGGCAAACCCTTCATGAGTCTCTATACCCCTTGGGTGGTTTACTTAATAACTGCTGTGAGAAATTTTAAAAGAGAGTCAATGTAAGATAAGCCAAAAGGAAAAGGACAAGATTTCTTCAGGAAAATAGAGGACACTTGACCTTCACACTTTCAACCACAAAAATAACCACAAAGAGGAAAGACTTTTTCCCAGCTGTTTATAGTGGCTTTTAAATATGCCCAGTCAGATATGTCAAGAAACAGAGAGTGGACATTGTTTTGCATGACAAAATATAATGAAACTTCAGACTTCACACCAGGAAGTTATGCATATTCCAGTTTCTTTTTTGGAAAGGCAACGCTATCTTTGAGGAGATTACATTTATTAATATCTAATGCTCTATGTTAAAACAACAAGAGATGACTGCTTCTTTGCTGAAAATTTGGACCTGCATATGAGCTCTTGGGTTGGGAATTTCATATATTCCATAGGAGGTCGAAGTTAGAAAGTGAAATTTTTAAAAAGTCACCTTTTCTTTCAGTTTGTAAACTGAGCTGATCAGATAAAATTTTCAGGATGTAATATAATTAGAATCATATGATATCAGAGCAAGAATTGACAGATCAGTAAGATAGTTCAGCTGTCAAAAAGGCTCCTGAGGGGCGCCTGGGTGGCGCAGTCGGTTAAGCGTCCGACTTCAGCCAGGTCACGATCTCGCGGTCCGTGAGTTCGAGCCCCGCGTCAGGCTCTGGGCTGATGGCTCAGAGCCTGGAGCCTGTTTCCGATTCTGTGTCTCCCTCTCTCTCTGCCCCTCCCCCGTTCATGCTCTGTCTCTCTCTGTCCCAAAAATAAATAAACGTTGAAAAAAAAAAAAAAAAAGGCTCCTGAGTACGTTTTAGGAGATAACATGTGATTAAGGAAACATCACAAAAAATGGGAAGGAATGAAGTATTCAGGAAGTGATCCAGCTAAAAGTCAACATCATACTTCATCAGGAATGAGGTTAGGATAGTCACTAGCAGCCCTGCTATTTTACCTTGTTCTGGAAAATATATATAGATTAACTATGCCCTCCTTAGTGGGGAGGATCTTTCTAACCATAAGCACTATGTAAGAAATCCGGAATAAAAGATTCATGATTTTTACAATATTCAATTTAAAATGTAAAACATTTATATGACTTTAAACACCGTTAAATGGAAACTGGGAAAATAGAGCAAATGATTAAAGAATTAACTATGTGAAAATACTTCAATCAACACACATATTGTTGAGGTAGCAGCCCAATAATAAAAAATGATCAAGATCAAGGAGTATAAGGAGTTCACAAATGAAACCACACTGCTTTATCAAAAAAAATTTTTTTTTCAAAAGAAAACAGTGCAATAGTAATGGTTTTCTAGGGAGCTGAGGAGTCCAAAAGGCTGGTGAGGGTGTGGTCCACCTTTTGGGGCTCTAGAAGGGAGCCCCATATTATGATATGTGATACATTTCCACATTATGTATCAATACCTATAAAATTCACATCATTTGACCCAGGAAATGGACTTCTGAAAATCTATACAGAAGAAATAATGAGAAAGTCAGAAAAAGAGGGGCATGAGACTCTTGATCTCAGAGTCATGAGTTCAAGCCCCACGTTGGGCATAGAGTCTACTTAAAAAAAAGTCAGAAAAATTTTTATGCACAAGAATCTTAATTACAATGTCATTTATAAGGGTTAACAAATGTTTAAAATATTCAAGAAAATGATAATATTTCAATACAATATGATATAATCGCATAAGAATATAAGGTCATTAAAATCATGTTCTTGAAGAATTTTTAGCAATAAGAGAATAATCATGACATATGGGGGAAAAAAAAAACGAGGATACAAACTCCATATACTTTATCCTCCCAGTTGTGTAGAATAAAGAATTCTACTGGAAATAGGATGTAACACCTGCGTGTTAAAAAAAAAAAAAAAAAAGTGCCAAAATATTAAGTGTTTAACACTCAGTGGTGGAAAGTCAGGTGATTTTAATTTGTTTTTCCATAGTTCTCTAGATTGTCTGTAATGAGCATATTAGTGTCTTTTACCAAAACTTGATTTGAAGTGAAACTATCCATGATCTCTGAAGATGGGCCATTGACATTTCTGCGGTCAGTAGGGTTCCAATCTGGGAAGAAAATAAGCCTCTTGTCTCAGCTCCAAAGCTTGAGATGGGATGGGGATTCCCAAGACATCTAAGCTCTGGTGAGAGATCATTTGGATGAATGCCAAGTAAGTCTCAGCAAGTTCTTCCTTCACACAAACTCAAGACAGTGAGGTGAGAAAGCCATCAATCAAAGGATCCACCACTGGTTTTCATCCAGTGCTTCTCAACATCATTGTGCATGTGAATCAACTAGAGATGTTGATGAAATATAAATCAAACTCATTAAGTCTGAGTAGGGCCCGAGGCTCTGCATTTCTCACATCTCCCAGATAATGCTGCTGCTGCTGGTCCGTGGGCCACACTTGGAGTTCAAAGCTTAAAGTGCCTTCCCTAGAGGACAGCACAGCTTTCCCTGCTTTTGCAAATATGAAAGATTTAGAAACAAGTTCAATCAGCAGGCATTAATTAGATAAGTAATACGCATCTGGTGTCTGGGAGCCCACATCTGGGGAGACAGTTCTGGGACTCGCAGGTCATTAGGACATTAACAAATGATCTCATGGTACAAGTGCTCTTGTGTGAATGTGCAATACATATACATCTGTTGATACATGTGTATTGTTTTGCATTTGTGGTGAACTTCTTTGAGGAAATTCTTGGGCATTATATTTCCTCTTTCTTGATGGAGTTGCATTAGTGATCAAAAGAGCAAACCACCAATCCTTTCCCCTTGTCTTTTTCTTTTTCCCTTTCATAAAACCTCTGGTCTCTGCATGTGTGCTCAGTAATAAGAGAAGCCAAGGACTCCTGTGGGTCCTAGGAAATGCATTATCTAATCTAAAAATAGACAAGAGCCCATTGTCTCATGCAAAAGTAAATCCCATATACTAATCTGGCAGAAAGTGATCTAGCCTTTTTAAAGATTTATTAACTCCTGATCTTTTCTCTACGCATGACTATTTTTCATCTCATTCTGTGATGGGTAAGTTGAATTAAGTAAGAGCTAAAATAACTTCTTTTTAAATGTATATAAATCTTTGTTATATAAACCTTGGGGTTTAGGAGGCCTCAAGGTACTTGAAGTATCAAAGCATTGAGTGGGGAAGAGAAAAGTAACTGTTATTATAGAAACAGATGGTTTCCCAACAGTGGCATATTGTGAATGTTTGAAAACTAGTTCTAAAGAAAGAAAGAAAGGAAGAAAGAAAAAAGGAAAGAAGGAAGGAAGGAAGGAAGGAAGGAAAGAAGAAACAAAGATTGATTGCCTGTGCTAGGGGAGGAAGAAATGGGGAATGACTGTTAAGGGGTATGGATGTTTCGGGGGATGATGAAAATATTCTGATATTGGATGTTTTGATAGATGCACAAAGCAGTGAATACACTGAAGACCACAGAATTGTACAATGTAAAATGGAAACAACAACACAAGACCCACCTCCCCACAACACTATTCACACCATTTGCCAATTTCCATGGTGTAAACCACCCCATTATGGCTGATTCCAAACTGCCCACGTGGCTTCACTGAATGCAGCCTGGAAGGGCACAGGCTCTCACACAGCACTGGTTTCCTGTGTGGCAATTCGTTTCCTAACCACTGGGGTTTAGGGAGACATTCAGGATTATACAGCTTTCCCTGAGCGCTAGCCCTAGAATTTCCATTTTTCTTGTTTTTCTGCTTACTGTTATTACTATTTCTTCCTCCTTTTTTTTTTAAGGATTTTTAATGTTATTTTTAATTTGAGAGGGAGAGAGAGAGCTCATGAGTGGGGGGAGGGGCAAAACGAGAGAGAGAGAGAGAGAGAGAGAGAATCGTAAGCAGGCTCCACACTCAGTGCAAAGTCCGATGTGGGGCGCGATCCCATCACCCTGGGATCCTGACGTGAGCCCAAATTAAGAGTCGGATGTCCAACTGACTAAGCCACCCAGGCACCCCTGTTTCTTCTGTCTTAAAGTGACAGAATGTGGCAAAGAGTCTGAAATGGGACCCTCAAGTTCAACATATGTTCTTTTATTAATTCAGATTTTCAACAACACATTTGTTGAGGGACTCCTCATACTGGGTTTTGTGCTGTATGCTCAAATGTTAAGGTATGTGGAATGACCTTGGCCCATGAGGAGACTCCAGTCTAGCCAAGGGTACAAATATAAACACACCTGGTGTAGAATCTGTGTGTGTATATGCTTTAATAGAGGAACGTGCACCCTGAATGAATTATTTTTCTTGGTGAATGGGGAATGGTGGTGATATCAGTGAATGTCTCGCAGAAGAGGAGATATCTGACCTGGAATCAGGGAAGGACATTTTTTTTTTTTTAGGACATTTGTAATTCAAAAGTACAGCTTAAAGGGAAAGGCATGGAGGCCTGATGAGATGCTGTGGATACAGGCACTAATGTGCTGTGGCTAGGTCATAGATTCATCAGTGGCTGCGATGAAGAATCACCAGAAAGATGAGCTGATATATTTTTAACATCTTTATGGGCCACACTATGGAGTTTGCACGTTATCCTACAGTAACTGCGGAGCCACTGAGATTTGTTAAGCAAGGGAGGGACATGCATAGATCAGCAGTATTACTCATTGCAAATAAGAAGTGTACACGGGTAGGAAAGAGAGATGAGAAGAAGCTAGAATTAGGGAGGCCAGAAAACAACATTGTGTTATTCCAGTGAACAGAGATGGACATGAGATGAATAAGCCAGTGTGTGGAGGCATAGAGTGTAAGGGATGTGGTGGAGAAATACATCAAAATGACATTCATAGAGCTGAAAACACCACTGAATGTGCATGGGGGAGCAGATGGTAGAGTCAGGCTAATGTAGAAGTTTCTTTCTTGCATGACGAGATAAATGGTGTTGCTTAAAAAATGCCTTACACATAGTAGGCCCTGAGTGTATACGTGCAGAATGTTGGAATATAGAGGGGCAACATAGTGTGATGGAAGACATTCAGTATGTTGAGTCACATCAACTATGAGAGCATGGTTACATAATAATTATTGGACTTTAAGCAAGTTTCTTAATTTCTTTGAGAAATTTCTTTGAGCCTTAATTTCTTCACTTGTAAAGTGGGAGAATTATTTGACCTTAAAAGGACTTTGATTAAGACTAGAATTAGTACAACCCCTTAAATTATTATTCCTTGAAAGAGCAAGCATATTGTAAGTGGCACTAACAGGTGAAGGGTCTCCAATCATAGTCCGCAGCCCATTTGTGAAGAAAGACCAGTTTCCTCCTACTATGTATTTTCTCACTCAATCTCTGAAGACTCCTTGATAGAAAAAGGGCTAGGGCATTCTTTTTGGCTCATAAATTTAGCTTGAATCCATGTGCACCAAAGAGGAGATTCTGATAACTGGCTAGTGCTGGGATTATTTCAGTTGGAAGGCTTAAAAAATCTACAACTATTTCTTGGGCTCTCGAAGGGGACTACAACAAATTTGTTATACAAATTGGGAATAAAAAAAAAGCAGTGGGCCACATGCAGTCATCACAAATATGATTCGGACCCTATTTCTTGGTATCTGAAGGGTCCCTGGATACCCAGTCACTTTTGTGTGTGGGTAAAAGGCAGAAGAAGAAAAGACTCATC
The DNA here is from genome assembly GCF_007474595.2 of Lynx canadensis. Classification (NCBI taxonomy): domain Eukaryota; kingdom Metazoa; phylum Chordata; class Mammalia; order Carnivora; family Felidae; genus Lynx; species Lynx canadensis. The sequence continues at coordinate 27,823,312 of NC_044315.2, read as the reverse complement.
CAGCATAAAGCTGATCTGAGGGAGAGCTCCATGTGGCCCACTGGCTGGTATCCATGGAAGCTTCATACAAAGGAGGACCCTATGATTCCTGGGTGGTCAGGAGCCCAGACTATGTCTTATTTGGGAATCCCAGGTAGTCACGAACTACCAGACATGGGAAGGGGACCCCCACCAGTTTATAGGGTAAAGCTGAAACTGAAGCTGTTAAGGGAAGCATGTCAGTGTCTTCAAAGTGCCTTTGAAGTGAACAAAGCAGATGACTGGATGTCTTGATAGCACAATTTTTGTGATTATCTCTACAGTTTCCTTGTCTTTGAGTGATTTTATAGCTCTGTAAATTATAGATAACTAATAGCAATAAAAATGATTCATGTCCATAGCCATGCAAATAAAACCTTGTCTGGTGGAGAGGTAATTGATCCCCTTACATCCTCATGAAAGAAGCATGGTTTGCATGTATTAAGCCAATTCATTTCAGCACTTTGTGGGACTTACATTGTTGTCTGTTCTTTGCTTTCTCCTTAAGTTGGCTACAATATTTTTCTGGCTTCCTTATTAATTAATGAGTCAAATAAAATCTCCAACACATTTATTTTATATGACAGTCATGATTTTACTCTTTAAAGCGATGCTCAGTTGTTGATTGTCACTATTACTTCTTGCACATTAAAAAAACCAGGGAAAAGAGGAGTCCCTCCATCCTCAAAGTATCATCAGAGTGTTGGTGGGGAGGAGATAGTGATCTAAGGAAAGGAAATCTAGTAAGGCTCTCTCTGGGGTGCAGGGGAAGTCCAACCTCTACTTCGCCAAAGCAAGGGGAGTATCTCCTCAGGCAGACCTTAGGATGGGTCATCGGAATTCTAGCCCACAGGAGATTTAGTAGATATGTCCAGGGTGGACTCTACATTGAGGAAGAAAGGGTAAACAAATACTTTTAAGGGGTGAAAAAATCTCAGTCAGGATTCAGAAAACTTCTCTCTAAAAGGACATTAGAAAATCCATCTAATTTTTGATGACCTTAAAAAACACTGGTTGTGTGTTTCCTTATATGTAGAGCATAATGATGCATTAACAATATGCAAAAGAGGTGGCTAATATTAGTAAGAGAAGGGTTTGTTTCTCATGGGTGACCAATTTAGAAAAATATGAGGAATCAGCTTTTCTCAGGATCAAGCAGAAAGAGTCTCAGTGACTCATAAGGGCAGGTAGCAGTATGGAGGCCACCCTTTGGGAAACACAGAGAATTAGCAAAAGATGAGAAAGGTGGGTTGAAAAATGTGACTCTGGACATTCAGAGCAACCACTGATCAGTCTTCAGTATGTCAGTATTTTCTTGATAGTGAACTGTAACTACCCAGTTCCAGATGTGGCAGGATGTAAAGGTGCTGAAGAAAGGGCATAGATATAAGGGATACCCTGTGGGGGAAGCAGATGTAGAGGAACAGACACGATTAACATTGGAGTCTCCAAATATAAACCATGTAAGAAGTTTGTCAAAGGAGTACTTGAAGGACAGTGTGTAGTGTTACACGTACATATTACAAAACGAGGGGCGCCTGGGTGGCTCAGTCGGTTGAGTGACCAACTTTGGCTCAGGTCATGATCTCACAGCTCATGAGTTCGAGCCCCACGTTGGGCTCTGTGCTGACAGCTCAGAGTCTGGAGCCTGCTTCGGATTCTGTGTCTCCCTCTCTTGCTGTGCCCTCCCTCATTCATGCTCTCTCTTTCTCTCAAGAATAAATAAAACATTAAAAAAATTAAAAAATGAGAAAGAAGCTGAAGAGTGAACAATAACAAGAAAAGAAATCCAAAGAAAGAATACAAAAAAAAAAAAAAAGGCAAGTAGGATTAATGAAAAAGTAAACAAAAAAATCCCTATACTTGATTAAAAAAAAAAAAAAACACCAGTGAAAAAGGCACTCTTATAGCAAATTCAATCACAGTAAAAGCACAATATTAGAAACAAGAATTTGACATCACTGTAGATAGGCAGGAAATTTAAAAAATACATGAGAATAGTTTGTACAAGTCAAGCCAACATGTTTGAATAAAATGACTTTCTAGGAAAATGAAAATTGCCAAATCCAAAATCTATTCCCAGTTAAAATTCAGAAATAACCTCAAACATGTGTAAGAACTACATGAGAAATATTGCAATTTTTTTTTTTTTTTTTGAGAGAGAGAGAGAGAAAGAGCACAAGTCAGGGAGAGGCAAAGGGAAAGAGAGAGAGAATCTTAAGCAGGCTCCAAGCCTAGCATGGAACCCAACTTGAAGCTTGATCTCAAGACCAGGAGATCATGACCTGAACTGAAATCAAGAGTCAGATGCTTAACCAACTGAGCCACACAGGCGCCCTAAAAACTGTAAATATTTACTGAAAGATACAAATAATAGTTACAAGTTGGACATATATAGTGTGTTCTTGATGGCAACGCTCACTATTATAAGGATTTTCACATCTGCCAAATTAATCTATAAATTCAGGACATTTCCCAATCAAATTCCAAGAGAATTTATGGGCAAAATAATTATAAAAGTCACTTTTAAAGAGAAAACAGAGAACAGTTATGGATACTGACACAGCAAACAAGAACAATGGGGAGAGAAGACCCTCAACACCCCAAAATGTAACATCAAGTTGGAGTAATTTAAAGTGTGCCATTAGATACAGAACACTCATGTGGACAATTTGATAAATATTGTTGGGACCTTAGGCTATTTGGAAATAGATAAAATCACACCCTTATTTCATCAGAAGCAGAAATAAAGAGCTCAGTCTCAAGAGCAGAGCCATACAAGTATCAGGAGGAAAATACTCTTAGTTTTTAAAATTATCTTGGGGATGTGAGAAGGACTTCCAAAACATACACAACTCAGAGCCCCAAAAGAAAATATTTATAGATTTGACTACAAAGAAAATAACAAATGTCTTTATGACAAATGTCACTGTAAAAAGTTAAGATACTCGGCAGACAGGAAGAAAAATGATTAGTGACCAGCAAATATAAAAAGTTCCTAGAAATCAATATAAAAACAAACAAAATAGGCATGCCTGGGTGGCTCTGTCAGTTAAGTGACTGACTCTTGATCTGGGCTAAGGTCATGATCTCGCGGATTGTGAAATGGAGCCCCAAGTCAGGGCTGTCACTCTGTGCTGTGGTGTGGAGCCTACTTGGGATTCTCTCTCTCCTCTTTCTCTCTGCCTCTCTCCTGCTCTCAAAATAGATAAACAAACATTTAAAAATATCTTAAAACAAACAAAATAGATATGAATAAGAAATTTATGAAATAAAAATTACAAATAATTGTTATGCCCAGAATTCGTGATCCCCAAAGACCGCCAGGGAGCCGAGTCCGATGTAAAAGCAAAAGAGCCTTTATTCGAGCTAGCTCGAGCTCAATCCCCTACCTGCACCGAGGCAGCGGTGAGATACCGGGGAGAGAGAGTGAGTTTCAAAAGGACAAAGGTTTTATTGGGGCCTAGGGGCAGTTGGTGAGGTAATGGCTGTGGCTTCAGCCGGTTGGCTGGGGAAGGGTCCAAGTCCTGTTAGGCAGGTGAGCGGGAGGTTGCTCAAGGGGAGGAGGCGTGGTCAAGGTGAAGGACACAGAACAAGATGGAGTTGGCCGGCATCGGCCCGCCCTTTCAATAATCAATAAACAAATGAAAATATACTTAACCTTGCTAGTAGCTGGGAAAGTATAAATTTTAACTGTCATTCATAATTTGTGGGCCAGAATTAGAGGAGCAAGGGTTCACACTATTGACTGGAGTGTAAATTGTAAATCTTTTGAAGGCCAAATTATCATAATTTAATTCCTTTGATCTAGGGATTCTAAATCTAGGAGTTTGTCTGAAGAAATACTTGCCTATATACACAAATGTGTATACAAAGATGTTCACTGCAGCATTATTTGTAATAAAAATAATTAGGACTAATATAAATGTCCACCAAGATGGAATGGGGATGGCAGATGTTGACACAGAAGGGGAAAAGGGCCATTCGTGTTTTACCTCTTATACTTATGTTTAAAAAATCTTTTAGGGGCGCCTGGGTAGCTCAGTCGGTTAAGCATTGACTTCGGCTCAGGTCATGACATGATGTCACAGCTCATGGGTTTGAGCCCTGCATCTGGCTCTGTGCTGATAGCTCAGAACCTGGAGCCTGTTTCAGATTCTGTGTCTCCCTCTCTCCCTGCCCCTCCCTTGCTTGTCCTTGCTCTCTCTCTCAAAAAAATAATAAATAAATAAATAAATATTTAAAATTTCAAAAAAGTAAATGCATTAAAAAAATCTTCAAAAAAATTTCTTTTTTGAGAGAGAGAGAGAGAGAGATTGTGTGCATCTGTGCATGCATGCACTCATAGGCATGCAGGGGAGGGGCAGAGAGAGAGAGAATATCCTAAGCAGGCTCCACGCGGAATGTGGAGCTGGCCATGGGGCTCCATCCCACGATGCTGGGATCATGACCTGAGCCGAACTCAAGAGTCAGATGCTTTACTGAGCCATCCACATGCCCCCCAAAGAATCTTTTAAACAAGAATGTAGACATATTTAGTTGCTTAGGTTAAAAAAAAGAAAAAAATGTGAAGAATTACACCAACATATTTGAAAAGTTGTTTCCGGGCGGTGGCATTGTAGATGCATGATTTTCTATATTATTCAGATGATCTACAATAAGCAGGTATTATTTTTATAATTAGGAGAAGACTGAAAATCAGCATATAAAATCTTGAATACTTCATATGTTAAAATTTATGTGAAAAGAACTATGGATAGCAAAAATACTAAAGAAGATGAACCCATAGGAACCATGGTTGTTTCTAGATGGCATATATTTTGGAGCTTTTCTTTTTTATTCTGTTTTTCTCTCTTTTTCAAGTATTCTGTGATGAGCTTTTCTTTCTTTTTGTTTTCTTTCTTTATTTTTACTTTTAGTTTTTGTTTCTGTGATGAGTTTCTAAACTTTTCTTTCAAGCTTTAAAAACACTCATGTTTTTAAAGGATGTATTGCAAATGACATAATGTAAGTGCTATAAACACGAGTGCATTTTGTCAAATGATTATTCATAAGTTATTTCTATCTTTTCAACTATTTAAACTCAAGACGAAACCATAGGTGACCTTGTGTGTGTATTCTACAGTCATGATTTAAAGTAAAGCTGTAAGAAGTCTTTTCACATGTTGTGGGAATTGCCATGTATTTGATGCCTGGTCCTCGGAAATCAACAATTCATCAGGGCTATTGTCTCATTGTTCACTGGGTGCTGGCTTCTAGAGCCTGAGGGAGAGCGCTGGTTTTTTAATAACCATGGGTCAGGCACAGGCTTCAGAACAGAATTCTGACCTTCTGCTTTATAGAGGAAAATGCCCTTTAAGATGGGGTCTCTGGGCTGACCAGATCATTAACTTTAGTTTAGCAAGGTCATGGCAAAAAGAAAACAAAACAATCCAGAAAAAACAAGTGGTGACTTGAATTTTAATTTTAGTGTATTAATATTTCTTCAAGTTTTCTTTGGGAGGAATGGTGGTTTTCAAGGTGTTAATGAAAAGGAATTCTGATCTTGGTTTCTAATTAATTTTCTTCATTCTCATTTGCATTTTATTTGTGAAAGTCCCTGCTAGGCTTTATCTGAATTAAACAAAAATTCCCTGGGCATAGGCATACTTACTCCTTATTTTAAAATCTTCTTATGGTGGAAAGCGTCACAGAACAGGGAAACTTGCAATTAATGTGGCTGCACGTTTGCAATCTGTGTCCCAATGAACTCTTCTGGCTCATTTGTGAAAATTTTGATAGCTGAGTGCTTACCTCAGAGGTACAGAGTCACTTGAAACTTAAACCCCGGCATTACTGGATGGTTCCCGGCACCATTTTGCTACCTTCATTCAGTTTCTTTGTTGGTGTCCTGGAAATTGGAATCTTTTCATAAATCAAACTCTCCTTTTAAGAACTTGTGGACCATGTTTTCAAAGCTACACCAAAATCAACCTTTGAGATCTTAAGTCTCCCTCTGCATCTTTCACTAACTCCATTTGCAACCTGAGGCCCAGAGAATTCGTTCCCTTTAACTAAAGAGAGGCCATTACCCAAGTTCCCCTCAGGCTCCCGTGCCATAAAATGGCAGGACTTCCATGAAAATGTGTTCAGTGTTGCTGAAGCATTGCCTTTGGCTTTTTTAGTCACTGCCGCTCTGTGTTTGTTCAGCTGGAGAGGTCAAATGATTTGTTCTTCCAGAAGTTAATCATTTATGACAAATTTGCTTGGCTGATACGTGCACTGATACGTTGCAGATGGCTGGAGAGGCACAGACGAGCGCATTTGTCTTTTTAAAAACGCTCATATTTTTCAATGTACTTTTCCCTCATTGCATACACTAGCCTCAGGCCACTGGTATTTTGTCATCATTTTCCTTCCAGCATCTTCCATCCCTTCTACTCTCCCCTTTTCTTCAGTTGTCAATTAAAGGCGTGGAACTTAGCTTCACCTGCCAGGACACATCAGGACTCAAAGTCAGCTTCTCCTGCTTGATTGGAGATGGATTTTCTGAGGAAGCTTAGCTTTGAGCCCAGTCTAGCTTGCACTGCCCTAGTGCTGTGTTCACATGGGCATGTACTGAAAATGCACAAATGTCCGATAGCTTAGCATCCCTCTACTGCAACTTCTCAGGTATCTCTCCCCACCTATGGCTGGAGTTGGAGCGGCCATGGCCATTTCTGGGAAATCTCTGAGGAAAAGTTGAATGGCCAGCGGGGGGGTGGGGGGTGGGGGGTGGGGGTGGGAGTGGGGGGGGTACACATCTAATGTGGATTTGTATGGAATAGATTTACTTGGTTCACACTCATGTGTCAGTGCTGGTTGTCCTCGCGGTACCATGGCTCACTCTGCCAGCTCTCCTGGTGTGGAGACAGGAAGGGGATGGCCCAGGGTCCTGCCCACCCCCTTCTTATGGGGGAGGTGGGGTAGAAGCATAAGTCTAGAGGGTATGGAGCCTGAGGCTAGTCTGTGAAAGTCTCTTCCAATTTTTAAAGCTCATATGTGGAGAAAACTTGATAGAAATCTGCCCAGATTTGACAATACCTTAAAAACAATTGCTAAAACATTATTAATAACAGGCACGTTGCTAAAAGAGTTTTCTAAACTATCAACTTAAAAACATGGTCAACCATGCTAGAGAAAAGGTCTTTGACCTTGTATTTGATGTTACAACATCTCTGTCACATGAAGAAATGATCAGAGACCACAGCCAAAAACGTAGGAAGGAAAGCATTTTTGAGATGTGTTAGGACTTTAATTTTTTTAATGTTTTATTTACTTTTATATTATTTTCCCGTCTTTTATGATACATGTGATATTTGTCAGCTTTCCAAAATTTGCATTTTATTGTGATTTCTGATTTCCCTTGCATTGTACCTAATTTTACATCCTTTTTAAGAAGAAGATTCCTGAGACTGTTTAAGCTTTAGAGGTCTCAACACATAGATCAATCCCTGCTGTTAACTATTGGAAACCACTGTGACGGTTCCGAAAAAATAATTTGTTCATTAAGTCTTCTAAATCAGCAAATTTCAACTCATAAGTTAAAACCTCGAAGGCAAAATCCCTCCTGTTTATCTTTTTTAGTCTATTGTGTTCCAGGGCACTTGTAACCAATATGCATGAGCCTGGCGAGAAGTCTCTTAACATGGGACAGTGCTGCTCTGAATCTGCACTCAGACTTTTCTGGCTCCTATGAAATAGGATTGCAGCTTAGAGGACATCCATTACCACATGTTACACCAACACTCAGAAGTCTCTAAAAATACAAAGCAACATTCAGTAGGAAGGAAGCCATGTCATAAGAATCATTTGGCTGGTTCTTAAGAACAGTTAGTAACTGGGCACAGCCAAAATCGGTGTGTTTGTCTTCTAACAGATCATAATACCAGGTGGCATAGAAAAAGAAGGGAAGAAGACGCATGTAGCATGTTTCAAAGGGGATTGCTGTGTTATGCAAAAGGCATGGATCCCAGAAGAAGGCGTGTGCCATCCCTGCTGTTCAGATGGGGCTTGTCTGGTGCTCGGCAGCAATGACTGGGGGAATAACAGACTGGTAGGATCTTCTCATGGGGAAGGAACCTTCTGGTGCCACTTATGAATAGACTCCAAAGGGTGAATGCCTTTGGGACAGAAGGTAATTCAGATCTGATTATATTCTATGTGTCCTAAAGTTTAGCACCTGGAGACCTTGTTAAAACAGATTGTGTTAATAAGCCCTTTACAGGCTGTGTGGACTCTATCTCTTGGTAAGGAAGTGTTCCAGACCCAAGGCCCATTCTTGTGTGGCTGAATGGGGGTCAAAAGTCTGTACATGAGACCTTTCCCCACACTTCAGGCATACTCTGATTGGGGACTGTTGGTGTGGGGAAGCTATAGGTGTGGTAACTAGAAGTGGGTGTCCTATGTGGTTAGTTTGGGGTACATATTTGGCTTTCTCTTAGAAATGCTGGCAGTTATTAAGTCCTGGCTATTTGGGGTCTATCATTGTTATTGTTTGCCATACTGCTCTATTTGGTATAGACAATGGTCTGACATCCTATGATTCTAACACACAGATTTATAGACTGCCTGGTTTCTTGGGCTGGCTAGTGTAGATAATGGGTTGGTTTCCTGAATTGGTTGCTGCCAATTGGAGATCAGAGTGCTATTTTTACATCTTGTTTGGCCACTGTCCATTTGCATGTTAAGGCTCTTGGATGTTCAATAAAAGTTTTTGCCTCAATTAGCAGAATCATATTGAGATTTGCAATAGCTGAAAACCAAGTCCCTGTTCCTTCATTCACTCTCAGATATTGCTTAGGCACCTGCTCAATGTCATACACCATGTCAGCACTGGGGATACTAGTGGGGAACAATGTAAGCTGAGTCCCTTTGGAGCTTACAGTTTCTAGAGAAATAAAGAACTTTGAATAATTATAATGAAATATGATGAATGAATTCATTGAAGAAATATGAGATCTGCTGTGAGAGGGCAAGATTCCTAGCGAGAGAAATTTAAAGAGGAGTAGACATTAGGTGAAAATTGATGGTAGAGGGAGGAATGGGTGGAAAAGTGAGGAGAGTGTTTTGTAGGCTGAGAGGTCACTGGGTTCATCAGTGCTTGTTGCTGCAGTAAGAAACTCCCAAATCTCAGCGATGTAACATAATAAAGGGTTATTTCATTAAGGTCCTATTCAGTCCAAGGTTGGATGAGTTAGCTCTTCTGCATGACTTTCTTCCAGTGGTGATACCGGGACCCAGGCTATTCCATTTTGCAGCTGTGCAACCCTTCACTTCCAAGTGCATAGATGGGAGAGAGGATGACTTGGGGTACAGGACTGGAGATGGCTCATCTCTTTTGCCCACACATCATTGGCAAAAAAACCCAAAAAAACACAGTCGTGTGACGCATTTAGATGCTTTGGGTCTGGGAAATAGGAAAACACAGATACACGGTGAGCACTAACAGTTGCTACAACAGAACAACGCATGCAAAGATTTAGACAGGAGGTCATGCTGTGTAGCTGGGCAAGAGCATGGGATATGAAGGGTCAAGGGACAGCTGTTATGAATAGAGGGGATGACAGGGAACGAGATAATTTGGGAACTTGGGAGCCATGTTGGGGAATTTTTGTTTCACCCAAAGGACAGTGAGAGCCACTAAAGGGTTAAAAGGGGAACATATTGAGATCAGATTTGTGGCTTCTATTTTTTTCTTTAATGTTTATTTTTGAGAGAGAGAGAGAGCGCGCGCATGCGAGAGCCTGAGCAAGGGAAAGGGAAGCGCAGAGAGAAGGGAGACAGAGAATCTGAAGCAGGCTCCGGGCTCTGAGCTGTCAGCACAGAGTCTGACACAGATGGGGCTTGAACTCACTAACCGAGTGATCATGACCTGATCCAAACTCAGAAGCTTAACCGATTGAGCCACTCAGGCACCCCTGTGGCTTTGAAAAGATTGCTTTGGTTTTATCCTGGATAGTGTGTTGGAAGAGGGCAAGACTGGGTAGAAAGAACAATGCAACATGTTGACATTCTACAAAATACAGTGCTACTGAATTCTTGATCGTTAGTTGACAGCAAATACTTAAGAGTTCAACATGAACATGATACTAAGCACATTTGAAGTCATCTGCTTTATTTAATACTTCTTTTGAATGCTAACTGAATCATGGTTCAAGAAACAAAACTGAATCTTTACTTCAGACGTAAGCTATAGGAGCATGATCATTTTTTTCATAGAGAAACAGTACATTGCAGTTCCAATGTGATAGGGATCCATTTAATTTTGAGTGGAAGGGAAAAGGAGGCCGTAAACCTGTATTTAATTGATTTGGCACAGGATATCCTCACAATGGGAGAAATCAACATAAAAATTTGGAATTTGAGTGATAATTGGAACTCAGAGGAGATTCTAGCCGCCCTCTGGCTCTGACACTGTGTTGTATCTGTTTTTGAGTAATCACTTGCTACCTGCCTTCTCTCTCGACTGCAGGAAACGCAGCAAGACCCAACCTCAGATTTTCTCTGTAGGCCTAGAAGGAAAGTGGGGTGACGTAAATATCTTCCAGAAGATACCACTGGAAGTAAATGCATTCTTTTTTTTTTAAATTTTTCTTTTTACATTTATTTATTTTTTGATAGACAGAGACAGAGCACAGTGGGGGAGGGTCAGAGAGAGGGAGACACAGAATCTGAAGCAGGCTCCAGGCTCTGAGCTGTCAGCACAGAGCCCGACGCCGGGCTCTAATCCACGAACTTCAAGATCATGACCTGAGCCGAAGTCGGACGCTTAACCGACTGAGCCACCCAGGCGCCCCCGGAAGTAAATGCATTCCTCTAAGGCATGTTTGCTACATAGTCCAGGAAAAATAATCAGATTACTGGATGAGAGTTTAGGGAACCAGTCTTTTTTTTACCTGCCCCTTTCCCTACTCTCCCAACCTCTCTGAACCTTTTAGCCTCTCAGGCAGGGTAATGACTTACCTACCTGATTGGACCCCAGGGCATCCTATTCCATGGAAGGGTCTGGTATATTTTTATTTTTATCTTTACTTTTTTTTTTTTTAATTTTTTTTTCAACGTTTTTTATTTATTTTTGGGACAGAGAGAGACAGAGCATGAACGGGGGAAGGGCAGAGAGAGAGGGAGACACAGAATCGGAAACAGGCTCCAGGCTTCGCTCCATCAGCCCAGAGCCTGACGCGGGGCTCGAACTCACGGACCGTGACCTGGCTGAAGTCGGACGCTTAACCGACTGTGCCACCCAGGCGCCCCTTTTATCTTTACTTTTAAGAGTAATATAATACAGTTGGTCTGGAGAGCTTCACATATTGTAGTATGTCTTCTCCTGAAAGAATTCCTGTGGTTGTTTATTTTCAAATAGTCGGAGTCCTATGTGAAGGCAACACATTGAAAACTTCTTTGGCAGACTCTTGCTCCCGGCATCTCCTTACCCTTTTTCAGGATGTAAAGGAAAGAGCTGGCGGGTGCCTGTGGGTCCTTTTGGTGTTGTTGTTTGTGTGCCTTTCTTTAAGTCAGGAGAGTCATAGAAACACAACCCATGGAAAAGATCCAGGCCTCAGCTCTGTTGCTCTCTGCTAAGGTCATGACGAGGTCTTGAGTGGAAAGGTTAAATTTCCTAAAAAGTCTATTTTTTTTTTTTTTTGCATTCTCTTGAGATTTTTAAAAGCCCCAATTTATAAATTAATGGATAAAGAGTATTGTTCTGCTAAATCCAAAGGCACTCAGCACTTTGTGACGTTCCATGTGGCAGGGTTGGAAGCCTGAGATAAAAATTATATATGATAGAACCCTTAAAACCCTTTTCATACCTGATTTCTACAAGTAGCATAGACTCATGCTCACTGTCACAAAACACCACAGATTGGGAAGCTTATAAACAAGGAACATTTATATTTCACGGTCTGGCAGCTGGGAAATTCAGGATCAGGGCATCGGCAGATTCAGTGCTTGGCGAAGGCTTCTTGTTTCCTTTTCACTATGTTCTCACGTGGTAGGAGGGACTCGGGAGCTTTCAGGGGTCTAAAGGCACTAATCCCATTCATGAAAGCTCCCCGCTCATGACGTCCTCACCTCTCAAAGGCCTTACCTACTAACACCATCACACTGGGCATTAGAATTTCAACATAGGGATTTGGCAGGGGTTGGAGACAGACATTCAGACCACAGCACTCCCTGAAAACCAATATTTCTAACAAGTAGACTTAGTTTTTATGACATTTTTTCTAATATCGGCTGTGCTGTATATAGTTTTTTCACTTATTTAAGCATAACCATTTCCCCCATGGCTTTCATATTTCTTTGCAAGTATACTTTTAGTGACTGTATAATATTCTGTTATATGAAACTCCCATAATTTATTTACCAGGAGTCCACTGGTTGTTGTTTAGGCTATTTGTAGTTTCGATGGCTGTGTGTAACACTGTCACAAATACCATGGTGTGTATGCTTTTTGTCTTTATTTATAATTTCCATAGATTCTTAGAAGTAGACTGGGTCAAAAGGCATAAATATTTTCAAGGCTCTTTGTTTCTGTCACTACTAAGATGATTGTATGTTTCTTTCTTACTTAACTTGATGCAATAAATGGGACTCATGTAAAAAAAAAATACCATAGGGAAAATTTGAAAGAAGTGCTACCCACTTAATTGTAGAGCAGGTTTATTCATAAAGTTAAATTAGGTAGGATATTGGCAACTCAATGTGGAGAAGCACGTGGATATTTCGTGGGCATTAACCGTTTTGCCACAAGCCAGCATGGGCAGAGTTCTAAAGGCAGAAGAGAATGGAGGGCAGAGCATGGCAATTAAGGGTTGAAGGGCACACATGTTCCATGTTTATCTGTTTTCTAGTAACATCTAGGTTGCGTAGGGTCTTTTATCTGTCAGGATGACTCAAACCTTCAGTTGTGTGGGGTCTGAGCCCTTAGTTGTTTTGCCTTTACTGTATTGTCTCAGTTTTTCATTGACCAGAAGTATTGGGCCAGGAGGTGTTAAGAGGTGCCCAGACTTAGGCACCCCCTGGGTTCCAGACTTAGGATTCTTTGTATCTATTGATTGAATCACAGCATCCATGTCTCCCTGTCAGTTTGCCAGTACAGAGACCCTCTCGTCTGCTTGCTGGGTCAATTGTGTGAACAACCCAGAATGGCCATGGCATAGTCTCAGTTTCTTTCTTTCTTTCTTTTTTTTAAATTTTTTAACGTTTATTTATTTTTGAGAGAGCGAGGGAGAGAGACAGAGTGGGAATGGGGAAGGGGGAGAGAGAGAGGGAGACACAGAATCTGAAGCAGGGTCCAGGCTCCGAGCTGTCAGCACAGACCCTGATGCGGGGCTTGAACCCACAAAACATGAGATCATGAACTGAGCTGCAGTTGGACACTTAACTGACTGAGCCACCCAGGCACCCCAGTCTCAGCTTCTGTTGTAACAGAACCAAATCTGTGTTCTCTGGTAGAAAATTTCTCTTTTGATCATTTAGACTACTAAATCCCTTGATCTCAAGATTTGGGAGGGAAATAAATTTTCCCTGTCAAGTATTCTGGTATAAAATTCTAAGTGGCCTTTTCTACTCTTTTCTTTTGGTTCCCAAGCCCAAGCATACTGGCTATGAGGAAAAGAGAGTAAGAAGGCATAACCTTTTCTTAAACACTTCATCCAGAAGTGACACATTCTCTCTCACACTGAGTCAAAACCTAGCAGCATGCTGAAGCTAATTGCAAGGGAAGCTGGGAAATGTAGTCTGGCTGTCGGCTAAGCAGGAAAAGGAAATGAGTCTTGTGAACACGGAGAAATCTCCCTCACACCTCCTTTTCCTTCAATTCAGTTTTTGCTTTCAAAATGATCACATAGTTCTAGTTTTATTAAAAACATGTTTATTAAAAACATAGTTCTAGTTTTATTAAAAATGCATTAGATATATTTTCCCCTATTTACATGTAGCTTGTTTTTTTTTTTTAACTTTTTAAGTTTATTTATTTTTTGAGAGACAGAACATGGTTGGTGTGGGGGCGGGCAGAGAGAGAGGGAGTCACAGAGTCTGAAGCAGGCTCCAGGCTCTGAGCTGGCAGCACAGAGCCTGATGTGGGGCTTGAACTTGTGAGATCATGACCTGAGCCGAAGTCAGACGCTTAGCCGACTGAGCCACCCAGGCACCCAAACGTGTGGCTTGTTTAAGAGAAGTCAAGTCACCCTTCCATTTTTAACTGGAAACATAGACACCACTGACTGAGCTACCTATTCATTTTCAGTGGCCACATTCTCAGCTGCTGTCAATCCTTACATTTGAGTAATTAGATTTAGATTTTGATTTTAGATTTTTGTTCTTGGCACACAGAACACTTCTTTAGGTGATTAAATATAACTTGGTGCTTCCAGTTATGTTCGGAAAATACCTTAGAAATTATTTTCTTTGTATACAAAAGTATCCAGAAAAATCCAAGGTTAAACGTTAAATTCAGTATCCCAGGTTTTGAGTGCAAATCTTTTGCATTGATAACATGAGAAAAATCACGAGCAATTGTTCTTTGATGAATTCCTCGTATTATTTTATGTCAGAACTTCCAGATAAAGCCCCTTGGGTGGTGAGAAGTTCTCAGCCAAATCATAGCTGAGTCAGAAAACCTGGTGCAACCATTTCTTTGCCAGGTGGTTGAGCCCAAGACAGAGTGAGTAGGTATCTCAGTCAGTACCTCTTTTACTTTTTTTTAAAGTTTTATTTATTTATTTTGAGAGAAAGAGAGAGTGAGTGTGAGCAGGGGAAGAGCAGGGAGAGAGGGAGGGGGAGAATCATAAGCAGGCTTCACGCTGTCAGCATAGAACCCGACATGGGGCTCGACCTCACGAATCCTGAGATCATGACCTGAGCCAAAATCAAGATTCAGAACTTAACTGACTGAGCCACCTAGGTACCCCACAATCAGTACCTCTTTATCAAGTGCTTCATATGGGCTCAGCACTTCCTGGGAGCCCAGAATCCCTTCTCCCTATAATGACAGCTGGTATTGAGGATGGGATTCAGAGTATGTGAAGGGCCTGCAGCCTTTGGTGTAGGCCATTTGAAAAGTTTCATAGGGGGCACCTGGGTGGCTCAGTCGGTTGACTTCGGCTCACGTCATGATCTTAACTGTTCGTGAGTTGGAGCCCCCTGTCAGGCTCTATGCTGACAGCTCAGAGCCTGGAGCCTGCTTTGGATTCTGTGTCTCCCTCTGTCTCTGCCCCTCCCCTGCTCACACAGTCTCTCTCTCTCTCTCTCTCAGAAGCAAGTAAACATTCTTAAAAAAATTAAAAAGTAAATAAATAAAAAGTTTCATAGAAACATCATAGAAAGACTTTACTATCAAATAAAGACTTTGGTATTTGTTCATCCAATTTATCCTTAATTTTGTAAATTTCAAATAACCCTGGATGCTATTTTGAAAGAGATCTTTCTGCATGTAATAAAAAGACTTTTGACATTAGAAATATGCTAAAGAAATGGCTTTATTTGACACATTTGAAATAAAATGATTCATGGGATACAAATACTATGATGTATAGAAATGCATATAAAAATAGATCCGAGGGAAAGGTTTTTGATTGTAGATTTTTAAGAAAGATTAAGAAATAAAATACGTATTTTTTTCATAATTCACAGAAATGAACTCTTTTAAAAAATATTTATTTATTTTGAGAAAGAGAGAGAGAGCAGGGAGGGGCAGAGGGAGAGAAGAATCCCAAGGGAGCTCCCAGCCTGATGAGGGGCTTGAGCCCACCAACCATTTGATCATGACCTGAGTGGAAATCAAGAGTCAGATGCTTAACCGACTTATCCACCCAGGCATCCCCGAATGAACTCTTTTTAACTGGGTAGCTGTCATTTAACCAAACGCATTTTTGTAGAGACAAAATTATAGTTACTCAGGCAAAATTGCTTGCCTTAGTTTGCACAGATACCAAAGATGTGATTGCTTTAATCATTGTAAGTGTTAGAGTTGAGATGATGTGTTTGGGGCCTGTGTTTGTGTAGTGCTGTGTTTTACATGTTCACACATTGTTTTTTTGGTTTTTTAAGTTTTTTTTTTAATGTTTATTTTTAAAAGAGAGAGAGAAAGAGAGACAGAGTGTGAGGGGGGAGGGGCAGAGAGAGAAGGAGACACAAAATCCAAAGCAGGATTCAGGCTCTGAGCTGTCAGCACAGAGCCCAACATGGGGCTTGAACTCGTGAACCATGAGATCATGACCTGGCTGAAGTAGGAGGCTTAACTGACTGAGCCACCCAGGTGGCCCAAAACACATTGTTGATTCAGAGACTTTTAGCCTTGCTTCTTTTGCCTCTTGAGATACTTCAGTGATCTTGAACCATGTCCAGAGTATGCATTCACGTTGGCTCATTAAGAGATATAAGTTCCGAGATCCAAGGTTACATATCATGGGTTTGATATACGGTGTCTCTGTTCCATGTGGGTATTCCTCCTCTGCCTTTTTTCTTTTTCCTCCACCTTTTCTACTTGCTTTTCCATTTTTCCATTTTTCCATTTTTCTCCTTTTGTGAATCCATGAATCACCATTGTGGGTTCTGGCAGGATTTTAACTTGAGAAGAGAGTCAACTCTCCCTTCAGTTACTGGGAGAGTGAGTTAAACTCTTGCAGGAGACTCAGTCTTGGTATGGAGAGAAGTGGAATTCTCCATTGTTTTGAAACTTTGAGCTGCTAGGAGAAGGGGTTTGGGTGTAGGATGATTGTCAGGTATCTGACTCATACTTCCTTTAGGCCTTGGCTCAAAGAGTGCTGATGTTTGTTGAATGAATAAATGTTGACAGTGGGCCCATGACTATCTAAGCTGGCAGGATCCATCTGCAACTGTGGGGAGGGCCAGTTATGAAGCTGCACATCCAAGAAGATGCCTCTTCAGAACCTCTCCGTGTTCTCAGAAGGTGGTTCTCAGGTAAGGCATGAGATATGAGTTAATAAAGGGTGAGATATCAGTTAATAAGTAGGTGGGTATTTGTTATGTTTCTTAAGTTGATTATGATTCATGTGCTTTGGCACAGTTTCTCTCCACGACTATTATTGGACTTGGGGTCGGGTTGCGGGGTATCACCTGGCAGTGTGCAAACACAGAGTTTCTGAGGGAGGTTTGTGTGAGGTAGAAGAAAGCTGTAGATTGCAAGGTCAAGAAGAAAAGTGGAAAATCACGTAGGAGTGAGTAGTAATACCTGTTAACTTCCATTGTGCCTGTTGTCACACTGTTCTCTTTACACAATATATATTTTACCCTGTGAGCAAGATTCAAAGACTTTCAAAACCACTTTTCTTACTTTAAATAATGAATTTTATGTATCATTAAATTTGCAATTACATAAAAGTCACAGCTATTTTATAGCTGGTAGGGAACTCTTAGCAATACCTCAGGCACCAGCCGTGTCTTTTGAAGAAATAACTTTTTTTTTTTGGTTTCCTTAGAGAGGAAGGTTTGAGCATGAGTGAACTCCTCTAGAAAAACAGGGAAAGGGAAGGAGTATCACCTCTGCCAACAGGCTACATTCCCTGAGGAGAATCCTGGGAAGCTCAGAGAGGGGCCTGGAAGATAGCAGGACCTGGAGGGCTCTGTCCATCTGAAGAACGAGAGAGAACATTCCCTGGCCCCTGTCCTTCATCATTCTCTGTTTTTCGGGAGGGAGTGGAGGGCTGTCCGTGGTGTGGGTTAAGGAAGTCCACTCCTACTGATGGGTCAGAATGCCAGCTGTTGAAAAATATTGCTCAACCCCTTCTGTCTCTTTTTCATTCTCCTGGCATCATACTCTGGTCTCATCATTTACCACTTTTTAGGGTGATTTGCACCATTTCTTAGGAATGTCATAGCAGGGATTTGTCCATGCAACTAAATAAAAAATCATATAAGTTGACATTTACTGAGACATTCTGGGTGAGGCACCATGTAAAGCTTTCTCTCAATATATTCTCATTTAATCATCATAAAAACCCTACTAAGAAACTTCTTTTATCCTTCTTTTACAGATGTGTCAAATAAGGCACAGAGAGGCTTGGTCACTTCCTCAAGTTCACACAGCTGGCACATGGAAGAGCCAGGATTTGGACCCAATTCCAGAGCCCACATTCTATATACTTCTGCTTCCAACTGAACACCAGTGTCCCTCCTAATCTTAATATTTAACAGCTCAAGTAATGAACTCTCAGTTCAACTGACTCATTCTGAGCAAGCATGTTGTGTGTTTGAACCTTCCATCAATAGAGAGTCCCAGGTAGTGCTCAAGAACGTCTCTGGAGAAGGAAGCTGGGTGTTTCTTATGCACATGAGTCAGAGCCCTCAGTTTCTCAGAACTTGGAACAAGGGGCCAAATTGCACCCACTCTCAAATTCTTAGGACTTTGGATCTGTATCCTATTCTTTGTAGCTGATGATGGGATATGATTTGTTCTCAGATGCCTGTTAGGGTCATAGTCAAGCCAGAACCCTCACCTTTCCATGAGAGTCTAAGCTAGTTTGGTCCTAACTGGATGCTGTACTTGAGAAAAAAAAATGTAAGACAACCAAAATATGTACATTGGAAAGCAAATATTTTCCTAATGTTCTGTCAGGAAGTGTTTAGCATTCAAATATCCCGAGCTACAAGAGAGAGAGACAGAGAGAGAGAGAGAGAGAGAGAGAAAGAAAAAGAAAAAAGTTAGCAGACATCTGATAGGTAAAGTTTCTCTTCTAATTTTTTTTTCGGACTCACAGTCAAATTCATTCTCAAGGACTTTTCCATCCTCTGCATTTGTGTATGATTGCATAATATTATGAAATATTAACCAAAGTTTTCTTTTCCTGGTCCTTTCTGTCCTCTGAGCTTCCCCTTCATTGAGTGCTCAGGCTGAATAGGCACAAAGACCTGAATGTAAGTCATGCAACCATAACACTCCTAAAAGAAAGCAGTCAGTAATGTCTTGAACGTTGTTCTAGCAATATTTTTCTAGATATGTCTCCTAAGCAAGGGAAACAAGAGCAAAAATAAACTGTTGGGATTGCACCAAAATGAAAAGTTTTTGCACAACAAAGGAAATCATCAATAAAATAAGAAGGCAACCTACTGAATGGTAGAAGATAGTTGCAAATTATGTATCTGATAAGGGGTTTATACCCACAATATATAAAGAACATGTACAACTCAATGCTAATTAAAAAAAATTTTAATGGGCAGAGAATCTGAAAAGACATTTTTCCAAAGAAGACATGCAGATGGCCAACAGACCCATGAAAAGATGTTCAACATCACTCATCATCAGGGAAATGCAAATAGAAACCACAATGAGGTATCACTTCATACCTATCAGAATGGCTGGTATCAAAAAGACAAGAAATAACAAGTGCTAGTGAGCATGTGGAGAAAAGGGAGCCCTCATGTACTCTTGGTGGAAATGCAAATTCATACAGCCACTGTAGAAGACAGTATGGAGAGTCCTTAAAAAATCAAAAATAGAAATGCTGTATGATCTAGTAATTTCATTACAGGATATTTATCCAAAGAAAACAAAAACACTAACTCAGAAAGACACATGCACCTCTATGTTTATTGTGTATTATTTACAATAGCCAAGATATGGAAGCAACCCAAGTGTGTCCACTGGTGGATGAATGAATAAGAGATGAATGAATATACACACACATATATGTAATGGAATATTACTCATCCGTAAAAAAAAGAACGAGATCTTGCCATTTGTGACAACATGGATGGATCCAGAAAGTGTTATGCAAAGAGAAGTCAGACAAAGAAAGATACATACCATATACTTTCCCTTATATGTAGAATCTAAGATTTCCCTTACAGGTAGAATCTAAAACATAAAACTAAGGAACAAATAACAAATATACAACAAACAAACAAACAGAAACAGAAACAGAATGGTAGTTGCCAGAAAGGAGGGATTGGGTGATGGGCAAAATTGATGAAAGTGATTAAGGGTTACAAATTTCCAGTTATAAAGTAAATAAATCATGGAGATAAAAAGTACAGCATAGGGAATATGATCAATAATATTGCAATAGCATCTTATGGTAACAGATGCTAACTATACCTATGGAGGTGAGCATTGAGTAATGGATACAATTGTTGAATCACTATGTTATACACCTGCACCTAATACAACATTGTATGCCAGTTATACTTTAATAATAATAGAATCTCAAAAAAAGTTGGAAAAAATGAGAGTACATATTCTAAAAACAAAAACAAAAACAAAACCTGACCTTGCATAAGAAACACCTGAGATCTTTTACAAATTAACCCTGTTTGGGGTTTTGCTGCCAGAATGCATAAATCAATATTTCTGGGGGCCCGGCCAGACATGGGTGTTTTTGAAAAGTTCTCCAGAGGATTCTTACGTGCACTCAAGTTTGAACAGCACTGGAGTGACTGAACTTCCTGCAAGGGATAAAAATTCAAAAAGAAAAAAAGAAATATATTCTTGGGGCACCTGGATGGCTCAGTCGGTTAAGTGTCTAAATCTTGATTTCAACTCAGATAATGATCTCATGGTTGTAGGACTGAGTCCCACATCAGGCTTCGTACTGAGTGTGGAGCCTGCTTAGGGTTCTCTCTCCCTCTTTCTCTGCACCTCTACCCACTTGCATACTCTCTCTCTCTCTCAACATAAAAAAGCATTAAAAAAGAAAGAAGTATATTTTTGGCATTTGGGCTTCAATTGACTAGTAGGGGAATGGAGAGGACAGGTGGCAAACAGAAGATCTGGCAGAAGATAGCATGAGTCGCAGCAAGGATTCCTTCTCCCCGGATAGAAAAGAGATTCTTTAGGCTGCAAGGAAGGTGAATGGGAGAAGTAGAAGAAAAGTGATGAGACTTATTTATCTGGGGATAATTGAAGACCCTATTAGACACAAGGGATAGACTGTGATAGGGAACCAGGTAGGGTGATGGACATCTTAACAGACGCCTTCATGCACAATCTGATGCCACCTTCCTCTCCTGCCCTAGTCTCTTGGCACAATGAAGGCTTCCTAGACCTTAGATGCCATTCTTGGGAAGGAAGGGGAGATATTACCCTTTGGCAGAGGGATCTCAGAACTGAAGTTTTAGGTTGAATTATGAAAATTTAGGAATGCTATATACCTTACGTATCTGCTTCTAATGTGTACACTTTGTGTTTGGCTCTGTCTTCTGGCTGAAAGAATAATAATGAAGATTATCTCTAGTGGTGCTGTTGGCTCTGCTCAGTACCAATGGATTTGTCTGTTACCACCTGGTAACTGAGGGTTTTAATGTTCTTAATAGGGGCCCAAAGAAACAACAATAGGGTGTTAGTGAAGGTTGAGACCAATCACCATTTTACTATGAAGGTGCTCTACCAAGTTAACCAGATTTCTTTAGCACTATCAGGTACTTCTGTCTGGATTTGATATACCATAATTTTGTCCATTTTTAAAGCAATTTAATGACTTGAAAAATTTTTAAATGTATTTTCTTTTTTCTTAATGTTTAGTTTTGAGAGAAAGAGAGAGAGTGAGCAGGGGAGGGTGAGAGAGAGAGAGAGAGAGAATGGATTTTCTTCATATAAAGAATAGGTAGTACATTCACATGTTGTAATCCACAAGAAAAAAGGATCGAGGCACCTGGGTGGCTCAGTTCGTTAAGCATCCGACTTCGGCTCAGGTCATGATCTCACCATTCATGCGTTCAAGCCCCATGTGAGGCTCTGTGCTGACAGCTCAGAGCCTGGAGCCTGCTTCAGATTCTGTCTCTCTCTCTGTTCCCCCACCCCCCAACTCATACTTGGTCTCTCTCTGGCTCTCAAAAATAAAGAAGCATTAAAAAATTTGTTAAAAAAAGAAAAAAGGATGTAGAGTAAAAACCACACTTTCTTTAGTCCTGCCCCCAGCTCCCCAAATCCCTTCAGAAGCAACCAGTGTTATCGGTTTCTGATACATCCTTTGAAGATAGTCACTGCACATGGCAGCAAATGTGCAAACATTCTCTTTCTTATTTCTCTTTTTCCTCAAATGGTGGCTAAAATAAATTGATCTAGACCTTGATTTCTATACCAGGACATGATGGAGACCTTTATTCTTTTTTATGGCTGTGTGGTATGTCATTGAGTGCATTCATCAGGATTTATTTAATCTGTTCTTATTGACAGGGAGTTTGGGATTGTTTCCATTCATTAAGCACTTTAAAAAAATGACTGGAGGGGTGCCTGGCTGGGTCAGTCAGAAGAGCATGTGACTCTTGATCTCAGGGCCGCGAGATCGAGACCCACATGAGGGATAGAGATCACTTAAAAAAAACGGATTGGAGAGCTAGGGTCCTCTGAAGAGCTTCATCTCTAGAACTACCAGTTTGATAATAACATATAAACACTTGAACCTCAACTGGTATTGTTTTAATAGCATTTTAGTTTATTTAAAAAGGATTTTGATTTTACATGTTACAAGATACTTTAGCACTGATTATTACATTTAGAGTTTCATGAGGTTTTATGGGTTTTTTTCTCTCTCGGATAGCCTCCTAAAGTTTTTATATTCCCTCTTTTTGCTGTCTTAGATATTGTCTGTTTCGGTGCAATTAATAATTTGCTCTGATGTGCTCTCATGCTCTTTCACTACATCAAAATACAGAACTTAGAAATATCGTTAACAATGAGGTAATTTCCATTTGAAGATCCTTGTTTTGACTAGAATTACTTCCTTCAACTGCTCTGGGAGTCTGGTTCAGTTTAGCCTTTTCAGGTGTTAAGATTTAAGCAATTTCTGGGTGAAAATGATAATGTATTTCTTTTATATAAGTGTCTGGTTGTGTTTTGAGATTCCATATTGGTGCTAAATAGATTTAGAATTACAGTTCTTATCATTGGTTATAAGATCTAGCCATTAGTGACACAATGCAGGATGTCTCTGCCTTGGTCAATAGCTACCTTTGCTTGGCAACTTTCACGGGGAAGAAATCACCACGCTGCTAGGATAATCATTCTGGTTTGTTTTTGTTCTAGATTTTTATGATTTTTATGCTTAAATAGAATTATTTTTTTAAGAAAGAAAACATAACATACAACTCTTCTAATGATTGAGGGATTAAGCTAAAAACAAATGATAGATGACATGAGTCCAAAGTCAATAGGAATCTGAAAGGCATAAAGAGAAATGTTCACAATACTGATTTCCCTCCAACCCACAGTCAGAAGTATCAGCAAAATCATGTTCTTTTCTTTGCCTGCTCCTTGAAATTCACCCAAATGATCCTTTGGATGCTAGGAAGATTCACTAATGTTTGCAAGTATCATCTTATTTAGAAGATCGTGACACCACATTTGTTGCTATCTTCCTATTTTACATTGCTTTAAAACAGGGCTAATGATCAAGAGCCAGGCAGTTTTCAGGTGATACTTGAACAAGACATTACTACAGTTGATTTAACATTCAAAAATCTTACCTATTTCCATACAATAGTTATAGTGATGCTACACTTATGAACTGATGCTCCATTGTTTTTGAGTCAAGGATCCATCCTCTATCCTTTGAAATCACACCTCAATTTTCCTTTGGAAAACAATATCTCTTCTATTGGATAATGCTATTAGCCTGGTGTCAAGATGTCTCTCACTCACCTGCCACGGAGTGAGCTTGTGATCCCAAGTTTAATCACACTCTCCTCTTGGAATCTGAATGTTAGGAAGACATGAAAAACAATTAGCATTCATTCATTCATTCATTCATTCATGGTTATTTCTCCAGAAAGACTAACACTTAACTTTTACTCACTCATGAAATCTGTTTCTTCAGCCCTACCTCTCACTCTATAAGCCATTCAATAAATTTCATTTTTACTTAAATTAACTCGATCTGGTTTTGGTTGTTTGCAACCCAAGAACTCCAGTGGATACAATAATGAAGACAAGATATTGCTTATGAATAATTTAGATGTCCTCAGATGATAGCCATACTAGAAATTCATTTTTTTTGCAAAGGTTTTTAATTCCAACCAAAATGAATCACTGTTGGAAGGTTAATTATGGGATCTTGCACAACTAATGGAGCTGGAAAAAACCATATTAATAAGTAGTCTGAAAGCGCTGGGCTAACACAAATATTTTGACAAGTATATTTTTTTTCTGGATTAACTTATACTCTCCTTTGAAGGAGGTATCCAAGCTGTTGGTATTGTCAATATAGCTTGGAATTGTGGAGTGTTATACGGACCCTGGACAATTTCACAATGAAGGGGAGGGGTTGTCCACCCAGCCTTTGTGTTCTTTTCCTTAGGTCTGGATCATTTATGCTTTTACAGCCCATCTCCAGAATCCATTCTAGACTTTTCCAAAGTCTCTCTTTGTCATCTTCATCAAGCTCCAGAGATGGACTCATTAGTCTTTGGAGGCAGCATGGATATCAATTTGTAGTTTTAATTTTTGAAGTTAACTTTTTTATCGTAAGGGAAAAGACTGACCTTATGTTACCCCATTTCTGTATCTCAAAGTTCTACCCATTCTTCAAACATAGTGAAAATTCCAAATATTTTGTAACTTTTTTCCAATTAACCACATCTGAAGGAACCTCTCCCACTCTGACACTCTGTGATGTGGATTGCCTATACCAATCTTCTTGGCATTGCTTTATAATCTGGCCCTTTATTTACTAACTTTATTTCTTTGCATTGTCCCTTACCTTCTGGAACATAGAGATTTGTGTCTTCTGTGATGGTGCACATGGATGGATGACATCTTTTTGCAGCCCCCCTCCACCCTCTGCCCCAAACCACTGAGGTCAACAGGTGTTGATAAACCCTATTACTGATTGGCTGGCACCCATGGTGACGAGATTAGTGTCAGCAAGAACAGTAGAGAAATAAATGTTATGGCAGCATTTCAAAATCTGCGGTCTTGGGCTGTGGTCCACAGGCCATTGAAGTCTAGGGACATGTCTCAAAATACGTATTTAAAATAATACAAATTCGAAGAGTTACAGCAGAGCATGTGTTCTCCACCTTGCTGCAGGCCCTATTTCTCCCTGCTCTCATCCCCCATTTACATTACTTGATAAAATCTGAAGACATTTGAGTTTGGGATTCCAATTATGTTTTAAACCTGTTGCCATATCTTCAAGTACCCTGCATACCTGCCCATGCATCTCCATATTTCTCTAGTGTGTGTTTTTAAAACCCCTTGACAAGAGTGATGCTTAACTGCAGACCACTACACAGCTAGGCTCTCACTAAATATTACCAACTGTTGATCTTAAACTTGAGGTTGCCATGTGAAAAATCCATGCCAGACATCAATGTTTGGCTTTTAAGCTTTGAAGTCATGCTTCAGCCTCAGGATAAGCTCTTCTCTATAAACTTTGCAAACGTTTGCCCCCTCAGTCATGCTCTAGTTTCCCAGGAAAGCAAACAGCTTGGCCAAAAGTTATATTTGTAAAAGTGCCTGTGTAGTGAGCCTGGTGGCCAACAACAGAAGCATGATCATCTGGGTGTCTCTGTAGGTATAAGGTCTTAAGTTCTGATTTTTTCCAACCACTGAAGTAGAAAAGCAGACTAGTCTACTAACTAGACATGCTAGCAAAGACTAGACTAACTAGCAAAACTTTGGTGACAGCTTTGAGTGGTAGCCAGAGCTGTGCTTCTCCAGGGGATGAACAAATGTAGGGGACACCCAGAGGCTTCTTGTGGCCTGAATTCCTTCCTTGGGTAGATCTTGTCCTAAGACACCATCTTTCTATCTTAAGTTAACCTTTTCTGTCTTAAGTTAACCAGCTTCAGACTGGTTCTGAGACACGGCAAAAAGAGTAGAGGGAAAAGGTGAAGAGCCAACAAAGAAGTCAGATGGCTTGGAAATTCAATAGCAGGCATTCTCAGATCATTCAGTTCTTCAGAATGATTTTTGAGGAAGTAAAAATAGACAGAAAAAGGAGAGAAGGAAGAGAGGAGAATGCAGAAAAACAAATAAGACATTATATTATCTTAACACATATTAGGACTCAGTGTGTATATGTTGGCTATTGATAAAGGAAAGCTTTTTCCATTTTTTAAAGTCACATGCTGCATTACATATATTTATTTGTTAATGTTTTGCATTAATGTACCATCTCCCAGATCATATTTTTCACTTATTACCCTGTAGAAAAAAAAATACAAAAAACAAGTAGGGAAGTGGTATACCCTTAAAGAGAGGGAGGGAAACCTGCTCTCGATGCCTTGTTGGTTGACAGCAGAGCAACGGCTCATGCTAAGGCTTCAGACAGTCCTTTTACAGCTCCTTGTCTCCGAAATAGGTTTCAGTGCATTTTGGAAATAGGAGTTAAAGATTAAATGGCAGTCTCCCTATGCACATTTTGTTTTATCTCTTTGCATTTTCCAGTTATGAGGGACAAAGGGAGGAGGCAAAATGCAAGGTTTGATCTGCCAGTGAAGAATGCACTTGGTGTAGGTGCTTGAGCAGCAGCGGTAATGGTCCTCGTTCATGCTCCCTGGTTGCATTAATAGCACTTGTGGGGAGTGTGCTGTTTGCACTTCTGTGGAGCAACAGCAGGTCACTCAGAGTTATATTTTATTCTGTGTTACTTTTTTCTAAGGGCAACGTTATCTATTAACCACCTTCTCTTTGCCCACATTCCTGCTAGGTATTGTGAAAAGTAGAGATGTAGAATTTCTGAAAATTTTAAACCAATGAAGGAAATTTTTTTGTGTGTGTGGGAAGGGGAATTAAGGGGAAATGGAGAGAATTCTGAGCTTACTTCTCCCAATTCTGTTGGCTTATGAACATAAATATGTTAGCTCTAATTTAATTTGCTCATAAAATTCTCAGGCCAAGAATATTCCGGAATGTGAAAAACCATCAATATCTTTTGCCTGGATTATTACGGTAATTTTTGTATTGATTTCCTTACTTTCTGTCACTCCATATGTGACACTTTGTTCTCCATTTAAGTGTATGTGCCAGCTTTCTAAAACATGTAATCGCACAGGTCAGAGAGCTTGGAGGCCTAAAGGTCCCCCATAGCCAATTCTACCCCCCCCCCAGCTTCTTCACCCCAAATGTTTCAGTCTCACAGACCACTCTAGGCCTTTCCATGACCTTGAGTTTTTGATTGCATTGTCTCCCTTTAGTGTTCTTTCTTCCTCTAACCACTGAGTGGGTTCCCTTCTTCTAAAAAGTGTTGCTCATGGGGCACCTAGGTGGCTCAGTCGGTTAAGCGTCCAACTTCGGCTCAGGTCAGGATCTGTGCTGACAGTCCAGAGCCTGGAGCCTGTTTCAGATTCTGTGTCTCCCTCTCTCTCTGCCCCTCCCCCACTCATGCTCTGTCTCCCTCTGTCTCAAAAATACACATTAAAAAAAATTTTTTTTAAAGTGTAGCTCAAATGACCCCCTCTTAGAAACTTCTCTGTCTCTCTTCCCTTCTCTAACAATTGATTTCTTCCTCATCTGTTTCCCGTCAACTTTCCCTGTATTAGTTTTAGAGATCTCCAATTACATTATAGGTAATTGTTTATGACTCATTTTTGCTCGTGTGTGTGTGCACGCACATGCATACACGTGTACGATTGTGGAAGAGAGAGAGTCAAAGGAAGAAAGCATGGAGCTTGGAGAATTGGAGAGTTATTTCAGAAGAGGAGAAATTCCAGTAAGATTCATCCTCAAAGCCCACACTAGATTTTTCTGTTGATGTTTGCCACTTCATGCTGCCTTTCCTGTCACCAAGAAAAGGTGACTACATCACAGAGGGAACATTTCTTTCCCGGAACTTTCCTAACTTCACCTGAAGGCAGGGACTGACTCGAGTTCATCTGTACCTCCATGAAGAGCACAGTGCCTGGCCCAGAGCAAGAGCATGGTCGGAATGGTTGGAAAAATGGATGGCTCAGAGGCTTTGCCTGCATGTGTAACTCTTCCACCAGCTTAACCCCTGTCCCTGACTTTGTTCCTGGGATGATCTGTCTCACCTGCCCCTCACTTATTCATGGACAACTTGATGCCAGTCACTTACGCTGAGTCAGACTTCATCTGTTCCTTCACATCTATCTATATGTAGCCTGGTTGGGTGAGTTGCAAACAACCAGGGGTCTAACACATGTGCCAGATCAGACTCTGTCCTCATCCTGCTCCTGCCTCGATAGAGACATGTGGTGGTCAGCTCTTCTCCCTTTCTCCTCCATATACCCTTTCTCTTCTTTAGCTGTGAATTGCTTGGTTATGAATTCCTCCTTCAGGAATGTCCTCAATGTTGTTTTAACCTAATACCTTCTCCCCAAAATCAGCAGAATCTAAACAAACCCAAAATGCAGCCAACATTGTATCCTCCTCGTTGTTATCCTGTGCCTTTAAAAAACAATTAAATTGATGTGAAGTTCTGGGCAGATTTCATCTCTTTGGCCCAATGCCTGATGGCCTGTCAATAAAGCCTTAGACAGCACTGATTAAAATCATAAGCTTGCTCAAATTTCACTCTTATCGAATTTGTAGATGGGCAACAAAAAGGAAACTTGTTTTTAGTCCATGTTAGTTGAGCACCAGTAATAGGTACAGGAGACAGAGCAGCAGAACCAGTTAGAGGGAGGGATAGTGCCGTTCCTAAGAGCTGCAAATCCAAAAGATAAAGATTGAATTTCCAATCCTCCCCTAAGCCGGCTCCTTACCTGCTTCTGAAAGGGTGAGAAGCATTTCTTTCTCAACAGTATTAAACTCACAAGATTTTAAGCATCAAGACAAAAGAAATAAAAGTATTTCTATTTCAAGGAAGTATTGTTACTGATTTATCTGTGTTTGAACTTTTTAACCATGGCATCTGTTAACAACCAAAAAAAGTGAAAAATAGCCCCCAAACTTTTAGTAAGCAAGGGTATTAAAACAGCTATTACAACAATATTTCATATATTCAAAAAGCTAGAAGAAACTGTGTACATGTTATATAGAAATATGGAAGAGGAAAAAAAAAAGACTCAAATTGAACCTCAAAAGTTGAAAACACAATGTCTGAAGTGAGGAATACACTGGATAGGATTAATATTGGTTTTGGCATTGTCGAAGAATTAGTGAACTTGAACATAGCAATTGAAACTATGCAAGATACACTTAAAGAGTAAAGAAGAAGTGAAGAGAACATCAGTGAACCTTGGGACAAATTTAAGCAACCAAATACAACTGACACTTAAACAATGTGAAGACTGGAGTAACAACCCCCCATAAAGTTGAAAAATTTTTGTACGACTTTTGACTCCCCCCAAACTTAACTACCAATAACCTAGTATTCACCAAGAGCCTTACCAACAACATAAACAATTGATTAACACATATTTTGTATATGTATTATATATTAAAGAAAATGTTGTTAAAATCATAATGAAGGGAAAATACATTTACAGTATTGTCCTGTGTTTATTAAAACGACAACCAACAAAAAAAACATGTATAAATGATCCAATGATCCTGTGTAGCTTAAACCTGTATTGTTCAAGCATAAACAGTATACATATAATTGGAGTCCCCAAAAGACAGAGGGATGCAAAATATTTGAATGACCAAAATTTCTCCAAATTTGATAAAAACTATAAGCCCAGATCTAAGAGATTCATCAAACCTCAAGCATAAGACCCTATGGCACATCATAAGCATGTTGCTTACAAGCAGTGAAACAGAAAATCTTAAACGCTGCCAGAGAAAAAAGATACATCATGCACAGAGGGTAAAATTAAAGAGCCATAGTTTTCCTGTCAGAACATTACAAGCTAGAACCCAGTGTATTGAAATTAATAAAGAAACCTGTCAACCTAAAATTCATTAGCAATAAAAATATCTTTATGGAAACACAATAAGGACTTTTTCAGTTATACAAAAGCTGAATGCATTTATTGTCACCAAACCTGTACTACAAGAAATAGTAAAGCAAGTCCTTTAAACAGGAGAATTGTGCCAGATTGAATCCTGGATCTATGCAATGGAATGAAGAATGCTGGAAGTAAAAATTGCAGGGGTAAATAAAAATATTTGTCTCTTTAAACCTCTTAAGAAAATAAGTGCCTAAAACAAAACAACAGGGGTGCCTGGGTGGCTCAAAGCATCAGACTTTGGCTCAGGTCATGATCTCACTGTTCCAGGGTTCGAGCCCCATGTCAGGCTCTGTGCTGACAGCTCAGAGAGTGGAGCCTGCTTTGGATTCTGTGACTCCCTCTCTCTCTCTGCCCCTCCCCCGCTCATGCTCTGTGTCTCTCTCAAAAATAAACATTAAAAAAAATTAAAATAAATAAAACAAAAACAACAAAACATATTTTGGTGTTTAAAAACATATGTAAAAATATATATGATAATAATAGCAGAAAGGCTGGGAGGGGAGAAATGGAAGCATATTGTTGCAAGCTTCTTGCAATATGTATAAAATAGTATAATATCACTTGAAAGTAGACTGTGATAAGTTCAAGATGTATGTTATGAACCATACTTCAACCACAAAAATCTCAGAAAAAAATAATTATAGGTTAGCCAGCATGAAAAAATAAAATGAATCACAAATATGCTCAATTCATCCAAAGAAGGTGGAAAAAGAAAAAAGGAATAAAGAACCTGTAAGACTATGAAGACATAGAAAACATACCTGTAATTAGCTATATAATTGCTAATGGTCAAAATATCCCAATTAAAAATAAAAGATTGTCAGACTGGATTTAAAGAAAAAAAAGACCTAACTTTATCCTGCCTACAATAAACTTTGAAAGTAAAGACCTAACTTTATCCTGCCTACAATAAACTTTGAAAGTAAAGACACAAATAGGTTAAAAGAATGGTAAAGGATATCCCATGCGAACACTAGTCCAATCCCCCTCAAAACAAACAAACAAACAAACCCTATAGCAGCTAAATTAATATCCAAGTCGATTTTGCAGAAAAAAAATTCATTGCTGTGGATAAATTCATAATGGTAAATTATGAGGGTAATTTCATAATGATAAAGAGGGTAAGTTCATAATGAGGGTAAATTCATAATGATAAAAGTGTCAATTCATCAAGAAGATATAACCAGTTTAAACATTTAGGTGCACGTATGCACACGCACGCACACACACACACACACACACACACCAGAGCTTCAGAAATACTTGAAGGTAAATCTGATTGAATTGCAAGAAGAAAAAAAGAAAAAGTCCACAGTCCCTTACTCAGTAATTGGTAGAAGGAGACAGAAAATCAGTTAAGGTTATAGAATACTAGAACCACATTATAAACCAACTTTATCTTCGTAACTCTTTTATTTTATTTTTATTTTTTTAATTTTTTTTTTCAACATTTATTTATTTTTGGGACAGAGAGAGACAGAGCATGAACGGGGGAGGGGCAGAGAGAGAGGGAGACACAGAATCGGAAACAGGCTCCAGGCTCTGAGCCATCAGCCCAGAGCCCGACGCGGGGCTCGAACTCACGGACCGCGAGATCGTGACCTGGCTGAAGTCGGACGCTTAACCGACTGCGCCACCCAGGCGCCCCTATCTTCGTAACTCTTATAGAACACTTTACTCAATGACAGGAGACTATATTCTTTTCAAGTATAAAGAGAATGCTCACGAAGATAGCCCACATTCTCAAGTCTCAAAAAATTTAAAAGGATTCGTGTCATCCAAAGTATGTCCCCTCACTGAAATGAAATTAAATTAGAAACCAAAACCAGGGGTGCTTGGGTGGCTCAGTCAGCCAAGCGACCAACTCTTGATCTCAGCTCAGGTTATGATCTCGTAGTTTGTGAGTTCGAGCCCTGCATCAGGTTCTGTGTTGATGGTGTGGAGCCTGCTTGGGATTCTCTCTCTCCTTTTCTGTGTCCCTCACCTGCTTGTGCTCTCTCTCTCTCTCTCCCTCTCTCAAAATAAATAAATAAACCTAAAAAAAAAAGAAATCAAAATCAGGAAGATATCAGTATTATTTAACTTACAAGCACTTGGAAACTAAACAACATATTTCTAAATAATCTTTTGGTCAGGCGCACCCAGGTGGCTCAGTTGGCTAAGTGTCCCATGTTGGCTCAGGTCTTGATTTCACTGGTCAATCTCACTGTTCCTGAGTTCAAGCCCAGGGTCAGGCTCTGTGCTGACAGCTCAGAGCCTGCAGCCTTCTCCTGATTCTGTGTTTCCCGCTATCTCTGCCCTCTCCTCCACTAGCACTCTGTCTCTTTCTCTCTCAAAAAATAAATAAACATTTAAAAATTTTGCTTAAATAATCCTTTTGTCAAAGAAGATATCAAAAGGGAAATTAGAAAGTATTTTGACCCAAGTAAAAATGGAAACAAAACGTTAAAATTTATGAAATGCAGCTAAAGCAGTACTTAGAGGGAAACTACAGCACTAAATACCTTCATTAGAAAAAAAGAAAGGTCTTAAATCAATGACCTCAGCTTCTATTTTAAGAATACAGAAAAAAAAAGAACAAATTAGATCCAAATGAAGCAGAAAAAGGAAATAATAAAGATCAGAGCAGAAATCACTGAAATAAAAACTTGAAAATAAAGAGAGAGAGAGAGAGAGAGAGAGAATCAAAACCAAAAGCTAGTTCTTGATAAATCCCTGGCCAAAATGATTGGGGTGGTGTAGGGGGTGGAGGGAAGAAAAAACATGAATTACCAATGATTTGACAAATTTTGTATATATTAAAGGCCTAGTAAAGAAATATCATAAATGATTTTGTGTCAAAAATAGTTGACAGCTTAGATGAAATGGACAAATTTCTTGAAAGACGGATACTAACATAGCTTACCCAAGAAAAAAAATAAACATTTTGTTTGTTAAAGAAATAGAATAGTTTAAAACCTTCTTCAAAAAAAACTCCAGACCAGAAATCTTTACTAGTGAAATTCACTAAATATTTCAGAAATCAATATTATCAGTTCTATATAAACTCTTGCAGAAAATTAAACAAGAAATAATACTTCCTAACTAATTCTAAAAAAACAGCATTAATCTGATGCCAAAGCCGAGACCAAAAAAAAAAAAAAAAAAAAAAAAACAAGACAGGAAAACTGAAGACCAATATTTCTTGGGAACATAGATGCAATAATCCTTAAAACTTCAGCAGATCCATTTCAACAATACATTAAAAAGATAATACATTGTGACCAAGGGTGGTTTACTTCAGGAATGCAGGGCTGGCTTAATATTAAAAACCAATGTAATCTCTACCATGTTTATAGGCTAAAAAAGAAAAACTGTATGATCATTTTAGTAAGTGTAAAAAAGGCATTCAGTTAACTCCAAAAGCTACTCCTGACAAAAACTGTCAGCAAACTGAGAATCGAAGGGAACTTCATCAACCTGATAAAAGACATCCATGAAAAACCTCTATTTAACATACTCAAGGTTAAAGACTAATAATTTTCCTCTAGCAGGAACAAGTCAAGAATGTCTGCTTTCATCACTTCTATTAAACATTATCCTGAAGAGTCTAGTCAGTCAATAAGACAAAAATGAGAAACAAATGGTATATAAATTATAAATGAAGAATTGCAACAGTTATTATTAGCTAACAATATAATCGTCTACACAGAAAATCATAGTAAGTCTACAAAAAGCTGCTAGGATTTGTATGAGTTTAACCATGTTACACTAAATAAAATCAATATGAAAATGTCAATTGTATTCCTGTATATTAGCAACATAAATCAGAAACTGAAATTTTAAAAATGGCACAATTTATCGTATGAAATATGCAAAATGTAAGGATAACTCTTACAAAAATATGCAAGTCTTGGAAACTACAAAACATACGAGAGTAATTAAAGATGACTTAAATAAATAGGGAGCTATATTTTGTTCATGAATTGGAATTGTTAAGATTGTTAAGATGTCAGTTCCCCCAAATTGATTTATAGATTCAATGCAATTTCTAAATAAATCTTGTCAACTTTTTTTTATTAGAAATTGACAAGCTGATTCTAAAATTCCTATAGAAATGCAGAGAATTTAGAACAGCTGAAATAACTTAAAAAAAAAAAACAACAACAAAGTTGGAGAATTTGTACTATCTGACTTCAAGTCTTCTTATGAAGACACTGTGGTATTGTTGTCAGGATGGACACGTAAATCAACGGAATAGAACAGAAAGTCCAGGAAGAAATCCACACAAGTATGGTCAATCGATTTCTGGCAAAAATGTAAAAGACAATTCAGTGGAGAAATGATGGTGTTTTGAACAAATAAAGATGGAACAACTGAACATTTATATGCAAAGATATGAATTTTTATTCATAGCTCACACCACATTCAAAAAAAGTTAAAATGGATTGTAGACTGAAATGTAAAGCCAAAACTACCAAATTTCTAGAAGAAAACATAGAAGAATATCTGTGGTTTCTTGAATAAGGCAAAATTTCTTATAAATAACATCAATAGAAGGATCTATAAAAGAAAAAAGTTCTAAATTAGACTTCAACAAATTAAAACCTTTCATTCTTAGGGAAACAGTGTTAGGACATTGAAAAGACACACTACAGGGGCGCCTGGGTGGCGCAGTCGGTTAAGCGTCCGACTTCAGCCAGGTCACGATCTCGCGGTCCGTGAGTTCGAGCCCCGCGTCAGGCTCTGGGCTGATGGCTCAGAGCCTGGAGCCTGTTTCCGATTCTGTGTCTCCCTCTCTCTCTGACCCTCCCCCGTTCATGCTCTGTCTCTCTCTGTCCCAAAAATAAATAAAAACGTGGAAAGAAAAAAAAATTTAAAAAAAGAAAAGACACACTACAGACTGAGAGAAAATATGTGCATATCATATATCTGATAAAACACTTGTATCCGGGGGCACCTGATTTCGGCTCAAGTCATGATCCCAGAGTCATGGGATTGAGTTGCACGTCAGACTCCATCCTAAGTGTGAAGCCTGCTTAAGATTCTTTTTTTCTCTCTCTCTCTGCCCCTCTCCTCTGCTTGTACACATGATCTCTCTCTCTAAAAAAAAAAAAAAAAAAAAAAAAAAAAAAAAAAAAAAAAAAATTCACTTTATCCATCATAAATAAAAGACTTTCAGAACTCACTAAGAAGAAAATGAAAACTCAATAAAAAACTGGCAAAAGAGGTGAGCAAATAATTCACCAAAGAAGATACAGGGCTGACAAGCCCATGAAATGTTGCTCAACATCATTAGTCATTAGAGAGATGCCAAGGAACAAAACAAAGTACCACATACCTCTGTGAAAATGGTTTCACTTTTCAAAACTGACCATCGTAAGTGTTGATGAGAATGTGAAATAACTTGAACTCTCACACACTTATGATGGGAGTGTAAAGTGACAGATAGTTTGGCAGGGCGCCTGGGTGGCTCCATCAGTTAAGCATCTGACTCTTGATTTCAGTTCAGGTCATGATCTTGCAGTTTGTGAATTCAAGCCCTGCATCAGGCTCTGCGTTGACAGACAGGGTGGAGCCTGCTTAGGACTCTCTCTCTCCCTCTCTCTCTGCCTCTCCTGCTCACTCTCTCTCTCTCTCAAAAATAAATACATAAACTTTAAAAAATTAAAAAAATAAAGAATGGTTTGGCAATTTTTTCAAAAGTTAAACATACAGACTCTTAGGTATTTACCCAAGATAAATAAAATCGTATACCCACACAAACACTTGTACACAAATGGCCATAGTAACTTTATTTGTAATAGCCCCAAACCAGAAACAATCAAAATATCCATTACCAGGTGAGTGGACGAGCACGCTGTGGTACGTCCATGCAGTAGAATCCTAGTCATGCTAATAAGAAGGAATATGGTATTGATACACATAACAGTGTGGATGAATCTTATGATTATAAGGTGGCATGAAAGAAGCTAGAAAAAAGAGAGATTATATTGTGAGATTCAATTCACATAACTTTCTAGGAAATGCAATCTAATTTATAGTGACAGAAAGCAGATTGGTGGGCGCCTGGAAATAGGAGTGGGGAAAAGAAAGGGTCAGAGAGGGACAGGAGGGAGAAACTACAAAAGAATGCAAGGGAACTTTTTGGATGGATATGTTCATTATCTTGATGTGGTGATGGTTTCACAGATGTACACATATGTCAAACTTATGTAATTTTACACTATAAACCTGTCCAGTTTAACATGTCAATTATATCTCAATTAAATTGCTTGAAACAAAAGCTATGATATAGGAACTCAGTCAGGGTTTAAGGAAGGCACTGATATTTCTAGAACTAGAGACTTTAATCATTGAAACCATATAAACATTAAAATATCTAATAGCCATTATAAGTAATTAAAGACAACCAAATATGGGAATCCATTGAAAAATAGTCAAGTTGGAAAATAAATACACTTGTAAAGCATATGGATGAAAGTATTGTCTCTGTGTACAAGATTTGTGCATTCCAAAATTGTTGCCATCTGCTAACTTATAATTTATTTCTGTGGGAAGGGATGATAAAACAAATCTTGAATGATCTGGTAGTACAACAAATGTCATCAAAATTGGTTAAATCTTTTGAAAATTATCAAGGGACAAATAAATCTGAAATGCCATTGGCCAGTCATGGTAATATGATCACTGATAGAAACAATGATAAAAATGAAGGTTTTTTTTTTTCTCTTAAAGAATACATAAAAAAAGGTCATAATAAATTTCAGAAACACTTAATTTTAGAGCATCTGGATTTTAAGCAATGGATTTTTTAAAAACACTCCAAAGTCCTAAATAGAGTTGGCACTCAAAATACTTTTTGAATGAATGAATATGAATATGATCATTGCAGATTGAGTTTTGGGTCTGGATTCTTTTTAATGTTGCAATTCACATTGAAACTAAAAAATAACTTGGCTCATGTGAATGGAAATTACCACTGTGTTTGCCTTTTGCGAGATCCTTCTGTCTTCCCATGGTATCTTCAGAGTCCATAATAGTGTGTGATACTTGATAGGTCTCAATTATTTATTGTTAAATAAATTAAAAGATTTTAGTGATTGTAAATAGTTCTACCATTGTCTCCTGCACTTTGATAACTTGACTCTGAGAGACCACTTCACTTTTTTCTCCCCTTCCTCCACAAATTCCTCTACTCCACCCCCACCCCAACAAAAGCTTTCTTGCCATGCCTGGTTTGTTCATCATTTTGATATGCTCTTCTGGGAAGCTGACAGCCTTCAGGTATTGTTAAATAAGGATCTTGAAATTTGAAACACAAACTGATAGATGTCTTGTGTAGTTAGCACTGGTGGCCTTTTCTGTGAAGACCCAGAGATGATTAAAAGCTTATAATAATGGAAGCTGAAACCAAGAGAAAGGACACTCATTGCTGCAAATATTTTAGATTTTCTTTTCACAAACTACATGGAAAAGAATGGGTGTTTATCTCTTTTTCTGGTTATACAGTATAAGGAACACAGTTTAATCCATCACACTGATTTTTGCCTTGACGAAATTATGAAGTTGTGCTTAACTCTCTAAAGGCTTTGTTATTTGAGCAAAGATCGATATGGCATTTGGTTGACTTACTTCATTTCCAACATTAAAAAAAAAAAACAAAAAACCTCACCCCAAACAGATTTTCCTTTTAACACATCCTCATTATTTAAATAATTAAGCCAATACTAAAAATTTATTGAAATAGATTTTCAACAGTAACAGATGCCCCCAAACTCCCTATTAGGCTCTCTATTGTATTTGGCTTTCTTAGAAAGACAGCTTTTTAATTTCAGAAAATAAAAGTACCCCTGAGGTTTAACCAAATTAAACAAAAAAAAAAAAAATCTATGCTGAGAATGTAAATGGCTTCACCTATTAAGCTTGAGTTTGTTTGAATCACACAATCAATGCACGAGTTACAGTGCATATGCACAAGCCAGCTACCACACAGCTTCCCAAGGACACGCTAGCCATGTGTTACATAAAGAGACCAGTAAGATGGAAAGAAAATTGTTTAAATTGCTGATGAACGCGGTGATTGTTGGTGCAGATTTCCTGATCTTATTGCGTATATACTGTATCAGTCAACTGGAGCCACCATAGCAAAATACCATAAACTGGGAGGCTTAAGCAACAGAATAGTCTTCTCTCGCTGTGTCTTCACACAGCACAGAGACTCTGGTGTCTCTTCATCTTTTTGTAGGGATATTATTCCCACCATGGAGTCTCCACTCTCATGACTTCATTTAAAACCCCCTTTAGTAAAATGCCCCAAAGGTCCCACCTTCAAATCCCATTCCATTGGGAGTTAAGACTTCCAACATGTGAATATCAGAGAGAAACAAACATTTAGTCTGTAAGATTCCTCCCTGATCCCTCCAGATTTATGTCCTTCTCACATGCAAAATACAGTCATTTTATCCCAACAGGTTAAAAAGCCTTAAATTATTCCAACATCAACTCTGAAGTGTGAAAGTCCAAAGTCTCACCTAAATATCATCTAAATCAGCTACGAGCAAGACTCGAGACAAGATATAATTCATCCTGAGGCAAAATTCCTTTTCAGCTGTAAACCTGTGAAAACAGACAAGTTATATACTTCCAAAATACAATGATGGGGCAAGCATAGGGTAGATAATCCCATTTCAGAAGGGAAAAATAGGAAAGAAGGAAGGAGTGATTGTCCCCAAGCAAATCCTAAATGTAGAAAGGAGAATTTCATTAGATCTTAAGGCTTCAGAATAACCGTCTTTGGTTTGATGCTGCCTTCCAGACCCCCTGGGACAACAGTCCTGTCTCCACAACTTCTGGTGCAGGTCCTGCCCCCAAATCTCCAGGTGGTTCCATCTCCAAGTTCCTCCCCCAAGAGTCTGGGTGATTGTCATCTGAAAGCAAAGCAATGTCCCACTCTCAGCTACCTGAAACTGAGGAGGAAGCCTTAATGGTGTCTGGATTGCCTTCAGAGTCTTCCCTTGTCTTGAAGAACAGTGCATGTGCCCAGCTGACTAGTTCCATGGCCCCATCCCATAAGATGTAAGGAGTCCAATAGCCTTTCTTCATTTTGTCCATCTCTGTCCCCTTCAGCTCAAACTGGCAGTGTCTCTGTTCATATAATCCCATAATCTATTTTGAGACTTGGTCCTGCCACAGCCTTGGTATTCTCTCCCAAATACTCCTGCTCTGTTTTGCAATGTGGACAGTCTGAGGAATTTTGAAATCTTTAAATTGTGCCTTGTTTTCACTTAAAAATTCCTTCTCATTCCTCCCTTCTTATATTTACCATAAACAGTCAGGAGGAACCAACTTGCTCCTTCAACACTTCGCTTAGAAATATCTTCAGCTAAATATCCAGTTTATCAGCCACAAGTTCTATCTTCCATAAAACACTAGAACCTGAACATAATTCAGCCAATTTGTTTTGTCACTTTATGGCAAGGACCATCTTTCCTTCAGTGTCCACTACATGTTCCTCATTTCCATTTGACATTTCTACCAACATTCTGTTCATGGTTATTTATGTATTCTCTGAGGGTTTGGAAGCTTTCTATCCAGCTGTCCTCTACTTTCTAGATAGTAGGCACTCAGTGAGGCTGGAGGTTCAACTTGAGTTGTGATTTATCCAGTCATGGGATGAGACTCTGCATTTGATTTCAGGCAATCTTAGCACTGCCCCTACGGGAGACAAGGAGCTCCTTTAGGGCACACCTGGAAAATTTCCAGTCATTTATGTGGTGCTCGAGCTTGGAATTAGAATCCCTGAGCTCATCCTTTTCTTTTACTACTCTGTCCAGAAACATTAGGAACAACCAGCCAACCTCATTATCTTTGTCAGGGTTCCAAAAAGGTTCAAAAGTAACATATACTATCATCTAGATCCTTATTTCTTATAAGTGGTTGATGAAAAGTATACAGTGGATACATTTAAGTATGACTAGCACTGCTTTCTTCACTATTGGAAATAGAGTCAATAGCATTTTAAAAATCTAATCAGTTTGGAGAGATATTTCTAGAAACCTCAGGGCCAATTTAGAAAGTCATCCTTAAAATTCTGTTTTTCTAGAACCATTCTTGGTACCAAAATCTGTATTAGTCTGGGATCTCCAGAGAAACAGCATTTACATATATCTATATCTATATCTATATCTATATCTATATCTATATCTATACACACACACATACACACATATATATGGAATGCATACATATATATCTCCTATATATATATAATATATATATCTTATATATAATATATATAGGATATATATATATAGAGAGAGAGAGAGAGAGAGAGAATTGGCTCATGTCATTAAGGAGGCTGAAAAGCTCAAGATATGCAATTGGCAAGCTAGAGACTTAGGTGGAGAGCCAATGGGTCCAGAAGAATCAGGAGAGCCAACAGTGTTAGTTCCTGAGTCTGAGTCTAAAGACAGAGGAAGACTGATGTCACAGCTTGAGGATATTCAGGTAGGGGGGAGGGAGAGACAGAGACAGAGACGGAGACAGAGACAGAGAGAAACAGAGGAAGAAAGAAAGAAGAAAGAAAGAAAGAAAGAAAGAAAGAAAGAAAGAAATGACGGAGGGATGGAGGAAGGGAGGAAGGAAGGAAGGAAGGAAGGAAGGAAAGAAAGAAGGAAGGAAGAAAAAGAATTATTACTCAGATTTTAATCTATTCAGTCTGATTGGATAAGGCCCACTCACCCTAGGTAGGACAATCTATTTTACCTAGTCTACTAGGTATTACTCTCACCCAGAAACACCCTCACAGACACACCAGAAATGCTTAAGCAAATATCTAGGTACTCCGAACCCTATTCAAGTTGACACATAAAATTAACCATCACATTTACCAATTAGGGAGTATCACCTGGATTCCATAGTTGGGGTAAACCAAGAGCTCAGGCTAACAAAGTGAAAGGAGGTGTGCTTCTCCAACAGCTGTTCTCATGTGTCAGCTGAAGTTATAGATGGGAGTAGCTGTGCCTGGGCCCGTGTGTGTCTCAGTGACAAAGCCAGCTCAGATCAAATATCAGGAAGAAAAAAACTCATCAGTGACTCCTTTTGATTTCAGGATAACAACTTGATCCTCTTGTGGAAAGTGATGTTGGTTGTAGTTGTTTACTAACCATTAGTGGGGGTGCCTTAGGAGAGACCCCAT
Organism: Lynx canadensis; assembly: GCF_007474595.2. NCBI lineage: Eukaryota > Metazoa > Chordata > Mammalia > Carnivora > Felidae > Lynx > Lynx canadensis. Next base: position 27,782,283 of record NC_044315.2, on the reverse strand, counting down.
CCTCAAATGCTGCTCTTCAATGGGCTTGAAGCAGCTCTGACAAACAGGCTCGACACCAGCCCTTTTAGAAGATTGATCCTAGCTGAGAATGGAGCAGGATTCCTTTTGGTCAATGATTTTGAACAAAACCATTGAGTTCATTGAGTTAATAACTAAACAACACACACACACACACACACACACACCCTTTTTTTTTTTTTAATTTTTTTTTTTTTCAACGTTTATTTATTTTTGGGACAGAGAGAGACAGAGCATGAACGGGGGAGGGGCAGAGAGAGAAGGAGACACAGAATCGGAAACAGGCTCCAGGCTCTGAGCCATCAGCCCAGAGCCTGATGCGGGGCTCGAACTCCCAGACCGCGAGATCGTGACCTGGCTGAAGTCGGACGCTTAACCGACTGCGCCACCCAGGCGCCCCCACACACACACCCTTTTCCTTTAATCAGTCCTTGTATGTACAGATTCTAAATCAAAGAAAAACAAGTACAGTTTTCTATTGTTTACTCATCAAAGCAAGATTCTCATTGTCTTTTTAATGTATCTTCCATTGGGACCATTGTTTTGTTTAATTGTTGGCTCATCATATGGACTTAACACCCATTATAAAGCCTTATTTCAAAGTGTTTTGACCCTTCCTTTTTTTTCAGGGCAGTGGTGATAAAATTTTTATCGAATTATATGTGTGAAAGAGTATACAAATCATAAGATTGGCTTGGTGTATTTTCATAAAGTGAATACATCTGTCTAATTGCCACCCGATTCAAGAAATACAACATGACTTTAGCCCCCTCTTAGTTCTTAAAACCAAAGGTAAACTATTAGTTAGGTTTGCCTAAATTTATACTTTACATAAATAGAATAATACAGTATGTAGTACCTAGGTGTTGCGTCTTTCAATCTGCAGTCCAGATGCCAGATTTATCTGTGTTGTTGAATGTAGTTGTACTGCTTACATTTTCAGTGCTATATAGTATTCCATTGTACAATTGTGCAGCCAAGTTACTTATTTATTATTCATTGCTGGATGCTTGGGTTATTTCTAGTTTTTGGAAATTGTGAACAGTGCTCCTGTGAACATCATAATACATTTGTTTTGGTGAACACATGATGTGATTTTGCGAGGTATATATCTAGGAGCGGATTCCTAGATCACAGTGTATGGGTATGTGTAGTATAGGAGATATCAGCAGTTTTCTACAGTGGTTATACCAGTATATACTCCCAACAGCTATATGTGAGAATTCTAGTTGTTCTGCATCTTATCCTTGGTGCTGTTATTCTTTTTAATTTTAAACAATTTGGTGAATATGCAGTGGTATGCTATTGGATTTTTAATCTGTATTCCTCTGATGATTAACGAGGTTAGTCACCTTTTTATATGTGTATTGACCAATTGGATACTGTCTGGGGAAACAGATGAGTTATCTGTGTGTAGTTGGTTTAGGAAGATGATGAGTGGATCTTAACTTTGATCATGTGCAATGTATAGCTTTTATGTAATTATGTATATTCATTTTCTAGGTGACAGAAATATGATCTTTAACTGTGAGCACACTAGTAGAGTATATCTGGATAATCACCCTGTTTTTAAGTAAATGGATTATTGTTTATGGAATGGTGATGTCCTCACTAGTTCCTGTCCATTTATTAAAATAAAGATTCCTGGTAACAGTCAAGGGCTCACTTTTGACACAGGTTGATTTTTAGGACTTTGTAAGAACATACATAGTGGCCCATATAGTGGTCATGGCAATAGTGGCTGTTAACGGCTGAATTGTGTCACTCCCCACCCCCACCCATTCATATGTTGGAGTTGTAATCCTCAGTACCCCAGAATGTGACTCTATTTGGAGATGGGGCCTTTAGGGAGGTAATTAAGGTAAAAAATGAAGTCATTATGGTGAGCAGTAATATAATATAACTGGAGTCCTTATAAAAAGAGGAAATTTGGACTCAGGAATTCACAGGGTGAAGATCATGTGAGTATAAAGAGAAGACAGCTACTAAATACAAACCAAGGAGACAGGTCTCAGAAGAAATTAAACCTGACAGCACCTTGATCTTGCACTTTTAACTTCCATGACTGAGGTGATTTTTGTTTTTTAAGCCACCCAGTTTGTGGCACTTTGCTATGGCAGCCTAGGAAATGAATATACTGACAAACACTAAGAATCCATCCTAGGAAGTCTAAACCATTGAACTTTAGGGGTAGAAGATCTGGCCAAACACTTAAAACATTCAGGCTCCATTCTTCCGAGATAAAGCAATTTTGATTACTTCAAAGAAGTCTCAGGCAGGGGTATTCAATTTGATCTTCCAACTACCTAAACAATATCCTTTCTGTGACTATGTGGTTCTCCCATATTTAATAGGATATGCTATTCCCTTTCTTATTTTCCCTTTCTTCTTGGAGACCTTCCCTCTACTTTTAAATGCCAAAACACAAAATCATTTCTCAAGTTGGGCCACTTAAAGCTGCTCCCAGCTGGAGAGCAATGCCAGTATCCTTACCAACAGAGCTCAGCCACTGTCTATCCATATGTGGACCTTCTAAGTATGGTGTGCTGTGGCAAGTTGTATTATGGCTCATTCAATCCACCCACTGAGTTTTGTTTGCCAGACACTGTATAGTGGGAAAGGGAGGCTGACATGAATGGACCAGTACACCCACCCTTATAGAGGCAAACTGTTCAAGTACTTTGACATAATCTGATGACGGTAAGTGGGAAGGGTCCCTGAATTACTTAGCAGGAAACTTGGAGGAAACATTTGGTGGTAGATATTGAGAGATGTCCTTCCTCTGTCCCCAAATACCTGTATACGCTTTGTAGTCCCTAGAGTCCCCAAGGTGTCTGCCTTCTGAAAATGCACCAGGATAAGAGAAAGTCTTAAAGAAAAACAGACGAATAAATCTTCCCATGCAACCAGGATCCTATAGTTCTTTTTGGATCCCTCTGGGTTTTGTAATGTAAGAAGTTCTCCACAGAGTCCAGGCACTTAGCACAGAACAAAGGAACACATTCTTTGCTCCCAATGCACGCACTCTACAATTTAGAGAAAATGGGAACACGTCAAACAAGGACCTGGGAAGAGGCTGGGACTGGGCTGGTGGCAGGGAGAGTGGGAGGCAGCGTCCTAGGAGCAAGCGCTTTATGCGCAGTCTGGGGCCAAGCGGGAGCAGGGAGGCAGCCTGTAATTTTTTTTTAACTTTGGAAAAGGATCAGGAGCTATTTTTTGGTTTGTGAGCTTTGCTCTTATTTAAGTTTGCCCTCAGAGGGCTGGTGGTGTGGGTGGATGGTATTGTTCGATTGAAAAATGGGGCAGCGGTTGGTGAGTGGTTAATTTAAGAGGGAATCATTGGTCTGACAGAACAACCCATGTGTCCTGTCCTGGGTGTGCGGGGGAACCGGAGCCAGCACTGCAGTTATTGTTTGAATTGGCTCCGTGTAGCAGGTATTAGTGCAGAAGACACAGATGTCAAGAGGGTAAAGCAAATGAACCAAAGTTAAGCTGAGGGCAGATTTGGGATTTGAATTTAGCTTAGCTCAGGCTGTGCACCTTCCACCAAAGAGTGGTTTTTGTTTATGCATTATGATTGATTTGTAATGCTGAAGAGAAGAGATTCAATGGTGTCCAGCTGAGGAAGGAAGGCAGTGCACTTGTGGCCCCACCGCAGGGGTCTGTGACTGGGCCCAGGTTTCCTTGGGTTGTTCCCCTGGAGCCATCCCCTTCTGATGTGGCAGCCAGGTCGCAAAGGCACTTCTGCTTATCATGACAGGAAAAAGTGAGGCAGCAGTAATGGAGAAAGTAGAATCTTCTTTCCTCTTGGCTTTTAAATTTCAACAGAGTAGGCTCTTAGGGTGACATAAAAAATTAACGTGAAAGTTCTCTTCTGCATCTTAGGCAATGGAATACATTTGGGGCAATGAAAATCATATGAGAATAAAGCTTTCCTTTCTTTCTTTCCACTAGAAAAAAAACGTCTTGGACCAAGGGAGTGTAGAGAAAGAGAGAGGAAGATGTGAAGGAAGAGAGGCTTGTAATATTCTAAACAAGAGCATGGTCCCTAGGGGACCCCAAGCAGAGGAGTGCCATCAATATGGAAAGATCACCAGCCTTCACTGGATCCAACACCATCAGTTGCCAGCATCGGGCCCACGTGGGAACTAAGAAGCACCTGAGAGCAATAGCAAAAAACGATCACACTTCTCACTGACTTCTAGTGGGGATCTCACTTAGACAGTGTTCACAACTCATTTTGACATGACTCCAGTAGGAGTGTCACATGTATGGGTCCGAGTTTTTCCTTTCAACTTTCATTGGACTTAGCCTGCATGTAAAATCTCTGCTTCCATTTTCTCCAGATGGAGAGTGGATCCTAGATATGTAGAGCGGGTTGTGGTGGAGGAATAAGAGCCCCTCTCTTGGGAGTGGGTGGGTCAAGAGGAACCAACTTCAAAGTTCAAGTTAGGTCTTGCTCCCATTCTGTGTCATCTGCCTCAACGTGACAGAGTCTCCATAGGTGCCTTCTAAGGAGCTGTGTCTCCCCAGGTACAAGAATAGATAGACATCCATCTTGCAGAGACATCCACTCATTCATCCCCATTGTCCTTGCTGGGGCAGCGCAAGACTGCAGCTCAAGCTAGCTTTCTGGCATAAGTGCTTCAGTATTTTGAGTACTTAAAATTCCATCTGTGCAATTCAGGGTCAACTCAGCAGTCCCAGGGCTTAGGCTTGGAAGAATGAATGTTCCTCCATTATCTGTCCCAGACCTGGGACTTGTCAACAAATCTGGGTGATCTCACTATCTTCGCCCATACATATGGGAGACTAAGCCAGAAGATGCTAGAGAAGCCCAGCTAGGCCCTGACTAGACACAGAAGCCCCCTGGGACAGGGTGAACTCCACTTGCCAGAAATGGACAAAGTTATTGGTCACACAACCAGGGATGGTGTCAAAGCTGGTGAATTTCGGGGCATCTGGGTGACTCAGTCAGTTGGGCAGCCGACTTCGGCTCAGGTCATGATCTCACAGTTTGTGGGTTCGAGCCCCACATCGGGCTCTGTGCTGACAGCTAGGAGCCTAGAGCCTGCTTTGGATTCTGCCTCTCTCCCACTCATGCCCTGTCTGTCTCTCTCTCAAAAATAAACATTAAAATAAAACAAAAATAATTATAAAAGATGGTGACTTTCTAGGAACCCAGGACAAAACGTCAGCTTTCTTTGTGTTAGAAAGTAAACCATTGGCTCCAAATGCTATCGGTCAGGCCAAGTCACTAAACCAGAGTAAAATGCCTAAACCCTAATTACAGTTTCAACCTCCGCCAGAAATGTAAGTCCTACCCCGTCGATTAGGAATTTTCTGATAAGCAGCAATGAGGTAGGGCATCATCTGGGCCTTTCTATTCTCCCAAAGGAAGATGAGGTAATTCACCAAATAAGACCCTCTGCTCTTCCAGGAAGGTGACCTTGAAGGAAACAATCTTCTCTTCTCTTTGCCTTCTTGCTCCACCCTCCCTCCTGTAAAAACCTCCCATTTTGGACAATTCTGATTTCCCTCCCATTTGCTAGATGGGATGTTGCTGGATTCATGATTCTTTTGATAAAGCCAATTAGATCTTCACGTATTTACTCACTTGAATTTTTGTTTTTTTTTTTTAACCCTTGTTATGGAGTGATGTCCTGGAATTCAGAGCTCTTGGGTAAGAGATGGGTGTCCGGGGGGCCTGGAGATGTGCCACCCACATCCCCATTCAAGGGAGGACGTGTATCAGCAAACAGTGTTCAGCTCCCAGCTCCTTGTGGGTCTGCCTCAGCTGCAGACAGCTACCTTGCCTGAGAGATGGGCCATATTGCAGGTGACGGAGACAAGAGTATAAAGGCCATCCCAGCCTGCAATGACTCTGAGACCAACTAACTAGACTTGAACCAGACCACCCAGGTAAAGGGAACATTTTCCCACAAGGCTGATCTCACTTCAGACACGAGCCACAAGTTTGGGGGTCCCAGGCCACCTTGACTGCACTAACCCTTTAGGTTTGATAATGTGTTGGAGGAACTCACAGAACTTAGGAAAGCTCTATACTGCTGATGACAACTTTATTATAGGAGCAAAAAGGATGCTAATCAGGGCCAGCCACACAGAGAGACAAATAGGGCAAGGTCTAGAAGGGTCCTATATGTGAAGCTTCCTTGTCCTTAGGACGTCTTCTTCTGCACATCAGTTTGGGACAAGACACCGAGGTAACCAGGGAAGCTCGTCCCAGCTTTTATGTCCATCATTTTTATCAGGGTTTCATTATGTAGACACAGTTGACTGAATCACTTGCCTTGTGACTTGATCTCCAGGCCTCCTCTATTCCCCCAAAGGTCAGGCTGATTCATGTGGAGCAAAGCCCTAACTCTCCAATCACATGGTTGGTCTGTCTGGTGTGACCAGCCCTCATCCTCAGTCACCTCATTCCCATAAATCAGGTGTAAGCCTAGGGGCCCTGTGAGAATAACAAACACATTCTAACCCCAGGAGAAATTCCAAGGTTTAGAGGCTCACTCCTAGGAGGAGGGAACAAGGGCCAACCAAATTCTTTATACACACAGTCCAATGCAGGACCACTGTCATGGGCTTCTTCCACTCCAGGATCTCGACAGGGGTGGCTGAGGCCACTGGGGCTGTCACAGTTCTTCTTCTTTCCAATCCCTTCACAGGTACTGCTCTGTGGGTACTCTCTGTCCTAAGTGTCCTACGCATCAAACTGTCTTGTGTCAGCCTCTGAGAGGTCCTGAATTGTGGCAGTTGGTTCTAGCGTGGCACAAGAAAGCAGAAGATATGATGGTGCATTGGCACTAGATCACAGCCATCCAACTGAGCACTAGCATTTCATCACTGATTGCAGCTAGAACACAGATAGGCATGGAGCACAAGGTGGCTGTCCAGTTATGAAACCTTCCACCCATGGTGAGCTGGGGTAACCCGGAAAGGAAGGTATGGGTGTGATGTATCAGGAGTTTCAATGGAAAGAGGAAATAATAACAGTACCGGGATTGGTTGGTGATTGCCAGATTCTACCTACTCTCTAGAAAACTATAAGAAAAGAAAGGACAAGTGTGACAGCCAGAGGCCATCCTTGGTATTTTATAAAGAGGTCTCATCTCCTGTAGTTGGAACGCAGGGAGAGCTAAGGCTCTGGCCTGGGATTCTTCTTCTCCTCCTTCTCCTTCTGCTTCTCCTTCTCCTTCTCCTTCTAAATAAAGGAAGAGATTTTATTTCATTTATTTATTTTTTAAGTAAACTCTTCCCCCAACGTGGGGCTCAAACTCACGACTCCAAGATCAAGAGTGGCATGCTCTTCCGACTGAGCCAACCAGGCGCCCCTCTGGCCCAAGATTTAATCATCAGAATCCTGGGCTCCAAAGAAGCTACACTCCAACAAAGAAGTTCAGCTCCGCCAAGGTCAGGGCCATGGCTGGGAGAGAATGGGACCCTGACACATGGATGGGATGACTGGGTTTATGCTCCTGAAAATCTTGAATGCGTAGATTCCCTCAAGCGCTCATAGCCTGCAGAAGTGACTTATCCCTCCTGGAAGAGCCAGGGACACTCACTGTTCTAGAGGCTTATCCACCAGCACAGGGTCAGATATAACAATATGTCAAACTGGGGGATGCACCTTAACATCAAAAGAGATGTTAAGGAGCAGACCAGGTGAGCACCATTCAGTGGTGATATCACAGACCCACCAGGCCAGAGTAGCTGGTGATGAGGGAGCATAAGGTGAGCTGATAGGCTGCAACCTGCAGGTGGGGTGTGTGTGATATTTCTCTGCACTCCTGGCTGCCCAAGAACAAAGGAAAGGGGTAAACAGAGGGTTAGCTTATAGATTGTAGTCCTGCAGGACCTAAGTCTCCATCGCCCTTCCATAGTGATGTAGGCAACAAAGGCAGAAGGAAATGGCAGATAGAACTAAGTTTCTTTATAACCAGCAGCCCATTGACAGATACTTGAGGCTGGCAGAGTAAAACCTTTCTCCAGGAACTCCCTACTGTCTTAACGCTAATGCTTTGCTAGAGGGAAAACCACCTTCCCTTGACAATAGCTAGGCTTCCACTATCCTGAGAGTCTTCTTTAGCACAAGAAAATCTCACTGGAAACTTCTGCTGGCCGTTACCTCCCCCAACTCCATAGTATAAAACCAATCTCTCCTCTTGGTCCGGCGGTAGCTCTTGCAGCCCACGGGCCCTGTCCCCGTGCTTTAATAAGATCACCTTTTTGCACCAAAGACTTCTTCAACAATTCTTTCCTGGTCGTCAGCTCCGGACTGCGCGAGCCCCACTGTCACCCCCAAAAACACTCATCAGCTGGCACGGTCAAGGTTTGGAGGAGCCTGCTTCCAGGCAAGATGGGGTGAGGATGGAGTGTCGTCTCTGGCTGCCGTCCACACTTTGAACCAAAAAACCTTGTACAATTCTGTGTCTCCCATAAGAATACAAGAGTCACGAACCCAGGGAGGAGAAGCTGCATGTTCCTGATTCCCATCGTGCCCAGTGACTAACTAGGAAAGTGTTTCCCATCCTGTGACTGTGAGCTCTACAGGGTTAATGTGATTGTCCCACAGGGAAGACTTCCGGCAGGGGACACAGCAACAAGACTGCCATTGAACTGCAAGCTTCAGCTGCTGTCTGAGCGTCGTGAGGTCCCGTGTTTAAGACCAGCAGGCGGAGGGACTTAGCATCTTGGCAGAGGGGACAGGCCATCAGTGCCAGGAGGCAGGGCTGCTGTCACGCAGTGACATGGTGGGGGCTGGTAGGTCCCAGGTCCCAGGGATACTCCTTAGCCCAAATTTGACAGCAAATGGACAACGGCAGCCACCGGGCCTGAGAGGGGCCGGAGAGCCGAGGCTGAGACAGGTCACGCCTCCAGGCAATCCCCCAGAATGGGCAGGGCTGTTATCTGAGCATGAGGGCAATCTAGAATGGAGAGCAAGGAGGATCCTGATGAGTATCAGCCACCACCAGAGCCTACCGGAAGCACCTGCCAGCATCTCATGTTTGTGAGAGGGGGACTGGAGTATGCGCACAAGTTGAAACCGGCTCAGGCATCGAATCTCCCACATCTGAATGCGGCTCGAAGAAAAATTCCGGTGGGATCCATGCTTCCCGTGTTACCCAAAACAGCTTGAGAAACTGGCCAGGAGCCTTACTCCCCTCGCAGTTGTCCACGAGTCCACCCTCTGGACCACCGGCTTCTAGGAGCACTGGATGAGGTCTCTATTATGCTGCACAGTCACCTTGGGGGCCAGGACAAGGCCAGTTCCCAGTAGCACAAAGACCTTCAGTGGGTGAAGGTGATAGTGACAGGGAAGGCTTCCTGGGAACCAGTGGACCAGCAAAAGGGTGTGGAGGAGAGAAGGGACAAAGGAGGAAACCTACTCCATTTGGGGGCCACCAAGAATTCAAGGAAGGCAGGCAGACTTGTTCTGGGCTTTTGTTAAGAGGGAGGGGAGTCAGAGAGAAGAAACTGTGGTCAGGAGACTGTGTGCAGGCAGGGGCAGTGGTAAGAAAGGCACTGATAAGGCCAGTAGAAGAGAAAGAGCAGGAAACTGGACCAAGGTGTGGGTGAGGGGGAGCAGGAGAAAGATAGTAGCTGAGGACCATAGGTGGTGGTGGTGGGGTGCCTGGAGGGCCTGAGCTGTACCCAAGGTGGCCTGCAGGGGGTCAGCTATGTCCTCTGAAGCCCCCACATCTCACCCCTACCCTCTGGCTGTTGCTTATACCTGCTGGCCTGGTTACTCTCCAAATGATCTCATGCCTGCTCTTCTCTCCAACTTCTCAGGGTCCTGTGAGCATCCCCTTGTGCCCAGGCCTTCGCCTTCTGCCCCTTTTCTATGTGCTCACTCCTCAGTGGGGGGTGCGGGGTGGGGCTCAGAAACACCTGGAGGAGCCCCATCCCAGCCCCCCATCTGCAGACCTGTCTTCGTCTCCATGCCTGCTCCGCGATTCCAACCAAAGAGACAGACCTCTCTTGGAACTCCAGCATCTTGAAATCAAACTCATCTTTGTCTCCAAAATGAACCCTTTTAGACTCTCCCATTAGTGTTTCAGCCTCTCAAGATAGAAGCCTTGGCTCTTGACTTCTCTCCTTTTTTTTTTTTTAGACCAATGCCTCATCCAAACTGTCACAAACATCCTGCAACTTCTTCATTTTTCTTGGCATTTTTTATTCCCTCTTATCCCAGGCACACCGTGCCCTGGGTTGCCTGCCCTAAACACAATCCCTCTCCCCCTTCCTTCATCCCCATGCCCTATGGAATCTGCCAGAATCTCAGGGAGTGGATCCTAGGAATCTATTTCCAATAACCTTCCAGGTAATCACTTTGCCTTCCACTGGTCAAGACTGAATATAGTATATTGTCAGAGTAGATTAGATGGTGGTCCTGTGACAAATGAATCCTCAAATTCCAGGGGCTTAGCATAATACATCACTACTTGTTGCTTGCACACATTCTCTTTTGGGTAGGGCAGTTTTCTCCTTTCGTAGCTACGCCGTCTGGAGCATGTGGCCCCCAAGACGCTGAGACGCGGGAGGAAAGAGCTGAAAGGATGTTCCTAAGGGACAGGCCTGGAATTGGCTAGAACTTAGTTATGAGATACTCAACTGAGTTGCAAGGAAGGCTGGGAAATGCCTGTGAAGTTCCCAGGAAAAATGGTCTTTGCAACAGCTGGTCTCCAGGGCTTGTCGGGTTTCTTCCCCTCCATGAATATGGTTGTTCCCAAGTCCCTGTAAGCCCTTGTGGTGGAAGTGGCTGTTTCACAGGTGTCGTGCAATGCTGCCACCTGCACCAATCCTAACGAGTCCCTGCTCTTTGAGCTGAGAAATAGGACTCAGCATTCTCCTCGAGCAGCCCCGGGGCCCGCCTCCACCCACCTCACACTTGCTTATTAGAGGGGTCTCCTTGTTCTCTGTTTCAGCTGCTTGGTTTATTCCAGGATGCTCAGAATTTCCCCCTCAAGTTCCCTGCAATTTTCAGTGGAGGAAAAGAACAGAACCTTCTAGAGGCTTCCTTGAAGGAAGATCATCTTATACTGACTGCAGCTCTGGAAGTTGAATGGAGACAAAACAAAGCAAGGCTTGGAAGGTGGAGCAAATGTTGAGGAATAAACAATTATTTCTGAACTATTTTCTCCACCTTGGCTATTGAAGTAAAATAGTTTCCAAATACCCAGAATAATTTAATCATGCTCTTCAGAAAGGCAGCATCACGTGCCCATTAAGAGTGGGGGGATTTGTAACTCCACTGCTTGGGTTTGCATCGCAATTGGCTTCCCTCTCTCTAGTAGCCTGTCCTGGGCAAGTTGCTTTGCCTCGCTCAGCCTCAGTGTTCTCATCTATGGAGTGGGGAAAACATTCACACTTGTCTCCTTAAATGTGCTGACTACTGAATCAGCCATCACTGTAGCTGGCTTATTGGGAAGCAAGCCCTGATCCACGTTGTCATAAAATCCTTGTCCGCACTGACGCTCAAACATCTACAGTCTTAATTTTTGGTTGATGTCTGTGAACATCGATTTCAACAACAAATTCTGGGCATTTATCTTAAATTTTGTGACAAAGGAATGTTTCCGGTCGATGAGAAGGTGACCAGCCCAAGCTGGTGGGAGAAGGAAGCCCCCTGATGACTGGGAAGGGGACTCGCTCCGCATCAACCACGCACCCTTGCCAAGGGCAAACGTTTTGTGATTTTGTCAGGAGCCCGTATGAAGAGCTTCTGTGAGGGGACTCTGTCTCTCAGGCTGTCCCCATCGGCAATGTCCCCTGCTTCTGCTTCATTTGGGGTTCCTGGCTGGGTCTGCTGCTGCCCGTGCTTTTGAGAAATGGATGGGAGATAATGGCAGGGTGGGGTGGGGAGGACGCGCTGGGGTTGCAGGCACTGTTGCTGTGCCCCTTTGCTTTTTCCCTTTCTTCTCTCAGACCCTAGGTGACGGGAACAGCAAGGCAGGGTGGAATTAGGCAAATTGAGGAGGGAGTAGGCCGGATCTGTCAAATGCATTGCTTGCCAGCGGGGTGTCCATCCTTGCAGGGCAGGGCGGGCTTTTCCTTTCAGGTTTTGTTCTTATATAAAGGTAACGTGGGCAGGGGGCGGGGTGTGGGGGTGTCATACATAAGCCCTAAGGGAAGAAAACTGGAGTTCTGGTAGAGCCACTGGCAGGATCTTGGAGTAAATCTTTGCCATAAAGTAAAGAAAATACTGGCTGAATTACTTTCCTTCCAAGGGCTAGGACAGAACAAAGGTATGCAGAGATCATTCCTCACAGGCCCATAAAACATGCACAGAACTTTTGGGCCACCAGCTCCATACTGTGTCTTTAAAATTTTTTTGTTGTTGTTGGGGGCACCTGGGTGGCTCAGTCGGTTGAGCGCCCGACTTCGGCTCAGGTCATGATCTCGCTCGCGAGTTCGAGCCCCGCATCGGGTTCTGTGCTGGCCGCTCGGAGCCTGGAGCCTGTTTCGGTTTTTGTGTCTCCCTCTCTCCGCCCCTAACCCACTCGCATTCTGTCTCTGTCTCTCTCAAAAATAAATAAACGTTAAAAAAAAATTAAAAAAACCTTTTTTGTTGTTAACTGAGGGTTGCCGGAGGGGAGGTGGGTGGGGGATGGTTTAAATGGGTGATGGGCATTAAGGACGGCACTTGTTGGGATGAACACTGGGTGTTATGTGTAAGTGATGAATCACTAAATTCTGTTCCTGAAATCATTATTACACTACATGTTAACTAACTTGGATTTAAATTAAAAAAAATAAAAATACATTTTTCTTGTTGTTAATTAAAGGTGCTTCCCCACTCACCTCGATATTTTAACATTAAAGTTAGCCTAGGCCAGTTCTGCCTTCACGAATATCAGAACTCACCCAGCTTAGTTCAACTCTGCCGAATTCCAAATAGCTGCAGTATATATTCTCTCCTTTCAATTAGGTTCTCGCTTCCCATTCTGATTATTGCAAGTTATGCAAATCAAGCTAGAGAAGAGATTTAATTTAATCAACTGCGGGCTTGCTTGCACTGATTTGAATCTTAGCTGTCGTCTATATGTAAATGACCGGAGAGAGGGAAACTTGTTGCTAGGCGCGGTGACCAATTCCCGATGCCATTCTTGCCGGCTAACCTCGTGCCAGATCTCAAGGTCAGGCTCAAAATCGAAGTGGTTGTGGGAGTTTGTGCTCTCTGGAGGGAGACACTCCAACTACCAAGTCTGTGCTTGGGTGATTAAAGACCAGCTGTGTTTGTAGATATTGTCAGGAAGACCTCCATCTTGCCTGTTATTTATGGTTTCTGAGAGAAAAGATGGAAGGAGAGAGAAGGGGGCGGGGGGGGGGGTGTTTCTTTTTACCAAGAATTCTCCATTCACTCAAATGAAGCCACATTCTTTGCATTCCAAACGGGGAAAGCAGCTAAGGTATCCATTCCCTGAGGGGAAAAAAGGCTGTTTGGAGCTGTTAGCAATCTAGGAGGAGAAAGAAACTCTGTCCAAATCACACAAAGGGACCAGGAGAGAGAAACCACCCGCACAGAGTGAGTTCTCAGCAAACAGGGGACCAGAGTACAAACCCAGAAGTTTCCTTGCAGGGGGGGGAGGGGGCATCCCTCTGGCTGACCACAAACAAAATACTCATCTCTTTGAAGCACTAACACTGCTTTTAGCTGGGGAGGAAGAGGCAAGGGAGGGGCGTTCCAGGGTAATAAACACACTATCTGCTCCTCTGGAAGGTGCCGGCCCAGTTTCCAGGCACAGATGTTGTTTTGTTTTTAAAAAGCCAGAGGCACAGTCTTCATAGGAGAGCTGACCAAATCCTAGGATTGATTCTTCTTCCTCTTCACCCCTCCCCCCCTCACGAAACTGGGTCAGGGAGAGAGTTTCATATTTTTGTCGTCCTTGCTACACTGCCAGCACAGAAGTAAGATGATTGGCTGAGATTTGCAACTTAACAATTAACGTTAAATACAGGCAGCTGGCTGTGTTTTGATTAAAAGCCACAATCAAGAAATCTGGCAATCTGGAATTTGGGGTTGGCTGAAGCCTGGGTTTTTTTGTTTGTTCTTTTTTTTTTTTAACCCTATTTGCACAATTGCTAGTCTTCTGGGGCCTTTTCCTTTACTGTCCCTACTGTTTTTCATGTTTAAAATCTTGGCAAAAAGCCTTCGAAGTCGCGCAAGGTGCCTTGGGGTCTGACACAGCCAAGGTGTGCTGTGTCGCCACCCAGTGATTTGCAATTTCTGCTGTATTTGATGGAAAAGAACACCGAAGACACGGGTCCCTTTGTTGGCACAATGCTTAATCCTTTTTTTTCCCCTCTTCAATTAATTGCTCATAAATGGGAAAACAAAAACAACTCAAATCCACTCCTTTTAGTGGCAGGGCCTGTCTGGAGGCTGCATTTTGTTGCTTCTAGGGCCACCTTGCGGCTGACAACTGTATTTATAATTTGGAGGTCAAGGATGGATTCGTTTGGAAAATGCGGTACCCATTTGGTTAACGTGTCAATGTGTCAATGTGACTTTGGACTTCCTGGTTATAAGATACAAGTGTGATGACCCCTACTCAGTTTCCATTAGGAAAACGGTCCATAAAATACCCTACAGTAGGCAAAATGAATTGTGATGAGTATGTAAATTTATGCACCACCATGAATATATAAAGAAAATCTAGATTTTGTAGTTCATATAAAGCATCTGCGTCTCTTTACCAGTCCCCATGTGTTGGAGGCGGGGGTGGGGGGGGTCAGGTGGGGGTGAGGGGTGGTGGGAAAGACAAGCGAGCCCCTGTTTACGAGCTCAGATTTCTTCTCTCTGCTGCCCCCTCGATGACATCTGCCTATATGAGAGACTGATGTGACCTTGGGAGGTAAGGAAGGAGAACTTGAGCCCCTGGGCACCGGCCCAATCTCTTCTTGTTGTAGATGCATTGGACCATTCTCTGGGCACCTGCATGGAGTCCGCTGGAGGCAAATGACCTCTCTGGCTTTCTGGGTATCTTGTTGGGAATGGCTCACAAACCACTGTGATCCACAGACCCCATGGCTCCTTCACAGTGACCTTTGGCCGGCAGAGGTTCTCTTGTAACTTCTGGATCTCTCTACTAAGGAATCTTCTCAGCCTTGTACAGATCATGTATGGGCGCTGGGACACCAGTAACATGTTCTCAGGCTATGCACCACTGCTATTGCTAATCCTACTGCATTGGGGGTGGTGCCACACCAAAAGCTGCTCCCTAAAGACATGCTTGGGGATTGTCAGGTTCCCCACTTTTATGGACCCAGACATGGGAGTGGAGAAGAGACACTGAGAACGCTGCCAATCAACCCCTTCACTCTGTTTCTAATCTCTCTCTATCCAGGCTCCTTCAAGGGAAGAACATTCTTCTCCTGCATATTAGGGCTTTCCTTTCCATCACATCTTTTTTTTTTAAGTTTATTTATTTATTTTTGAGAGGGAGAGAGTGTGAGTGGGAAAGGGGCAGAGAGACAGGGAGAGAGAAAGAATCCCAAGCAGGCTCTGCACGCACTGTTAGCACAGAGCCCAATGCGGGACTCAAACTCATGGGCAGTGAGATCATGACCTGAGTGAAACCAAGAGTCAAGAGTCAGATGCTTAACTGACTGAGCCACCCAGGTGCCCCTCCATCGCATCTGTCACCTTATGGCCTGCATTCTCTATCCTGTGACCTGTGGCAAACCTGTAGAACCAATTTTGCCAAGCCTGGCTTAGACACTCACAGAATTGTCAAAACTATCAGATTTCTAGGGACTCAAAAATACAATTTTTGTAGTCAAAGCCAGAAATTTGACTCTTTATTTTTGTGCATTTTTGATGTAATTACTCTGATTCTTCTCAGAGGCAAATGGATGCTTCTGGCAGAATTGGGAGACAGCATATACTGGGAAATGCAAATCGAAAAGCACAACGATGTCTTTCAATAAAACGTCTTCATGCCATTGATGTTATTATTCATTCTACAAATGTAAACTTCTCAGTTTAGATAGTAACTTGGAAAGTAAAGTACGGGGCATCAGTATTACTTCCTTTTTTTTTTTTTTTAAAGTTTATTTATTTATTTTGAGAGAGACAGAGACAGCACAAGTGGGGGAGTGGCAGAGAGAGAGAGAGAACAGAGAGAGAGAATCCCAAGCAGGCTCCGCCTGGGCACTGTCAGTGCAGAGCCAGGCATGGGGCTCAAACCCATGAACCGTGAGATCATGACCTGAGCAGAAACCAAGAGTCGGATGCTTAACCCACTGAGTCGCCTAGGTGCTCCCAGTATTACTTCCTCTTAATGCTTCTCCCCTGACTTGACCAAACTCAGATGAGTTGATATTTGATTTTGCATCGACAGTCTCCTTAGGAAGCTGAAATGCAAGGAGAGTAGGAGAAGCCGGTGCATTTTAATGGGGACCCAAGTTCCCATGGCCAAGAAGGGAATCTGCAAAACCAGTTTTCTTGACAATCCAGTCCAAACAGGGAAGGAGTATTAACTCCTTCTAAACAAAAACATCTTTATTATGTACTCCTTTCAAAAACCTTCAAGGTTCCCCAGGGGATAAAAATTGAACCGGAAACTTTCAAGGTCCCACTCTTCCCCTCCGATGCAGCTCCCACTACCCTCTGGTAGGTTGCTTGTAGGCTGACAAACTGTTTTCTGTGCCAGCCTGGCATGCTTTGTCCCTTCCTGCTACCCTACTCTGAACATCTACTTGTTTCTTTTCTCTGCTAATGAGATTTCATTTGCCCTTCCAGGACCATTTCAAGTCCCTTCTCCTCTGTGAAACTTGCCTTAGCAAATCAGCCTCTCCCTCCTTTGCATTTATTGAGGCCAGTGGATCTTCACCTGCGGTGAGCATCAGAATTGCCTGGCAAGCATTTTACATGCATGCTGTAGCCTCCGATTCAGAGAATCAAATTTACTTGTTCTAGGATTGGGGCTTTGTGGTTCTGAGACCATTCCTGGTTAAGAATCTGGGCTGAAGTTTAAGGTCTCTTCTGCTGCATTCTGTTTAGCCTTTAGCAGCCATGGCTTGCCCGTCAGTTATCTCTTTGTGTGTAATGAAGTGTCTGGGCTGGGTCTGACAGATCAGGCTCAGAGTAGATCAGAGCTGATGGTACACACTGTCTCCAGAGTCCTCTGCATGTCCCGGACACAGCAGCCTTCTACCTGTTCATGGAATGCTCTAGGAATGCCAGGATGTTGCAGGACACTAAAATTCCCGGATACTTTTCCTTGATTTGCAATGTGGGCCAGAGCAAGAGACTTTTCACACTGGTCAATTTCAGACATAGTGAGCCCTCTGGTGGTCTGTAGGATAAAACAACCAAATCCTGAAAGAAAAATCACCAGGGAGGAAGAAGTATCGATTCATTAAACACTAATTTGTTCAACACCTATTATGTGTCAGTGCATTGGAGGTCATGATAACAAACAGCCCCACTATCTCCCTCGTTTCAGTGGAGGGAGGGAACAGTGTTCATGAGAGGGAACTGACAATAAAGGTGCAACTAAGCACACAAGACAATTTCAGGTCATGATGCGGGCTCTGAAGAATGGCAGATGCACCAGAGGAAGAAGCCCCGGGTGAAGGAGGGAAGAGTGGGTCTCGTTATGAAGGTCAAGGTAGCCCCCTGCATTGTCCCCTCCAAGCCTACAGACTCACCCCTAGATTGCTGGGACTCTAATGGAGGACAGGCCGTGAAGGAAAAGACAGTGTTACTAGCCACTAAATAATGGGGCTACGAAGCCTTTCTCTAAAAGCTGGACTGAATGTTGACAGAGACAGGTTCCCTGGGGAATATAGGCAGGGGTATGGACACAGGGCCACAGGGCATGAAGGTTGGGGGTCTGGAGGTGATTACAACATCCTCCAACATCCGAGACCAGGAACGTGACAGCAGGTATCAGGCAACAGGCTGGTGAGCAGGGAGGACTCTGGAGCAGAGGAAATATAGAGCTGTCTGTAAAGCTGCACCTCTGAACCCACCTGCTCAGAATCCTAGCAGAAAAGATACCCTAGAAGGGGCCCTGGGCTCTCAGGCGCCCTATGCCTTCAACACTGCAACCTCCAGTAAATGTTCCCGGAAATAGTAAGCAGTCACAGCTCAACAGCTGGTGAGCAGTCCGAGTGAAAGTTCAGTGTATGAGAGTGAATGTGATGGCTTGGCTGTGCCGCCTGACCCTGAAACCCAGCCCACTGTCTCTATTGTAAGCACTCTGAGGAGAAGGATTCTGTATTCAGCACCAAGCAAAGTGTCTATCATTGTAGGAAGTTGGAACTCAGCAAATACTTACTGGTTCCTACCTGACTGTTTTGACTTTGAGCTTTGTTTTTCATCTCCTATCTGAAGAAGCATTAAAGGAAAGACTGGCATGTGAATCAGATTGATGTGAATAAATCGGTGGTTGATGAAATTAAGATTTTTTTTCTTCCTGATTCTCCTGCAAGCATGATTTAGATAATTTGTAATTATATCTGAGGAGGAATTAAACAATTACGGGATACAAATGAGCTTAAAATTATGCTCTTTGGGATCAAAGGCACACAACTGCTCAATGATTGGAGACCTGCCCAAAGTTTGTTTCAGTTATCTTGTGCTGAGTAACAAGCCACCTTAAAACTTAGTGGCTTAAAACAATAATGATTTCAAAAAAACATATGCACCCCTATGTTTATTGCAGCATTGTTTACAATAGCCAAGATGTGGAAGAAGCCCAAGTGTCCACTGATGGATGAATGGAGAAAGATGATGTGGTATATATAGTCAGTGGAATATTATTCAGCCATAAAAAAATGGGACCTTACATTCACAGCAGCCTGGATAGATCTAGAAGGTATAATGCTAAATGAAATAGGTCAGGCAGGGAAAGACAAATACCAGATGAATTTCACTTATGTGTGGAATCTAAAAAAAAAAAAAAACAAGACAAATAAGAAAGGGAGAAAGAAAGAAATAAAGAAAAGGAGGAAGGAAGGAAGGAAAGAAGGAGGGGAGGAAGGAAGAAACTCTTAAATACAGAGAACAAACTAATGTTGCCAGAGGAGAGGTAGGTGGGGGGTCAAATAGGTAAAGGAGATTAAGAAACATAAACTTCCATATATAAAATAAACAAGTCACTTACACTTACCATGGAAACTGAGTAATGTATAGAATTGTTGAATCACTATGCTGTACACCTGAAGCTAATACATTGTATGTTAATACACCTTAATTTAATTTAATTTAATGTTTATTTATTTTTTATGTTTATTTATTTACTTTTGAGAGAGAGAGAGAGAGAGAGACAGAGTGCAGGCAGGGGAGGGGCAGAGAGAGAGAGAGACACAGAATCTGAAGCAGGATCCAGCTGTGAGCTGTCAGCACAGAGCCTGATGCAGAGCTTGAACTCACGAACTGTGAGATCATGACATGAACTGAAGCTGGACACTCAACCAACTGAGCCACCCAGGTGCCCCTACACTTCAATTCGGAAAAGCAAAACAAAGAATTACCTGAATTGTAAGGTAGATAGATAGATGATAGGTAGATAGACAGATAGATAGATAGAAAAATAAATTTTGTTGCCTTTCCCAATTCTACAAGTTGACTGAGCTCACTTAAAGAAGCTTCTAGTCCACGTGATTTGGCCGGGGCTGCAATCATTTGTGTGCTTTGTCTAAATGTCTAAAATGGCTCATTCATAGATCTGGCCATTGGTGCTGCTGTTGACTGGGAGGCTTTAGTTCTTGTTTAAGAAGAGGCTTGGACTCTTCTTAAACACAGCTTGGACTTCCTCATAGCATGGCCACTCAGTCTCCAGGTGAAGTGTTCAAGAGGATGGAAACAGAAGTTGCTAGTCCTATTAGGGCTGGATTCACTTTTACCACATTCTGTTTGTCAAAGTACTCAGAGGGCCATCCCAGATTTAAGAGGAGGGGACATGAACCCTATTGTTAATGTGAGAATGGCACGCATGTGTAAGAAGTCTCCATCTTTGGACACTATCTCCAAGGTTTGCCCTCTGACCACCATAATTTACATCATCCCTCCCATGTGCAAACTATACTCACCTCTTCCTTTCCAATCCCCCCCCCACCCTGGCATTATGGAATTAACTCAAAGTCCAGGATCACATTAACAAAATCAGGTGTACATGTGGATGGGGGTCCTTGGGTACAGCATCTCTGCCATGGTTTCGTGGGTGTAGAGTCTTGTAAATCAAAAAGACATTATCTGGCCTACACATACCCACCTTACAGTGTGAGAAAGGGATAGTGTAACTGCAGGAAGTACAACATGAAGAATAGCTTTCACTTGTCCGTAGTAATTCTGAAATCCCACCATGCATTTGTAGACAGGTTTTT
Organism: Lynx canadensis; assembly: GCF_007474595.2. Classification (NCBI taxonomy): domain Eukaryota; kingdom Metazoa; phylum Chordata; class Mammalia; order Carnivora; family Felidae; genus Lynx; species Lynx canadensis. The sequence goes on along the minus strand of NC_044315.2, from coordinate 27,761,907 downwards.
TATTTTTCAAAAATTAGAAAAAGATGGGGTGCCTGGGGGGTTTAGTCGGTTGGGTGTCCAACTTTGTCTCAGGTCATGATCTCATGGTTCATGGGTTTGAGCTCCTCATCGGGCCCTGTGCTGACAGCTCGGAGCCTGGAGCCTGCTTCGGATTCTGTGTCTCCCCCTCTCTCTGCCCCTCCCCTGTTCTCACTTTGTCTCTCTCTCAAAAATAAATAAACATTAAAAATTAGAAGATGGGGTGCCTGGGCGGCTCAGTCAATTAAGTGTCTGACTCTTGGTTTGGCCTGAGGCATGATCTTGCAGTTCCTGAGGTCAAACCCTGAGTCCGGCTCTGTGCTGACAGCATGGAGCCTGCTTGGGATTCTCTCTTTCTCTCTCCTTCTCTCTCTGCCTTTCTCTGCTCACTCAAGTGCTCTCGCTCTCTCTCTCTCTCTCTCTCTCTCAAAATAAATAGATAAACTTTTAAAAAATTGAAAAAAAAAGTCCTTAGAAAAAAAGATGTTCTCCTCCTAGGGAGTGGTTCTCTATAACTCTTGACTCAACCTGCTGAATTGTCCTTTCTTTTCCATTGGAAATGACCTGTGCTTGCATTTGAATAGCTTTCTCAGCCTTATTCCTCACCCTAAGAGGTTAGAGGTCCAGAAATCTCTTCTCATTTTGAGCATTTCTATTCCTTTTGGTACAAATTAATATAATTCTTCTAAAAACCTTATAGATTTCCTGTGTATCAAATTATAAAATTCACTCCATTAGGTCCATGAGACAAACTCCCTAGCCCATTGGCACTTGGAGACAGGCACCTCTAAACCTTGGAATGTGAGTCAGGACGCTGTGGAAAAACTCCCTCTTGATTCTCAAGTCCTATTGCCTGGCTGAGAAGGTCTTCAGACACTGTCTTAGATCTTTCCGTGGTCTTAGAAGGGTCTTACAGCTGCATTCTTGGCTTGACTTTACTCTGAGACCACACTTGACTTGCAGAAATTTGGGCTTAATCTTTGCCTTAAGGCTAATCTTCCTTTGACCACTTTTTCTTGGGTCTAGGGTCTTGTGTTTTCTAAATTCTGTTCCCAAACAGAACTGTCTTTTCTTGGGGGCTCATTTCTGCCTTTCTTCACAGGCCACTAGAAGAAACTAGCTGTCCCTTTGAGTGTTCTGCCTGGAAATCTCTACAGCCAGGTGCTGTTTGTTAGTCCTGTTTTATCCATTGCTGTGGACAAGGTAGCCCACATTTTCGAGAGTTGTTAAACCTTGGCATGGATTGTCTTTTCTTCAGCCTCCAGTGGTAACTTCCTCACTCGCTCCTTTCAGGCTCCATCTGTGGTTTCTTGGAGTCCCGTCTGGCCCTTACCTGCCACTGAATCCCAAAGCCAAAGCTGCATATTTTTGATTTCTGTTACGATACCTCAGGCTTTGTTTTAGTTCTTTTATTGCTGCAGAATAAGCCCTAAACAAAATAAGCCTTAAAACTCAGTGTCTTAAAACACCATCCAGGTAACTATCTCTCAGAGTTGTGTAAGTTGACTTGACTCAGCATGGTAGCTGAGACTGCAAAGAGAGATGGTGGCTGGGACTGTGGTCCTCTGAAGGCTGTGCACGAATGGAACCTTCGAGGTGGCTCACTCACACGTCTGGCTGTTGGTGCTGGCTGCTGGCTGGGAGCTCGGTTAGGCCTGTTGACCAAGGACCTCAGTTCTCTCCCATATGGGCCTCACATGTAGCTGCACAGACGTCCTCAAAACTCGGTGCCTGAGTTTCAAGAAGGAATGTTTGATGAGGAAGGAGGTACACACGGCTAGCTGAAGGTCTGGGTTCCAAATTCTCTTCTGGTGTATTTGAGCCATCAGAGCAAGGGGCCAGCTCAGATTAAAAGGGGGGAAATAAAGCCTGCCTGTCAGTGGAGAAGAGGCTGTACACACTGGCAGGGGAGACTGGAGGGGGTGCAGGTCTCCTTTGGAAACAAGCAGGGCTGGGGAGTAATGATCATCTCTTGCAACAAGGAATCACATTGAATCGGGCACTGATTTTCTATTGTGGAGGAGATAAATGTTACATATCTACAGCCTCCCCATCGTCTTTTCTTCTGATTCATCCTGCACACTGAAGGCATATTAATACTTCCCATTCAAGCATTAGATGTTTTACTATCTACTGAGAATGCAATGTAAAAAAAAATGGGATGCTTCCTTCTGTTGGGCAGTAATTTTTGGAAAAAAGTTGGACAAATAGGGCTTAAAACACGAACCTAAGTCAAATTTAGCACGGGTGTGCAATATGAAGAGTCACCATGCGGTTCTTTCCTTATAAATATCCTTCTTGTAAATTGTTGCATATTCTCTGGCTGATTGTGACCAGGGTGGTGGAATGTCTGTGAGTACAGTGGTCCCTAAACCACACTCACTTCATTTCAGTGTGTGTCTTCTTCCTCCTCTTCTTCGTTTTTAAAGATTAACATGCTGTGAGAATTCAACAGTTCAGGGTCACCTGGGTGGCTCAGTGGGTTAAGCGTTGGACTTTGACTCAGGTCATGATCTCACAGTTGGTGGGATCGAGCCCTGTGTTGGGCTCTGTGCTGACACCTCGGAGCCTGGAGCCTGCTTCGGGTTCTGTGTCTCCCGCTTTGGCTGCCCCTCCCCCACTTGAGCTCTGTTTCTTTCTCTCAAAAATAAATAAACATTAAAAAAAATTAAAAGAAATTAAAACAGTCCAGAATGACATAAAATAAAATAAAATAAAATAAAATAAAATAAAATAAAAATCTCTCTGCTTAAGCCCTGCCTCCTTCAAAAACCCAACACTACTCTCCATAGACAATCAACAGTTTCTGGTGTCAGATCTGCTGGTGTTTGCCAGCAGAAATAAATTGAATATATTTATACCTCTTTCTTGGTTGGTATATTTAAGCAGTATTTATTGTGTCCTTATTGGCAAGCAGTTGTTACCAAATTTTTGTGTGTATTAGAAACCTCTTGAGGGTTTCTTTTTTTTTTTTTTAATTTTTTTTTTTCAACGTTTATTTATTTTTGGGACAGAGAGAAACAGAGCATGAACGGGGGAGGGGCAGAGAGAGAGGGAGACACAGAATGGGAAACAGGCTCCAGGCTCTGAGCCATCAGCCCAGAGCCCGACGCGGGGCTCAAACTCACGGACCGCGAGATCGTGACCTGGCTGAAGTCGGACACTTAACCGACTGCGCCACCCAGGCGCCCCAAGGGTTTCTTTAAACAAGCCCAGAGTGTCTGATTCAGCAGGTCTGGGATGGGGCCTGAGAATTTGCATTTCTAGCAAGTTCCTAGGTGATGCTGATGCTTTTGTCTGGGACTGCATTCTGACCTCTGTCATGAAGAATGACATTCTTTGTTATTGACGTACACTACATCCTCTTTTCCTCTCTCAGTGTCTACTATTTTCCTTAATTATATATATTTTAATTCTAGTGTTTATCCTCATGTGGAATAAAAATATACGTGTTTATTTCTGGATTGGTCATCTTTAGACAGTATCCTTTGACAGTCAGAATTAAAGAAGGTGAGCAAATATGGGAATTATTTCTGTTTTATAATTTTGTTACCATTATAAGTGCATCTTCTGGGAAAATTGCATTAAAAAATGTTTTATTATTTTTGAGATAGAGAAAGAGAGAGAGCGTGGGGGAAGGGACAGAGAGACAGGAGGACAGAGGATCCGAAGTGGGCTTTGCACTGACAGTGAGCCCAATGTGGGGCTTGAACCCACAAACTGTGAGATCATGACCTGAACTGAAGTCAGACGCTCAACTGTCTGAGCCAGCCAGGCTCCTGGGAAAATTGCATTGTTAACCATTTGGTGCTGCTATAGAGAAATGCAATTCATTTTTACATTTTGTTCTTATATCCAGTCACCTTGGTGATCCTTCAGTGATTCTAATTCTTGTAAGATTGTACATGTTGGTCCCTGAGGCACTAATTCATTCACTTTCACTCTTGTGTGTTTCACTTTCTGGTTATACCGCACACTGATAAGTCATTCTCATATTGATGGATGGTAAGCAGTTCGGATAGTCTTCTCTACCTCCTCCTGTTTCTCCTTCAACTTTTTCTTTGTGTTGCATAATAATGCAACAATAAAATTTTAGCCTATGTGTCCCTGTGTGATTTCTCTGTATCAAGATATACCAGGGAGCAGAAGTACTGGGTTGGGGAAACTCAGATACTTTTTATGTATGCACAGTTTAGAGCCTGTTGGCCTGACCTGTTTTTTCTGGTGATTGCCATGGTGACCAGCTCTGCGAGAGCTCCGGTGACTTTGCACAGGCTTCCCTCCTGTCTCTGCTCCCTGCCTCTGGCCTGCAGCCCAGGACTGGGAAGTGGGCATAACAGACCCTTGCTCAATGTACGTGTGTCGATGCCCACAGGGCAAGCCTTTGGTGATAGAGAACAGGGGCCAGTGGAAGAACCTTCTCCTTTCTCCCTCAGGACTAACTGCCCTGCAGTTTGGCCTCTAGAAGGGTGATCTCATTAGACCCAGCAGCCAGTAGCAACCCCTGCTGGTGCCCTTCTTCCCAGCCTCACTTTGATCACTTTGAAGAGACTGCTTGTCCTTGGTAGGGGTGGGGGGGGTGCTGGGGAGGGGGCTGGGGAGATGGGAGGTGGGGGGAGGCACTGGGGGCAGAGATGTGTGTATGAAGCAGCATTTGCATGGGCTGATCTCTCTATCTGCCTCATGGGGCTGCTTTGAAGTATTCTTATAAGAGGGTGGGAGGAGTGTGGATGGCTTGTGGAGAGACTACTCACAATCAATTGAGGTCTGGGGGCTTAAGTGACACTCTGTAAATGCCACACATTGGAGCATAGAGATTTACTTTCCTGGGCTTTAGCTCTGGGGTTCCAGCAGACAAAGTTGGTGCTCACAGAGATCCTGGTTTAGGGATTGGTTTGTTACAGTGAAAATCAGCTAGAATTTTAGCTGTAGATTCAAGAGATTGAAAATGATGTGACTTGGATGGCCATTACCAGCTGAGGTTAGTGGACAGGGTCAGGGCAGATGGCTTAAAAAGCCCTGATTCTGCCTACTTGACAGTTGGAGTAACTGGCCCAGTGAGTGGGTTGTATTATAGTCTATGATTCGATCATTCATGGTACCTATTTATTGAGAACCTACTGAATACCTGGTACTACTCTAAGTGCTTTAAAAATATCAACTAAATTAATCCTCATAAGAACACTGTGAAGTAAGATGCATTATTAACCTATTTTACAGATGAGGAAATTGAGACACAGAGAGGTTCAGGAATGTAGCTCAAGTCCCACAGAGGTTGAGCTCTATTTGGACTCAGGGAGTCTACACTTGGGCCCATGCTTTTAACTGCTTTTCTGATTCTCCCTTTCTCTCTCTTTTTTGAAAGAGAACAATAGAGAGCACACCTGCATGAGCAGGGCAGGGGGAGTGGGGAGAAGGAGAGAGAGAGAGAGAGAGAGAGAGAGAGAGAGAGAGAGAGAGAATTTTCTTAATTTGTTTAAAGCAGTAATAAATGCTTTCTTTCCTTCCTTCCTTCTTCTTCTTCTTCTTCTTCTTCTTCTTCTTCTTCTTCTTCCTTCCTTCCTTCCTTCCTTCCTTCCTTCCTTCCTTCCTTCCTTCTTCCTTTCCTTTTCCTTCCTTCCTTCCTTCCTCTTTCTTTCTTTCTTTCTTTCTTTCTTTCTTTCTTTCTTTCTTCCTTCCTTCTTCCTTTCCCTTCCTTCCTTCCTTCCTTCCTTCCTTCCTTCCTTCCTTCCTTCCTTCCTTTTTTAATTTACATCCAAGGTAGTTAGCATATAGTGCAATAATGATTCAGGAGTAGAATCCAGTGATTCATCCCCTATGTATGACACCCAGTGCTCATTCCAACAAGTGTCTTCCTTAATGCCTCTTTCCCATTTAGCCCATCCCCCTCTATCATAACACCCTCTAGTTGCATCTTCAATGTTGCAAATGGCAAGATTTCATTCCTTTTGATTGCTGAGTAATATTCCATTGTACATATATACATGCCGCATCTTCTTTATCCATTCATCTGTCGATGGACTTTGGGCTCTTTCCATACTTTAGCTATTGTTGATAGCATGGCTATAAACATTGGGGTGCAAGTGCCCCTTTGAAAGAGCATACCTGTATCCCTTGAATAAATACCTACTAGTGAAATTGCTGGGTCGTAGGGTAGTTCTATTTTTAATTTTTGAAGAACCTCCATGCTGTTTTCCAGAGTGGCTGCACCAGCTTGCATTTCCACCAGCAGTTCAAAAGAGATCCTCTCTCTCCGCATCCTCGCCAACATCTGTTTTGCCTGAGTTGTTAATGTTAGCCATTCTGACAGGTGTGAAGTGGTATCTCATCATGGTTTCGATTTGTATTTCCCTGATGATGAGTGATGTGGAGCATTTTTTCATGTGTCGGTTTGCCATCTGGATGTCTTCTTTGGAGAAGTGTCTATTCATGTCCTTTGCCCATTTCTTCACTGGGTTATTTGTTTTTTGGGTGTTGAGTTTGATAAGTTCTTCATGCTTTTGGATACTAACCCTTTATCTGATATGTTATTTGCAAATAGAGAGGGAATCTTAAGCAGGCTCCACGTTGTTGCAGGGCATGATCCCATGACCCTGGGATCATGACCTGAGCTGAAATCAAGAGTCAGATGCTCAACTGACTGAGCCATCCAGGTGCCCCACACATTGATTCTCTTGTTACTGCTTCTTCCTTCTTCCCTCCCTTCCTTCTTTCCTTTTTCTTTTCATGTCAGATTTGTTGAGGTATAATTAACATATGGTTGTAATATATTATGTTATATTGTAATTAACATGTGATTAATGATACCATAATCAAGGTAAAGACATTTTCATCACCCTAAGAAGTTCACTGTGTCTTTTCCACCCCCAGCATCTGGTGACCACCAATCTGTTCTCCCTCCCTGTGGTTTTACTTTGTGGAGGATGTCATATGAATGAAGTCAAAGAATATGTAGCCTTTTGAGCAGTCTTCGTTTACTGAGCATAATGATTCACATGACATTTCCCCAGGTTGTTGTATGTACTGGTGGCTTGTTTCTGTTTATGACTGAGGAGTAGTCCATTGTGTGAATATGTATCAGTTTGTCTATCCATTTGCCAGTTGATGGATATTTGTAATATTTACAATTTTTTGATGACTATGAAAAAAACTGCTATAAGTCTTTGCCTCCCGGTATTTGTATGGACATTTATTTTCATTTTCTTAGGTAAAATGCCCAGGGGTGGGATTGCTGGGTCTTATGATAGGTGAAAATTTAACTTTGTAAGAAAGAGTCAAACTGCTTTTTCAAAAAGGTTGTGTTAGTTTTTTTTTTTAAGATTTTATTTATTTTTCTAAGTAATTTCCATACCCAACATGGGGCTCGAACTCACAACCCCGAGATGAAGTGTCTCATGCCTCATCGACTGAGCCAGCCAGCAAGGAACCCCACGGCTGTGCTAGTTTGCATTTTCACCAGCAATGTGTGATTTTACCAGCTGCTCTACTCTTTTGCAGCACATGTTATAGTCAAATTTAAAGAAAAGTTTTAGCTAGTCTAATAGATAAATAGTGGTATTTCATTGTGATTTTACTATGCATTTCCCTCATGATTAATGATGTTGAACATGGTTTAATGGGCTTACTTGTTATCTATCTTTTTTGGAATGTTTTCTTACAAATAAGATTTCATTTTCATTACCCATATGCTTATTTTTTTTTTTTAGTGTTTATTTACTTTTGAGAGAGAGAGAGAGAGAAAGAGCAAGAGCGAGCACTAGTGGGGGAGGGGCAGAGAGACAGAGAGAGACACAGAATCTGAAGCAGGCTCCAGGCTCTGAGCTGTCAGCACAGAGCCCCATGCGGGGCTCAAACCCAGGAACCGTGAGATCATGACCTGAGCTGAAGTCGGACTGACTGAACCACCTCGGTGTCCCACCATATGCTTAATAAATGTCATTAATTTCAACTCTACAAATGGATGTTCACAGACAACTCAAAATTTTTGTTTCTAATTGTTAGAGAGGATGCAGAGTAGTGTGGTAGTTAGGGACAGGGACAGGGTTCCAGCCGCAGCTCAGTGGCTTGCTAACCCTGTGCCCTCTGGCAAATTGTCATGAAACTCTGTGACTGTTTCTTATCTGTAAAATAAGAATATCAGAGCACTTACTGTAAGGAGTTATGGTGAGGGTAATAAGATATGATCCATGTGATGTACGTAGCACAATGATTGACACATAGTAAGTACTGTGTTAAGTGTTAGCTACCATTGTCACCACCATCATCTGTGCCATGACTGAGTTCCATGAAAGTATACATCAACTAATACACCTGTAGAAAATTCACCCATTTCTAGTTCCTTCCAGAAGTGTAAAGGGATCTCGCCCCATCTCCAAATATCACAAAAGAAGACGAGGAAATCTGGAGGGCATGTCTTGATTTCCTAGCTCACTTAGCCAACAACTGGAAGACCCTGCAAATACTTTATGAAATGCCAATTCAAATACGGAAAGTCACAATAATCTCCACATCTGTTTCGGCATCTGGAAAAGTATAATAGCTGATTCTTTCATTGCTTGCCCCTGATTTTCTAGCAGTCAGTAGACCCATTCGACCAGAGCTCAGATGCTTCTTGAAGGGCCCAGATTGACACGTAAAGCATACTTAGAGTTAAATGTGTAAGCCACTTTGATGCCTTGCAAACACCTTTAGGCGAATAGATGTCATTTTAATTAAGTGAAAACCCATCTTTGCCTTTTGTTGGTACAGCTTAACACTGATTCTCTTTTCTGATAGAACATCTCAATGGGATGAGATTGTAATGGGTTTGAGGGGGTGAAATGAATCTTTGGGAAAATAAATTTAAACACAATTTACTTAATGCTATTAAATGGCTGTAGCTATGATGTCCAGGACCAGCGCCAAGCAGGACTGCTCTTAAACTTGAGGAGGAGTATTGTAATTACTCAGTAATTCCACTAAGGGGAGCCATTTCCTTAATAAAGATAGAGATGAGCCCTGGAGCTTGTGTTCAGGCTCCAACATCAACATAAGGTATAAAGATAAAATTACTTATGCACAGGGTTTCCAGATTTCTAAATGCACTATAATTTTATAATAGTCAGATATAATTACATTCAAAAAGGCAATACAAACATTTAGCTGCACCGATTTAAAGCACTAACTTGTTGAATGTAGGTGGTGACACATCTCCCCAGGGAAGGTAAAGAACATTGTTTTTCTTCTCTCTGCACTCCCGTCAGCATTATCCAGAACCACCTGAAAGTTAGTTGCAGACAGCAATAGTTCATGTTCATTGAGGGCTTGCAAAGTACAAAGTCTGTCGTAAGAACTGACTCATTTAACCTCATCCTGATCCTGTAGTGTTGGGAATAGCCAACGTTGGGAACACCATCATCCCTATTTTGTAGCCGGGAAACAGAGGCACAGAGAGGCAAGTGAACCGCCCAAGGTCACAGAGCTGGTGAGAAACAGGCAGTCTGGCTCTAGAAGCCACAGACTCACTCACAGACTTGATGTGCTGCCTGTCGATAGCAGAGTCCTCTAGCCTTAGCTGGATGAATGAGGAGCGAACAAAGCAGGAAGATCGTGTCAAGGTGAGATCGCGATATAAAACAGCCAGGCAGTTGTTCCAGTGATCAGAATTAGAAGTGTTTTCACTTTAGACCCAGAGAGAAAAGTCAAAGTTAGTCCTCTGAAGAGTTGCATGACTACAGCACAGACACAAGAAAAGAAATGAAAATGAACTTCTTTTAAATATGCCTTCACATGGGGAATTCTGTCAAAAGCCCTCAAGATAACGATGTCGGTTTCAGCCTGATGAAGTGAATCTGGACATCGGAAATAGTATCTGTGAGAAACATGCCGCGTCCTACAAAATTGAACTTTGTTACCGGTTTCATTTTCTCCGTATTTTTACTAACATCTCTGAACATGCCCTATCTTCCTGGATTGTCTTCAAAAGTTTCTCCTCCCCTTTTTTATTGCCACTTTCGCAGCTGTTTCAAATACCCTAGCTTTACTGTATTATCTTGGCTTTGATGATATGTGAACCCCACTTTGCCTGTTGATAAAAGAGGTCTCCAGATAAATCCAAAAAGCTAAGGAAAAAAACAAAAACAAAAACAACTAAGCCAGTTTTCCCTGACTTAAAATGACTTTGGGCAAACTATATTCAACACACAAAATATCAAGGATGAAAAAAGTAAATGAGTCATTTATAACCCCAGAGAGAGGGAAAAAGTCTCTTAGAGATCTCTTCTGAGAAAATATGCAATATGGAGACGAGAGATTTGCTTGTGGGCCTTAGAGAAGCTCATGGCCTGTAGCTGTGTTCACTTTCAGATTATTTTCTTGGCTAAACAAAGCAAAACACATGGTAATTCAGAAAGATTGACTTATGGAGACTATCTGCTTTGCCAAGGCGAGTGAAAGAACCCTGTTTTATTATCCTTGTGAGTCATCGCTTCTTCTTGGTTCTGTGAAAAGATTGCTATGAAACTCATTAGCTACTACTCAGAAATAAAACCAATGTTTGTGATTCATTTATAAAACAGAAGTTAGTCGCCTCACATAATTAAATGTAATTTTAACTTTGAGGTACTGTAGAAATGACATCCGCCATGGAAGATGCTGTTTCAGGAATCAGTTGCTTGTGCGGAAGCCTTTTTGGATCTTCTCACGGGCTTCACTTCAGCTCAGAATAAGAAAGAGTGTTGGAACTTTTGTCAACTTCATGGCCATCTGGCTGGCTGGAGCCCAGAAAGTGACCTGTTGTTTATCCTAGTTTGATTTTACCTCATGAAGGGCCACAGTGGCCAGAGAGGGGTTACAAGCCAGTGCGGGCCTAGGAAGCTGGTGGGGGACAGATCCCAGTTGGTCAGGGGAAGGTTCAGTCACAGGAGACAGAGGATCACAGCTAGAGAACCCACATCCATCAGTAAGTTCCAAAGGAAACGGGGGGCTGAGAGAAGCCCCCCAGAACAGGCTCTGTGCAGCCACAAGTACAAAATAGGATTGGAAAGCATTAGCAGCAACTAAGGGTGTCTATGAAGTGGCCTCCGATGGGCCCCTGGGCCACTGCTTGTAGATTTGTCTACTAGACACGTGTCCCATGGTGAGGCCAGACCCGTTAAAGAACATGGTTGCCCTGAAACCATGGAGGCAAGAAAAAAAATGAAAGGACACATCTGAGTCTGTTTTTTTTTTAAGTTTATTTATTTGTTTTTGAGAGAGAGTGAGAGAACGAAAGAGAGAGAGAGAGAGACAGAGACAGAGACTGTAACTGGGGGAGGGGCAGAGAGAGGGAGAGAGAGAATCCCAAGCAGGCTCCACACTGTCAGCACAGAGCCCCATGCGGTGCTCAAACTCACAAACCATGAGATCATGACCTGCGCCGAAACCAAGAGTCAGCCGCTTCACTGACTGAGCCATTCAGGTGCCTCTGGCTATGTTGTTATTATTATTTTTTAAAGTCTGTCTATGGGGCTCCTGAGTGGCTCGGTCAGTGAAGCTTCTGACTCTTGGTTCAGTTCACGTCATGATCTCATGGTTTGTGAGTTTGAGCACCGCGTGGGGCTCTGTGCTGACAGTGCGGAGCCTGCTTGGGATTCTCTCTCTCTCTTCCTCTCTCTCTGCCCCGCCCTCACTTGCACTGTCTCTGTCTCTCCCAAAATAAATAAATAAACTTAAAAAAAAAAAAAAAGTCTGTCTAGTGAGTGGCATTTTAAGAGAAAGTTAAAACAGTGTCTTAACAGCTTAACCTTCAGTCTGTGGATGAGGAGAATGGGGCCAGGCAGGGAAGTGGTTTGGGTGGTGGAGACTCATTCAAGTTTACCTTCTCCCCGGGGGTCCCTCTTATGGACCTTAGTTTCTCCCTTCACCTTCTTTAGCTGCCCTCCCACCCCCGCCACGTGGATGGTGGCTGGTGGTGACTCAGAGCCGGGGTCTCCCAAAGCCCATGACTGGGTAGGTAGCTGGGAAGAGGGGCTGGGAGAACCCTCACGTGGGGGTCAGAACTACACTTCTTTTATCCTCTTGCACCCTGGGTACATGAGGCCTTCCACATGTTTCTGGGGCAAGTCTGAAAATCTATCATTTATGTTTTATATGTATATATCTCTATATACATTTATTGTTGTTGAAAATACCCCAAAATATGTTTTCTCTGGAACCTGATACCTAGACATTTTTGGGACAGCCTGATACTGACTCATATTCCTTCTCTAGAAGAAGGATCTAAGCAGTTTTTGCATCTTGATGGAGCTTCCTTTTCCCAGAAAAAGGATTAAGAGGAATATCTTAGAAATTCTATCTCCTTGAGTTACCTAATCATTACACCGGGAAATTGGAGGAAAACGCTTGATGTGTGTGATGGGGCACAACTGTTGATGTGAGCACAGCAAACACTTAATTGTGCTTTGTTCTAAGCACGTTTCCTTCTTTCACTCGTGTAATCCTCCCTGCGGCCCCCTGGGATGGACAATTCCCACTTACCAGTGAGGACACGGAGCTGGCTGATCTGTGACAATCTGGCCCTGACGTGAGCCGTCTTAGCCACCCTACTTGCCTGTCTCTGAAAATGGAAAGGTGACCCATTTGTTGTGGTTTTTTCCCGTTGTTTTTGCACCAGAAAAATGGAAAGCACTATCTTTCCTGCCCCAACCCCTCTGCAAAATTTGGATGGTACATCTTGTAGACTCTTGAGGGGAAGGAAACGAATTCTGCTTTGAGGGAGGTTTCAGGTCTAATGGGCCATCCAAGTGAGTATGAAAGAACTAGATGAAATGTGAGCTTGAGATGCAGATGCCTTTGGAAGTGGGACACGATCTCTAAGGCAAAATGAGGTCAGAGGAAGGGGGAGAAGAAGAGGAATTACAGAGGGGTATCCAGGAGAGTGGGGCTAAGCTGAGAGATGTTACCCAAGGAATGAGGATCCTCACGCTGGGAAGACTTGGATGGGTATATGGACTGAGCAAAAGACTGTCATGGATGATGGAGTCTATTATCACTTTTGTGACTCTCGATGAACCAGGCCTCAAAGCATTCACACACTTGTGTTGTCTCTGCCTCTTGAATCGGATCTGAGCTGGTCAGACTGGGAGTTGCTTTAACCAATAGGATGATACAGAGGTGCTGCACTGTCCTCGATGGACCTCAGTTTTAAGAAGGGCTGGCAGTTACTATGTTGTATTCTTGGGTGTCATGAGCCACCATATAATAAATGTCGGTATCCTACTGGACAGACCACATGGAGGGGCCGTGTATGTGGAGAGGAAGAAGCCCCGAAATTACGTGGAGGAAACCTGGGAACCCAACAATGAGAACTGTGGTCATAGGACCTATGATGCCTGTCAGTGGCTCAGCCAGCTTCCATGTGTTCGGGCCATTCTAATGGAGGCAGTAGAAGTATGAGTGAACAAGCCCCCGCAGACATCATATAGGACAAAGACAAGCTATCCCCTGTACACTGACTGAATTCCTGACCAGAAAATCCTGAGGAATAATACAGTGGTTATTGGTATGAGGCAGCCACTAAATTTCAATAGTTTGTTTTGCAGTAATTGGTAACCAAGACACTGCACTGTTTGCATGCCCAGGAGCTGCAGAGAAACTGAAGCTTCCTCTGCCGAGGATCTCACCCCCTATACTTGATCCCAGCTCCATAAATCCTGGTGGCAAATTTACTTCACCAGTATCCAGCATCTCAGCTGTAGGTCACCTAGCATCAGTGATGCCATAACTTTGCATGAATTCTTCTTGGTTACCCCATATGGACAACCCCCCCACCCCTGCTCCTCCTATAATGCCTTGGGATACTCTTAAGTCCAAACAAGTGGAGGCATTTGGTGAAATGGTGTGATGGTTAGTTTTATGTGTCAACTTGACTAGGCCATGGTGTCCAGATATTTGATCAAACATTATTCTGGATGTTTCTGTGCTGGCATTTATTGGATGATACTGACATTGAAATTGGTGCTCTTGGGTGAAGATTATCCTCCATAACGCGGGTGGTCCTTATTTAATTAGTTGAAGGCCTTAATAGAACAAAGACTGACCTCCCAAGGGCACGAAGGGATTCTGCCAGCTGATGGTCTTTGGACTGTAGCTATGACTCTTCCTCTAGTCTCCAGCCTGGTGGCCTACCCCAGCAGATTTTGGACTTGCCAAGCCTCTACAATTGTATGAACCAGTTCCTTAAAATCTCTTAATCACTTTTTCTCTTTCTGACTCTGTATGCACATGTGTGTGTGTGTGTGTGTGTGTGTGTGTGTGTGTGTGTTTATAAGCCTGTTGGTTCTATTTCTCTGGAGAACCCAGACTATTACAGATAATAAGGTTTGCTGCGTATATTCTTTGTGCCACTGAATTGAATAAGCTCAAGGGTTAGGACAGTAGTGAATGACCCCTTGTTTTGTGTATTAGAGCAATTACTGGTTTGAGACTTTGGAGCTGTGTGTTAGGCTGCTCTGGCTCTGCCCCTCTGTGACCTTGGGAAAACCAATCAACCTTTTTGGGCCCCAGTTTCATTATGGCTATAGCTCTCAAAAATTTCTGTAATTTAAATATGGTTATTAGGATAAAAAAGGAAACAATGGGGCCATTGTTACTGCAATAATGAGTGCTTAATCATGGCCCAGGTGGGGACCATATAATAAGCTTTTTTTTTTTTTTAAGAGCTTTAAAAAGTGTGCATATTTTGCACTTCCTACTTTCTGCAGTTTAAATTGTACGAGTTGAACAGAGGCAGATTCTCGGGGGTTACCATACTTATTCAATTATCCAGGGACATTAACCAGCACACCTGTTCACATTTACCTCTTTATTGCTTGGCCTCACAACCAATAAAATTATGGCTTGCTCAATTCATTTTCATAATGCATTGATTGCTTTTAATCATATGCTTTCTCCCCAGTGTCTGAATGGACTGGGGAGAATGGCCATGGAAGTGTCAGGGTCCGTCACTTAAAGGGAAACCAACAGATTCTCTTTGACGTCAGAGGCCTGGTCACGAGAAAAGGAGGTGTGCTTTCCTGGTCTGGGCCACTTGCCGTCTGAATTTGGTGTGTGTTCGCTAGAGTGGTCATGTCCCTGTGTGAGCTGAGGAGCCCCAGCCCCTGCCCGAGCGTTAAGGAGGACTCTGACGGTCCTGTGCACCCCCAGAGCAGTGCCTCGCATCCTTAAGTGGCCACTGATGAGGGCTGGCTCAGGTCACTTTTATGATAAAAGAGCTATGACTCAGGGCCTGTGAACAGAGTTCTTCCACGTGCCATGGACACAGACCACAAAAGTGGAATGACTTGGCAGTTAACGCCCCTTAAGTGCTTTCTGACTCCTGGGAGGATCCTCTCCGTCTTGCTAGCTGGGACCCCATCTCTGGACAAACAGCAACAGTGGACTGGTTGCTGCCGTTCCATGTGGATTTCTAGAACCATAGAGATTTGAGACTGGAAGTTGCGACTTTAGCGATGGTGGCTGCAGTGGTTTTCAAACTCAACTTTAGCTGTGGAGACAACTGTTGAAAAGAAAGGTGGTGCAGAAGTGCAGTATAGAAAGCTGAGGAAGAGTCATTTCAGACTGAAGGGCACCAGGGCTGACACCTCCTGGGCAGGGGGTTCCCTCAGCCCTCACAAAACCCCCAAACTGGGAGTCTTTGAGAACCAGGGATATGGCCCAACTTCTTCCTGTGATTCGTGAGGAAACTGAGGCCCAGGGATTTGCAGGGTCTCCCCAAGAGCACTCTGTGGGTGACAAGGAGCAGCCTGGCATGTTTCTTCCAGAACTTTCTCCCTCAAGTCATTCCCACCCCACCACCCTGCTTTTACCCATGACTTGCAAGGATTTTGGTGTGTTTTTCCTGTTGTAAATCATGGCAGGCTGCTTCCCATGGCCTCCTGTAAGAAGTTCTGCTGTCATGTACAGTAGTTCCAGAGGCAGTTGACATTCACTCTGGTTTTTGCCTCTGTGGTCACACTGTCTTCTACTCTTCCGTGTGTGTCAAGTTCCCTCTGCCTCCCTCTAATGAGGACCCTGGTGATTACATTCAGGGCCCACCTCATAACCCATGGTACTCTCTTTCTTCAAGACCTTTAACTTACATCTGCAAGTTTTTGCTGCCTAAGGGAACATTTACAGGTTCCAGAAATTGAGACCTGATATCTTTGAGGGCTACTCTTCAGCCTACCACTCTAGTCAGCCTCAGGGACGAGTTTGGCACTCAGGGAGGATGATATATGCAAAAATGCTTAATAATCAATATATGAAATATCCCTTTTTTAAGTGATAGTAAATGTATTAAGACTTTTTATTGTAATAATGGCAACATCTGTCTCCATAGCAGAATGTACATTAAAGTAACATAACAGAATAAAATGTTAACAACAGTAGAGATCTTATGTGAAGTAAATTGGGGGCATTCATTCGTTCTATAGATATTGACTGAGCACGTACTGTGTACCAGGACTCTCCCAAGCACTTGAGATTCACTGGTTAAATAAAGTAGATAAAGATGTCTGGTTTTGTGCAACTTTTATTGCATATCAGTGGCAGCTGCAGGGAGCAGAGAATAAGCAATAATTGTGACAATAAAGAACTTAGGGAGTGATTGGGAAGTTGGACAACGACTGCTGTGGAGAACGCAGGAACCAGGGGTCATGGGGTTTGGTGGTAGGCCCATCCAATGGAGATATTTGGGCAGAGTTGCAGGAGGTATGGTCGGGCAGCCTGCAGGCATCTGGTGGAAGAGTGGTTTAGGGTGACTACGATTGTACAGGGGCTGAGGTGGACACTTGGGTAAATTGTTAATGGAAACGAAACAGTGAATTTGTTTCTCAACACAGTTCCACTGCTGGCCTGCTGGAGGGGTTGTGAGCAAAAATCTTACAGAAGCCATTCACGCCAGTGAGGTTGACCTGGGGAAGGCAGCCTGAAGCCATGTCCTGGCCAAGAGGGTCTCACCCACCAGAACAATCTGTGCACTCTAGCGGCCCATCCTCTGCAGGATGTACACCAATGGGGCTGGGTGGCCAGTGCTGTCGAGGAGAGAAGCTGGATAGCCTGAATTCTTATTGGAAATTTTCCAATTTTAAAATGTCACTTGCTGTCAAATCTTGTAACACTCACATTCTGTACTCTAAATGTAATCCTTGCCTTTCCTTTTTTATATTCATCTTTTGACTGACTCAGTCAATCAAGTTTATTGACTCAATTGACTCAATTGACCCAAGTTTATGTTCAAATAGTTTTACTTTAGTTGTTTACTTATTTATTTACTTACTTATTTATGCCTGTCTCATGCATGTGAAGTTTCCTGAAAGTCGGAATAATTAAGAATGCCTGATGTTTACTTAATGCAATCAGGACTTGATTGTATAGTTGGTCTTAGGTCACAATTTCTTTCCTTGATCCTTAGAAGAATTTTAGGCTTTCTTCTACCAGTGAGCTCTGCTTATTTCCTCACTGGAACCATAAAGAATCTTTATTTAATTATTTACTTAAAAAATTATACAAGTATATAACTTAAAAAATAGTTGCACTATGCTTGCAATGAAAGTATAGTATTTTTTCACACAATTTTTTTTTTTTTAAGATTGAGAGGTATGGAAGGAGGTGGGAAAATTGGTAAGAGTGGTGAGTGTCTTTCAAAGTTTCTTTAAAATGGAAATACATTTCAAGAAATAAAGCACAATAATTCTAAAAGAAAATTCGATGGCAATTCATTTATTAAAATTGTGGGACAAACTAAATATATCCTGAGGCCAGATTCACCTCAGAGGCCATCACTTTTCAACTCTGGTTTATATGATACCATTGACAAACCTCAGAATGAAGGAGACCAGGGGCTCAGCCCCATAGTGTGGTCTCGAGTTGTCCTCTTGTGAAGCTCTGTGTGCTGTTGGGCTCACACCGACCACTTTCCCCTCAAATCCCTTTGTACCTAGATTTAGTACTCAGACTAGCCCTTGGTGTTTATTTCTTTTTTTTTTTTTTTTTAATTTTTTTTTTTCAACGTTTATTATTTATTTTTGGGACAGAGAGAGACAGAGCATGAACGGGGGAGGGGCAGAGAGAGAGGGAGACACAGAATCGGAAACAGGCTCCGGGCTCCGAGCCATCAGCCCAGAGCCTGACGCGGGGCTCGAACTCTCGGACCGCGAGATCGTGACCTGGCTGAAGTCGGACGCTTAACCGACTGCGCCACCCAGGCGCCCCATTTCATAGCAAATTGTGAGAATCTAAGGAAAGGAACATTTCAAAGTTTTTTGAGAGACTTCTCATGCTGCCTGATAGAGCTAATATGTATAAAAATGTTAGGTAAATTGTAAGACACTCTGTAAATATTAGTTGTGGTTTTTATTGTGGTTGTCAGTATATGTCTTGTCATTATTGCTCGAATAAATGGTGGATCAAGCCTAGAGACCAGTTGTAATATTTTTTTGGGGGGGGGGTGGGAAGCTTTCTTTTATTAGCACAAGGGAGAAGGAATAAGGATGGCCAGTTACCACCTCTGAGTCACTGCACTGTCCTTCAACTTCTCACTCTGGTGAGTGGTATGGCTCACGTTCCTGCTCTTCATCAGTGTCTGATTTCCCTCTGCTTCTGGGCATCTAGGATGACCGTACATTTCTGCCTGCTTGAAGTCAGACATGCCATGTGATTTGCCTTGACCAGTGAAACGTGAGTGGGAGTGACACATGTCTCTTCCCAGAGAAGACCTTTCATTGGTGGTTGTCACCTCTTCAATCTCTTTCCCTGCTTCAACAAGTGTGGAAACATCTACCAGTCCTGAGAAGTGACACTGAGTCATCACATGGAGGACAGCTACCCTAAGAATGGCCCTGATACACACACACACACACACGTGCGTGTGCATATACGTATATACACACACATTACATACATATATTATATATATACACCCATTACATACATATGTTATATACATATACATATATTATACATACATAGGCTGTATATGTATACATATACATATATTATGTACACCTATATTAGGCCATTATTTATATAAACTAATATATAATATAATAAATAACTATATTAATATATAATATAATATATTTTATTTTATATTTTATATAACATAATACCAATTATTTATACATATCAATATAGCTAATATGTGATATAATATATAAAATAGTCAATATATAATATAATACATTAATATTTAGGCCTATGTGTAATAGGCATAGTATCTTATATGTATCTATTATAATAAGCATAATATCTTACATATCTAGTGTAATAGGCATAGAATCTTATGTACATCTATTATATACATATGCATGTATTGGGCCATTAGTTAACAAAAAGTTACCCTATGCTGCAGAAAAGCACAGGCTTTGGAGTTAGACCCTAGTTTCTGTCCTGGTGCCTTTGAGATGTTGTTTCCTCATTTTTGAGATGAACAATGACTGGGACCAATTTTGGCTGGAGAAAAAGAGAAACCTGGGCAAGTTATGTAGTACGTATCACGCTGAGGTTGTGTGTGTGTGTGTGTGTAGTGTGTATCCATTCTGCAGGGGAGGCAAGCAAAGCCCCTGGAGGGTACAATGTAAGGAGGCGCTCAGGCTCGTGACAGGTGGACGCATATGTGTCAATATCTGTCACTGCCCAGACAGGAGATCGCAAGCTTCTTGCTGGTCAGAGCTGTGTCTGCTTCATCTTCCTCCAGGCCCTACCCCCTCGAGGGGTAAGGCACATGATTTGCATTTATAGGGGAACAGACCCACCCTTCTGCTCCTGCAGGACGACTGATGTTTCGAAGAAAGTTGTGCCACTGGCTAGATCACTGCCTTCTTTAGATATGAACGTAGCTTTGCCTTCTTTGCCTTCCACAGCTTGTTAGCTGTGATGCCTTGAAACAAAAGGGCGTTGTGGGGTCAGGAGTCAAGCTGGGATATCAAGGGGTGTTTGGTGATGCCCTTTCAGCTCAGATCCACTGTTGTTGGCAACCTCCCAATCCACTCTAGACTGATGTCAATGAAAGAGTGGGAGGCAATATTTACCCCCTAACTAGACAGAATTCCAAATTATTAGCTAAACTAGACTAAACTAGGTCTCATGGAAAAAACTTGCCAGTGCCTTTTAATAGCTGAGTCAGTTTAGAGGTTTGTATGCAAAACTATCAATGTTCCAGACATTGCACTTAGGAATATTCCAAATTCACCAGGATAATTTGCAACACACATTGTTGGATTGCTCCTTATCTGCCCATTCTTCCCCAGCACTTTACCAATTCTCTTGGCAGGAAAGGGGGAGAGAGAACATTTCGTCTATTTTGCCTTCTTTCACCTGACCAAATGTGTGCTATAAAATGAATTTGGGAAAGGCACTAATCTGATTTCTTTAGTTAACATAGAAACTCAAAGTGCCAAGTTAAACAATCCAACAAATGTCATGGATTCCCTAGAACAAGATTAGATGTCATCCTAGATAAATAGGCAAATGATCTTTCTATTTCACCGGCACAGAGGTTTTTGCTGTCATGGGAGTCATGACATGTCATGTCATTCCAAAGAAGGTTGAGTTCTGCAGAATTGAGCACTTCAAAGAACAGGGCTTGTTTTTACCTTTGCACCTTTGCAACTAGACAACACAAATAATCGTCATAACAATACTAACATTTTAAAGACACTGTTTTTTAAAAAATAGAAATACTACTAAGTTATGGTACTTTACCTTCCAAAAAAAGATGAAGGTGGCTTGATTGAAAGAGATAAGGAAAGCCTGCTGAGTTGTGAAGACAGGGGCATCATGCACAAAGCTTGGGGAGAACAGAGCAGTATGCCTTTGTTATAAGAAGCATACGGTCAAACTGAGCAAAGAGGAAGAATGTGGGGTGAGTGGACATCTTGCACATCTTGTATTCCTTTGTGGTCTGCAGCATTCAGCGCTGTTGTTGTACTTGGTGTTCCGTTGGGTTTGACTTTAACACGCTGGGGCAAATCACATATGAACCCACGAAACTCCCGCATACATTATTCCATTATTTGTTAATCACATACGAAATAGCATATGTTGCAGAAATATGCATTATGGCAGAACGAACCGGATTGTGTATGCTCAGGCATGAACCATCGTGATTGAGATCAAGGGAATTTTCAAGGAGCACGGGCAAGTGGAATCTTGACCAAAGGGCCACATATGGTCTCTAGTCAACTTTTTTCACAAATTTTCTCTTCTCTTCTCTAGAAGGAAACTTATATCACCTTTTTTTTGTATTGGCTTACATATAGTATTAGTTCATAAAAGAAGCTCCTCTCTTTTTAAAAAAGCATTACATTTATAAACAAATGGGTTAAAATAGTTTAAATAAGGTTAGTGAAAACTTTCACAGTAAATGGATCCAGATTTGGATAGGGAGAGAGGTTTGGCTTCCCAGTTTCGCTTATGTTAGTCACCGTTGGCAGGGGAAATTGTTATCCTGAAGGCATCTAGATATTTTGGGAGAAACAAAATCTTAAGCTTTTTAAATTTTTTAAACTATTTTGAGGGCTGGCAAAATCCCATACATGTTTGCTGTTTGGGGTTTAGTTTTGCTGAACACTTCGTCTATTCAAAATCAAAGGGAGATTTAATCTGTGCAGTATGTTTCTGATTATTTGTATGTTAAGTCAGCAAAATGGTGTTTGGTCAGAGTTATTTATTTTTTTCCCATCTCTTTAATTCTCATTGCACTTCATGAATTTTTTCCCCATTTTCTTTCTTTGGCTTTCATTTAATGAATGTCCCTTTCATGGACAATAAAATATTTGCACTTTGAGAGGCTCAGATTTTGTCAGAACATCAACATTCCCAAAGCGGGACACGATGCATTTCCCATAAGGAATGCTGGGGCTGTTTAGAAGCCAGAGGTGGGGCTTGGAAGCCTTTTACAACTTCTCTGATTTCTTGACTCGTCTTTTTGTTGGTAGTTCTTAGAGCGAATATGGGTGCTTCAGTACTAGAAATAATGGTAAGACACAAGAACATCACCACTAGCCACCCTCCCATCCTTATTACCTCTCCCCTCCTCCCCCCTGCACAAACACTAAACTCCATCTTGCCATTGCTTTGAAAAAGATTAGCTTCAAAGTTACAAGTTTAAAGAATCTGTAGTATTTTTTACGGGCTAAAGCATACCAAGAGTATTTACGACCCGTCAGCTTTGAGTCTATTGGGCAATTGGACTTTTCCTCCTTCATTTTTCCAAATGTCTCATTTTATCTCATTCTCCTGTTATTCTACCTTCCCAAATGAACTTGCTCAACTTTTCCAGATTTTGCGATTTTGACCAGTGTCAGGAAACGTTTGGCTCCCAGACTGCTGGCTTGGAGAACTGGCCTCAGCAGGAAGTCCTGGGGGACAGCTGGTATCCGAGAGACTGGCGGGTCCATGGCTCCTCAGTGGGTCCCAGGCTGCTAACAGAAGGCAGGACCCTGGCACTGGCTCTTGGGCATCAGCTGCCTTCAACAACATCTCTGGAAGCTTATAGAATATGGGCGAGTTCAGGGGGAAACTGGAATTGTGTAAAACAACAAGAAGGCAAAAAAAAAAAAAAAATGGGGACTTGGTATTTATTTATGCTTTGCTTAAAATGGTTCAACCCTGCCCGTGAAAAGCAGGCCCATCTTTTCTCCACCCATGGAACACATTTCCTCTGGATAACGCCTACACTCACAAGCTGAAATCTTGAATCATTACTGGTTTTATTTACATGTACTTTCTAGCTTTAATTTATGATATGGTTTTCTCGGGTTTAAAGTGTATTTCTTCAGCCTTTAGCAATACAGATTACTTCAACTAAATAAAATTAATAACTTGTTTCCAGATTCACTGCCTGAGGTGGACTAGAAGGTCAAGAAAAACAGAAGGAATGCAATTATATAAAAGCCAATTCAAGGATAGCATTTAATATCTTTTAAATAACAGCTTTAGTGAGATATATTTCACATACCATAAAATTTTTTAACAGCGTATGATTCAGTAGTTTTTAGTATATTTACAAAGTTGTGCAACCATCACGACTATTTAATTTCAGAACATTTTCATCACCCCATTTCAGCACCCCAAAAAGAAATCTGGTACACATTAGCAGACACCCCCCAATCACTTCTCCCCCTAGACCCTGTCAACTACTAATCTATTTTTGTCCCTATGGATTTGCCTAATATGGACATAGTCTATAAATGAAGTTATGCAGTAATTTATCAGTTGATGGATATTTGTGGACAATTTTGGTTATGAATGACTGCTACACACATTCACGTGCAAGTTTAGCGTGAACATGTGTTCAGTTCTCTCGGGTATATACCTATGGGTGGAATTGTTGAGTCATGAGATAGCTCTAGCCTTTGAGCAACTGTCTGGTTGTTTTCCAGAGTAGCTGCATCCTTCTATATTCCTACCAGGAGTTCGTATGAGAGTTCTAATTTTTCTGCATCCTTGCCAACACTTGTTATTAGCTTTCTTTTTTATTTTAGCCATTCTAGTGTGTATGGACTGGTGTTTCATGGTGGTTTTGACTTGTATTTCCCTGATGGCTAACAGAGTTGAGCTTCTTTTCATGTGTTGTTGGCTGTTTGTATATCTTCTTGTTTGAAATTTTTAAATTTTATTTAAGAGTGCATGAGTGGATGAGGGGCAGAAAGAGAGGGAGAGAGGGAATCCCAAGCAGGCTCCACGCAGTCAGTGCAGAGCCCAACATGGGGCTCAATCTCACGAACCATGAGACCATGACTTGAGCTGAAATTAAGAGTCAGCTGCTTAACCAACTGAGCCACACAGGTTCCCCTGGCTACCTTTGTATATCTTCTTTGGAGGAATGTCTATTCACATCTTTTACACATTTTTAAATTGGGTCATTTGTCTCTTTATTGTTGAATTGCAAGAGTTCTTTATATATTCTGGATACTATCCCTTATATATGATTTGCAAACATTTTCTCTCATCCTGTGGGGTGTCTTTTCATTTTGTTAGTGGTTTCCTTTAAAACGTGAAAGTGTTTAATTTGATGAACCCAGATTTATCTACTTTTTCTTTTGTCATTTGTGTGTGTGTATGTGTGTGTTTTGAGAGGGAGAGAGAGAGAGAAAGAAAGAGCGTGAGCTGGAGAGGGGCAGAGAGAGAGGAGGACAGAGGATCTGGATCAGGCTGACAGGCTGACAGGCTGACAGCAGGGAGCCTGATGTGGGGCTCGAACTCACAAACTGTGAGATCATGACCTGAGTGGAAGTTGCACGCTCTACTGACTGAGCCACCCAGGCAGCCCTGTCCTTTGTGTTTTTGGTGTCATAGCTAAAAAATCATTGCCCAATCCAAATTCCTGAGTATTTACTCCTGTGTTTTCTTCTAATGGTTTATAGTTTTAACTCTTACATTTGAGTCTTTGGTCCATTTTGAATTAATATTTTTATACTGTATGAAGTAGGGATCTACCTTCTGTCTTTTGTAGTCCGTACTCAGTTGTTCCAGCGCCATTTGTTGAAAAGACTATTTTTTCCCTATTAAATTGTCTTGGCATTTGCATTGAAAATCTAAATTTATTTTTAGACTCTCAATTCTATTTCACTGACCTTTGTGTCTATCATTAGGCCAGTACCACACTGTCTTGATTATTGTAGTTTTGTAGTAAGTTTTGAAATTAGGAAGTATGAAGGACTCCAACTTCTTTTTCAAGATAGCTTCGGTTGTTGTGAATTCATTGCATTTCCATATGAGTTTTAGATCAGCTTGTCAATTTCTGCAAAAATGGCAGCTGAGAACTTGATAGTGAATTACATTTGTTTTAAAAAGAAGAAGAGATTATGACTCAGCCACTGCTATTACATTTATCTTAAAAAATAAGAAGACAAAACAACTGTGAAGTGTTTGTATAGTGAGCCAGGGAGGCAGCATAAATTATAGAGCATGTTTAGAATCAGGGAGGTCTGGGTTCCTTCTGAGTGCCCCAATTGCTAATAAGATTTTGTGTAAGTTACTTAAGTTGTCTGTTTCCTTAGAAAAAAGTTGTAAAGTTGGAATAACAATGGGTACATTGTAGAGTGACTGTGAATATCAAGTCAGGTAACTTGGTTTTTATGCTCCTGGTACAGTGCCCCATATACAGTAGTAGTAATTACTGTTATTGGATGTTGCCCACATCTACTCAGAAAAGAATTATAAGAAATGAGACAAATGATAGTCCTAATTAGGCAGATTACAATATAAAGGAGAACTCTTTGCACCAATTGTGAATAGCTTACTAAAAGAAGACTTGGCTTCTTCACCTGATGACATTTAAACAAGCAGGACAGCCCACGGTGTGGGGAATTTTAAAGTATATTATTGCCTGAAAAGAGAAGAATATAATACACCCATGGTTTTCAATGTGTGATGTGAGGTCTGTGAAGGTCAAAGCTATCATCTCAAGCTGTTGTTTTGCTTTTTCCATTGCCACTGTCTTAGAGCGCACAGTGGAGTCTTCCAGAAGCTAGATGACACATGATGATGTCATTTCCCTGTGGCTAATGGGATGTGGGCTCTGAATTTTTGCGTTTTAGACTTTTTTTTTCTTTTTTTAGTTTTAAGATGAAATATGGTAAATATCTATAGATATAAGCTTTATAAGCAAAAGTTCTTTGGGGTCCTTCATAATTTTTAAAGCATAAAGGGATACTGAGACCAAAAATTTGAGAACTTTTGTAACAGACAAATCTTGAGATAACAATAACAACACATGTTTTGAATACATTCCATATGCCCGATACTGTGCTAAGAGCTTTCTTGGCATCATCTCATTGAACAATGATCTCACCTCATCTCATTGAAGACACACCATTGTTGTATCCCACTTGCATGATAAGAAAACTGGCCCTGAATCGAATTAAGTAAACTGCTGAGGGTCACATGGCTGGTAAGCAACAGAACCCAGTGGTAAGTGGATTTGAACCCAGTGCATCTTGTTTCCTGGGCTCTGTCTCAAGATTCTGAGGCCTTGGAGATTCAAAGGATATTAAGCTTCACAGGGAACTCCTGCTCTGGGATCTGAAGAGCTGAAAGTCTGAGGTATGTGCTGAGCACACGTTTAGATGCCAATTTTGGATTATGAATCTTTAGCTAGTTGATTGCAACAAAAAGCTGAAGCCAGGATTGCATCCATAATATTCCCAGAGATCTTGCCTCAACACTCCCAGCTCTTTCCAAAAGGGGTTTGTTGGCTGCCCTCTGTCCTTTACCTCGTTAGATTTATGAGCTCTTGATTGCAGTAGGGGAGAACTGGCCAGCGCTACAAGCACTGCTGCAGGGGCCGATTAATCACCAGCTCCCAAGTAAAATTCGGGCAGAGAACAGGACAGCCAGAAAGGTTGCAGACAGGGCTGCGCCTCCGCACACAAACTTTGGTGCCAATGTCTGCACTTTTGGCATAAGAAACAAAAGAAGACTAGCGATAGCAAAGTGAGGTCGGGGTGGGGGTTTGTCACAGGCAGTATGAGAAAAAAGAAAAGAAAACCCTCAACATTTGTCTCGTGAAAAATTCTTAATGCTATGGATATCAAAATTTTACCTAATTAATTTTCATCAGCAAAAAGTCTAAAAAATTACTACTTACTATGTGTGTGACCCACAGGAGATTCCAAGGCTTGACTTTGCGCATGTTACCAAGCCAGGAGCACGTTCACTTGGTGGATACACTGGTCCCATTCACCCCCAATTTCTGAATGAAGAAAATAAGGACCAAAGAATCTCAGTGGTTTGCTTGAGATCCCACAGCTGGTTTACAACACGGACACCATACAATTTTTTTTTTCTCCAGATATTCCACATTTCTGAATTTTAAGGACCAGCATGTTGTTTTTTTTTTAATAGAAGTGTGTGCATGTATGTGTCAGTGTGTGTGTTTGCGTGTGGGTGTGTGGGTGTGGGTGTGTAAGAAGATAACATAGGATTGCCAGTTTTTTGTTTTAGAAAGTAAAGACTTAAGAAGCCATAACCACTATTTGATGTCATTACTTCTCATAGACGAATGGACAGTTATGCGTATTTTAAATCCTTTGAATAACCTTAAATTTAGCTCTATGCAGTACTTGATATTTTTCTACCTTCCCTTATTTGAAGGCAGGTTGGGGTGAACTTTGCCAAAGAGCACTCTCTGTCCTCAAGCTGATATTTGGCCACTAATGAACTATACAATTATTTTTTTCTTTTTAAAAAACGTGTCATTGAAGTAGAATTGCCATGCCATGTCATATTTTGTTTCCATTTCAGATGTGAAATGTAGTGATTCAATAATTCTAAACATTATCTGATGCCCACCATGGTCAGTTGTCATCTGTCATCCTCCAGCATTATTACAATATTGTTGACTGTCTCTCTTATGCTGTACTTTTTTTTTAATCTCCATGACTTCTTTCTTTTATAGCTAGGTGTTTGCATCTCGTAATTCGCTTCACCTGTTTTGCCCACCCAACACCCACATCCCTTCTAGTAGCCACCAGTTTGTTCGCTGTATTTAAGAGCCTGATTTTTGTTTGTTTGCTTGCTTTATATTTTGTTTGCTTTACGATTATTCTATTCCCTTCTTGAGCTGATCCCTCCAGCATTCTGCAGGGATCTTCTTTGTCTCTTGCTACAGTCTTTGTTTTAAAGTCTACTTTGTCTGATAGAAGTATTGCTTACTAGCTGCTTCTTCTTCTTCTTCTTCTTCTTCTTCTTTGCTTCTATTTGCATGAAATATCTTTTTAATTCCTTCACTCTTGATCTGTGTCTTTAGGTCTGAAGTGAGTCTCTTGTAGTCACATAGATGAGTCTTGTTTTTTTAATCCATCAGTCACTTTAGGTCTTAATTTTTATTTGCATAGAGTTGACACCATGTTACATTAGTTTCAGGTATACAACAGGACATAGTGATTCACCTTCTCTATATGTGATGCTATGCTCATCACAAGGGCATACAATACTATTATAATATCATTGGCTGTATTTCTAATGTTGTGCCTCTTATTCCCCTGACTTATTTTATTTTATTTTATTTTATTTTAATTTTGGTAAAGATTTTATTTTTAAGCATTCTCTACACCCAGTGTGGGACTCAAACTCACAACCCCAAGATAGAGAGTCACATGCTGTACTGACTGAGTCAGGTAGGTGCCCCCCCCCCGACTTATTCCCTTTATAACTGGAAGCCCATATGTCCCATTCCCTTTCACCCAGTTTCCCCATCCCCCCATCCTCTTTGTGGGTGAGAGTGAGATCTGCTTTGTGATCATTCGAATAACAGGTGTGAATTCTAATGCTTGTAAGCTGAGCCCTCATGACTGGGCTGCGGCCAGTTCTGAAAGCCACATGGAGTGATAGCTGAATTCCCATGAGGGGAGTGTCCACCTGGCCTGCGTTCCTGGCTAACTGTTGGGGCCAATAAAGTGACTGAAAAGAATCTGTGGGATGGATTTCCTTTTCATTTTTACTTGGATTCCAAACCTACGTGATGGAGCAAAAGGTTTATGGGAACATTAAATATCTCCACTAATTGTCTAACCTTCTATGATTGGGGCTCTGCAAGAAATCAAGTCTCTGGTTTTCAGTGTAAGCTGAACTCAGCTGACCACAACTAGAAAAAGAAATAACTGACTTTAGTCGGATTTTATCATGACTCTCATAGCAATGATCTTTGGCTTTCACAATAATAAAATTATAAACATTAAATCAGAATGGGTGAATGTGATCGTTCCATGTGTCCGCCATTATAGGTCAGAATGTGAAAAAAATTCCTCCCTCAGACGGGTCCATTTACTCCTAAGTCACAGCACAAAGGAGACCATACAGTTTATGGTGTCCAGCTCACCAGTAGATGACAAAATGGCTTTGGTCATTTTAGGCGACTGGCTGGCCAGTGGGGTGATCAAGTTTCACTCCTAAATTCTGGGATAATTTTAGGAATTTTGGGGCATCTAGAGGGTTCTGAAAAGTCTGAATTAAAGTGGGTCATGGGGAATTTGCTAGAGCAATGGCCATCACCGAGGATGATGCTAGTCCTTATCCATGTTCCTGGGACACTAATTATCAGACCCCATTTCAGCCCCAGACAGTGCTCCTCTTGATTTATTGTTCTGTTCCTGAGTCCCTCTGCCCAAACTTCTCATCTCCTGACTGGTTTTGGAAGCTTTAGGTTCAGTCTGCTCTTTCTGGAGGCTGCACAGTCTATTATGCCCGAGAGCAATAATGGGAGTTTAATCAGGGTTGAGGATACAGTTAAATTAAACCAAACTCGTTAGCATTTCCTGGGCGCAAGTCCCTGACTCCTGCCACCTTGTTGACACACAGGAAAAAGAAGTGAGACATTCAGAGTTGTTGGCTACTGGAGACTTTGGAATGGGTCAAATGTCAACTGAAGAGTATGGATTGATTGAGCACATTCTTTAGTATGTGCTTTCCATTGTAATCTCACTGAACAACTTGCATGTAAGTGCTACTATCTCCATTGTACTGAAGCTCAGGGAGGCAAGGTGTCTTGCCTGAGGCCAACGGCTAATGAGCAGCAGTAGGGAGGTGTCAGTACGTCTAACTCTAAAGCTGGTTATGCTGTGTTGATTCCCAATCTTCTCCTCCAGACTCTGTCCGGGAAACACACTGCAAGGCCACCCTTGGAGCCACCAACTGATCCCAAACACAACGATCTTTTTATTGTACTGCTGTCGTGTGGAATTTCTGCAGTCATGATGATTAGGCCAACCTTATCCCAGCTACCTAAAGGACAGTCATGATGGAGAAGAATGTTTGGGCTGCTTCTCTCTGTGGAGACTCATCTGACCAAAGCCCAATTTGATGAACGTAAGGGCTGTAGGATCCACTCTTCCAACTAGGTCCGCCCTGCTCTGAAGACCCACCTTCTTTTGGCTGGAAAATGGTGAATCATTTTTCCCCGTTGCTGCTAAAAATGTCCATTGAGTGTGGGGTCTGCCTTCATGAGCCATGAATTACAAAAGCAGGTTCAAAAAGGCCTTCAGCAGAAATGAGGTTCTCAATCCAATTAGATCTCTAGGATTGGCTTATAACACACTGGCTATCACTAAATTTCAAAAATGGGCTTTGCCACTTTCCAGGGCCAGCCTGCAAAATGCCTGGAGCTTTAATGACCTTCTCTGTCCATTAAGGGATCTGATAGACATGAAGTTTTATAAGGTAAGGACCAAAAATGGATCAGGCTTTCGATGCCAAAATTCCATTAAGCCTGCAATAAAGGATATAGCCGATCTATTTTGCAGATATATTTTAAGGTAGTGAAACCAAGTAAAATAATAAAACCTTTTAAATTTAATGTTTATTCTAGGGACTGATCATTTAAAAGAAAAAACTGTTCTTAATGTGGCTGGGTAATATGTTTTTCTGCTCTATTTTTCTTCAGAGGCCTAGTTACTTTTCTCTTTTCCCTGAGGGCAAAATAATTTTGCTATTACAGTATGTTGGCTCATGGGAATAGATATAGGGCCCTTGCTGGTTCTTTCTCTAGACGGACTTCTCTTTGCTTCTGTCACCAAAAGGGCCACAGGGGATGAAGCCCATCCCCCAGTTAGCCCTTACTATCCAGACTGCCTGCTTAGTATCTGTTCCATCCTCTTTAACTGAAATGAAAAAGCATTTGTTTTGTTCTGAGTGTGTTACTAACCTTTATATGACTTTATAGAAGACGGGTTAAGGCAATGAGCTGAACATATCTGTCTCCTACCTTTCTAGTTCTCGAAGTGGTAGGAAAAGCTGCCAAAAAAGTAACTCCTTTGGGGCGCCTCAGTTGGTTGAGCGTCCGACTTCAGCTCAGGTCATGATCTCGTGGTTTGTGAGTTCGAGCCCCGCATCGGGCTCTGTACTGACAGCTCGGAGCCTGGAGCCTGCTTGGGATTCTGTGTCTCCCTCTCTCTCTGCCCCTCCCCTGCTTGTGCTCTGTCTCTGTCTCTCAAAAATGAATAAATGTAAAAAAAAAAAAAATAACTCCTTTGATACAAGGATAGATTCCATCACCAGAGAGCCAGAAATTTTGGTGCTGGAATGTGAGAGAGCACATGGTTATATTTCGAGAGAAACCAGACGGCAGAAAATGTAGGTGCCAAGCGGCCACGGGAGAACATCACTGTGAGAGGTAAAAGTGATTTCGGTGATGCTCCAAGTTCATCTGAGTTTTGACGCTTGGGCGCAGGTGGAGGATCAGCAAAGCTGGCTTTAACCAGGGTTGTATTTGCCAAGGGTCTCTGGTGGTGAGAGACAGGAAAAGAGGACGGGGCCATGTGTGCACAGAGTTGAGAGTGACAGTCTCTAGAGTCTCATTTGAAAGGGTGAGAAGTGACAAAGGGGTGTGTTCAGGGGTCTGGGGTCCTAGCGGGGGGTCAGGACTGGTTGACGACTGATACCAGGAGTGGCCGTAGTGATCAGACAGACAGTCAGGTGTTTAAACGTGAGCTGCTGGAGGTGGTGTAGCTACAGGTCACGAGAAGATCCAGGATGGGGCCATGAGAGTCGCTGTTTGCGCAGACAGGTAGAGGATATCACTGCTAATTATGGAGGACCAGGGACACTGTCCTCCTGAGCAAAGCTGAAAGCCCCAGAGAAGGCAGACCAAACCCAAACGACAGCAAAACTCGGTCACCACCGCCACTAAAATGCAGCCATATGCTGTTCAATATGAATGCACCGAAAATAAAAAAACCCAAGAAGGTTACAAGGAAAAAGAACAGGCAACTTCTGACCAAAGAAAAGCCAAGCACAGGAATACGGATCGCTGGTAAAGATAATGTCTCTGGGGGAAGCATTCGATGAGAAAAAGAGTCATTTCAATTTGGGAAAACTTACAGTTCACAAAGGACATGTAATCAGGGATGAATCTTGATGTTCTTAACAATGTAGACTTGAAATATGCAAAAAATCAAATGATTTAAGAGAAACAGATAAATTCGTACGCTGGCAAACATTAGTGAGTCAGACACCATAATGGGCACGATTCATACACAGAAGTTATGAGTGTGCTTATTTTATTTGTACAGACATTATGCACATGTACATAATTTGTTCTTATTTTAGAATCTGCGAACATCTTTGAAAAGGAGTTACTGAACATTGTGCAAACGACAGACAGCACTTAAGTTCCCATTAGCTACCAGAAGAAAACTCAAAGTTTATTAACGAGTAGCTGATTGTCTTTATCGCACCGAGGCTTACGTCTTAACACCCAGGAAGGAAGGAGTGAAATCTGCCTCAGTACTTCCATGGAATTCCTTCTCGAAGTTTGATTCAATTCCTGTTCATGTGTAAGACATAAGCCTTATGCCATGAAATTCCCATTTTAACTGGTTGTCGGCTGTAAGTTAATATGCAGACTTATTTCGCTTCTCCCCCTCCACGCTTGTGCACAATGCTTTGAATGTTCTGTGTTTTCCTTGCCTTTGATTGCCAATCCATTCCGGGCTCTCATTTCCTCCTCTCCTGCCTTTTGGCCGGCATAATTTTGGAACTTAAAAAAAAAAATGCATCCTCTGTCTTTTCTCATAGGCTCCATTTGCATTTTAGTCGATTTTGGACATTTTTTCTACGATGTATTCAATATGCTTTATTTCCTGTTTTTATAAGCTTTATATAACTTCAGAAAAATGTGATCCAAGGCATGTCTGGGTGAGAGGTGGATGAAATTTTTTTACTGTAACATGGAAGATATTGACCTGCAGTGTCTACACTGGGCATAACTGTTTGCACAGTTGTCTTTTTTCCTTTTAATTTTATTTTTGAGAGAGCACGAGCCAGGGAGAGGGGTAGAGGGAGAGGGAGAGCAAGAATTTCAAGCAGGTTCCTCATTCAGCTCAGAGTCCGACATGGGGCTCCATCCCATGACTCTGGGATCGTGACCTGAGCTGAAATCAAGAATCGGAGGCTCAACCGACTGAGCCACCCCTGCAGAGTTGTCTTTAGATGACTGTGACCAGAGGTATTTTCCAGGGTTCTTCATCTTGGTCAGCTGGGTGCCCAGGAAGGCAGCTGGTAGGACATACATGCAGGCAATTAGCGTGTATGCACTGAACACTCTATCTCACCAAACCAAAAGGTGAGATCATTTTTGCTATCCTTCCATTGGCCCCACCTCCTTGTTTTCCATGTTAACCCTACAGGTGACCTGTGAGCAATGTGAGTTTGAACTATGTGGGTCCACCTATATGTGGCGTCTTTTCAATTAATACAGTACAGTCCTATAAATGTATTTTCTCTTGTGACTTTCTTCATAACATTTTCTTCTTTCTAGCTCCCTCCTCTGTAAGAATGCAGCTTATAGTACATACAACATACAAACTACATGTTAATCGGCTGTTTGTGTTATTGGTAAGGGTTCCAGTCAACAGTGGGCTATTAGTAGTGAAGTTTTTGGAGGAGTCAGTTACATATGGATTTTTGACTGCATGGGAGGTCAGTGCCCTCAACCCCTACATTGTTCAAGGGTCAACTGTAGTTGATTTTACTCAGTAAAATGCATAAATTGTAAGTGTTCAGCACAAGGAATTTTGACAAATGTATGCACCCTGATTACAACATAAAACAATTCCATCATTCTGGAAAGTTCTTTCATATTTCTTTCTAGTCAATTCCTATTCTCACAGACCTCAACTACAGGTAATCACTGACCTGCTTTCTGTCATATAATTCAGTTTTCTATGCTTAAGAACTTTCCTATAAATGTACATATGTATACATATGTATACTTTCATTTATGCATCATTTCACTCAGTGTATTGTTTTTGAGATTTATCTATATTATGTATATCAGTAGTGTATTCTTTTATTTATTTATTTTTTTGCTCTGTAGTATGCCTGTATGAATGTACCACAATTTGTTGACCCATTTTTCTTTTTTTTTAATTTTTAAATGTTTATTTATTTTTGAGAGAGAGAGAGACAGACAGACAGAGACAGAGCACAAGCAGGGGAGGGGCATAGAGAGAGGGAAACACAGAATTAGAAGCAGGCTCCAGGCTCTGATCTGTCTGCACAGAGCCCGACGTGGGGTTTGAACCCATGAATGGCAAGATCATGAACTGAGCTAAAGTGGGACGCTCAACTGATTGAGCCACCCCACCCTGATCCATTTTTCTATTGATGGACATCTGGGCTATTTTCAAATTTTTCTTTTTTTTTTTTTTTCGAGTTTATTTATTTTGAGACAGAGAGAGACTGAGAGAAAGGGTGGTGGGGGTTGGTGGGGCAGAGTGTGCACCAGCAGGGGAGGGGCAGAGAGAAAGGGAGAGAGAGAGAGAATCCCAAGAAGGCTCTGCACTGTCAGCACACAGCCCGACGTGGGGTTGGAACTCACGAACCATGACCTGAGCTGAAGTCAAGAGTCTGACACTTAACCAACCAAGCCACCCAAGTGCTCCCAATTTTTTTCTTTTTATTCATAAAGCTGCTATTGATGGACAGGTCTTTTTAGGAACATTTTTAGGAACATTTGCTTCTCTTGGTCTATATCTAGCAGTGTTATTGCTAGGCCACAGGGTAGATGAATATTTAAATGTATCAGAGAATGCCAGTGTTTTCAAAATGATTGTACAGTTTTAAACTCTCACCAGCAATGCGTGAGAGTTCTAATTGTTCCACGTCCTTGTCAACACTTAGTAGAGTTAGTTTTTAATTTTAGCTATTATTGTAATTGGGTAAAGGTATCTCATTGCCGTTTTACTTTGTACTTCCTTGATGGCTAAAGATGTTGAGCATCATTTCCTATGCCTATTGAATGTCTTTGTCCATTCTGGATTGTATAATGAGAATGCCACAGACTGGGTACCTTAACTGCTAACATTTAGTTTTTATAGTTCTGGAGACTTGGAAGAGACCATTTCCTGGCTTGTAGAGAGCCATTTTCTTGCTGTATCCTCGCATGCCAGAGAGAAAGAGAGATAGACACATAGAGGGATAGAGAAATAAAGATGGGGCCGGCTCTTGTGTTCCTTCTTATAAAGGGCGCTAACTAATCACCTCCTAATGACCAATCACCACCCTTGGTCCCACCTTCTAACACCATCACACTGGAAAATTTCAATACATGAAATTTGGGGCGTGGGTAGTGACACAAGTATTTGTAACATTGAGCATTTGAATATTTTGTTTTGGTGAAGTATCTAAGTCTTAAACCATTTTTTGTTGTGTTATTTATATTTTTAATATTTCATTTCCTTTTGAAGAGTTTAAATAATTAATATGCTCTAATCAAGAGCCAAGTTGATACCTGGATTACCACAGGCTTTCAGGTGTAATATCTTAATCAGTATGATAAACTGCTGAGGTCAATTTATTTTTCTCATTTTACAGAATAGGATGCTAAGCCTTCTATCGAAAATCTCTCTCAAAGTTGAAACTTTCTGACTTGAAGTACATGGCCCCTGGTATTCAGTTTCACCAGATTTCACCAAGAAAAAAGTGGAAGGAAGACATCACAGAAGAAAATTCATTATCCTTGATACTGGTCCTGGCTTTTTTTTTTTTTAAGTAGTGTTCAAAAAAATAATCGTTTATTTTAGATTACTTAGATATTTACAGAAAAGTTGTAAAGCTAATGCAGAGAAAATTACCATATATCCAACTAGTCCTGTTTTTTTTTTTTTAAGCTTTATGGAGATGAAAGTCATGTGCCCTACAACTCATCCATTTACAACGAAATAGTTTTTAGTAAATTCACATATACGTGATGTGCAACCACTACCACAGTCAGCTGTGAGACATTTCAGCATCTCAAAAAGAAACTCCATGCACTTTACTTATCACCCTCCACCCCTAAGCAACCACTGATCTGCTTCTGTCTCTGCAGATTAACCAGTCCTGGCTGTTTCGTGTGAATCGTGTCATTCAGTACGTGGTTTCTTGTTACTGGCTTCTTTCAGTCTGGCTGTCCTAAAGCTTCGGCGGTCGCTACCTCCACCGGGCACTCTGCAAACTCTGGTCCCCTTGTAGTCAGCTGTACAGAAGGGATGTGTGTGCCGTTGCTAGGTCACGCTCTTTGAGAGCAAAACCAAACCAAATCTCCCTCATCCTCTCGCTCTTTTCTCATACTTGGGCTGAATGAGGAAAATTCTAAAGGTCTAGGCGAAGGGGAAAGCAGAAGACAGGAGGGGTCTGGGACCCTGAATGAGGAGCAGAACCCTCTCCCGGTCCCTGGGCTCCCTGAACAGTGGCCTGGGCTCTAAACAAATGTTTACTGTGTAAAAGTAGCTCTTGCGGGCTTAAGGGTTACCTGCTACAGCAATCGGTCTTAATCTACCTTTCCTTCTAAAGTGTTCTGTGAAAGCCCACGAACATGTGTACTTCTAGTGTATCAAAAACTCCGATCACACTGGTCTTTTTATTAAGGTGTTGTTGACTGGCCACTCACCCAAGACTAAGAATTAAGAATCATGATACCTTTGGGGTGCCTGGGTGGCTCAGTCGGTTGAGCGTCCGACTTCGGCTCAGGTCATGATCCTCTCGATCTGTGATTTTGAGCCCCGCGTCGGGCTCTGTGCTGACAGCTCAGAGCCTGGAGCCTGCTTCACATTCTGTGTCTCCCTCTCTCTCTGTCCCTCCCCCGCTCATGCTCTGTCTCTCTCTCTCAGTCAAAAATAAATAAAACATTAAAAAAAATTAAAAAGAAAAAGAATCATGATACCTTTTTGATGGTGTCCTGGCATAGTGCACCAGCACACATTTTTTTTGTCATTTCCAAGCAGTCTTAAAAACAGATCTCTCCTAAACTTAGTTATCTTATTTAGTTGGAAAGAGCCAGAGAAGGCATTCTTAGGGAATAAATCACATATACCCCCAAACATTTCTCAATGTTCTTATAAAGGATCCTTCAAGCTTAGTGTTTATTTCACTGCCTTTGCTCCATAATCTCCGAGCCCGGAGGAGGCTCCTTAGGAAACATGAGGAACAGAGCTGTGTGAACAGGGCATTTCATGAATTATAAAAATCTGTTCAGTTCTAAAGATCAAAACTTCTACCCATCTGGGGTATATAAATCCTATACATAGAATTTATGAGGGAGGTTATCTTGAATTATGTGTTGGGTGTTGGGTTTGGCACATAATAAATATAAATGATCCCCACAGGACAGTAGATTAACATCCAGGGAGAAAAAAAATCAGGCATCTGTGAAATTTAATGGGAAGATGCCCTACTTTTCTCAGAGAAAAAAGAGCTTACAATCTCCTGGAGATAGAATAATGATCCTTGTATAAGCTCCCTACTAACTCTTCCCCATGAGAGGAGAGATTTATCTGCTCAGTGGTATTTGGAAAAGGAGCTGATACTTGGTTTACTCTTCTGGATCTTCTCATTTTCTTTTCTTTCTGCCCCCAAAGGTACCTTCCACTGTCTACTGGACAGTTGGCTGGCAGTGCTGTGGGGGGCTTGTGGACGGCCAGCTGCCTGAGAGACTGCTGGATGAATCTGTCCAATTTTGAGGGGAGATGTAAGGAAGCCAATGGAGTCTGGCTGTCTAAGCCACCTAGCCATCTAGCAGATGCACACCTAGTATATCGCATGTGATATACAACTCGGTGACTACCTAAAGATTCCTTGCCATGTGCAAAATTGCACCGAGACTATGTGTAACTTCAAAAGAACAATGGCATTTTTGAGTCGTCTTAAGTAGATGGATGCTTCTTGAAAAGAGGGACAAACTTGCATGAAAGGTAAAATTAGCCAAAATTAGACAAAGAAGTAAGGGTTAGGTGATATGGAAAGACAATTCTAATAGGAGTTCAGTGCTAGGGGATGCTGTTGTAGACTGGAATATTTCTGAAGATTGAACATGGCCCTGCAGATGAGTATATTTCTTAGATGGGTGTAAGTTTATACATAAAAAGACAAAAAACAAAAACAAAAAAACCTCCAAAAAACCTTTTCAATATATTTCAATGTATGTGGTTTTAGTTTTACAGAAGTTATTTCTGGTCCCCCCTTATTTTGTCCTTTTAGTTGTGGGTTCTCCATGGCGTATAAGAAATGATATAGCCAAATACACAAAGCAAATCTAAGGACTTCATGTTGATGTGTATTTCTGTGTTTAAAAATAATAATAACCTGGGGCACAGGGTGGCTCAGTCATCTGAGTGTCCGACTCTTGATTTCAGCTCAGGTCTTGATCCCAGGGTTGTGGGATCAAGCCCCACGTTGGGTTCCACACCAAGCTTGCAGCCTGCTTAGGATTCTCTCTCCCTCTCCCTCTCTTTCTCTCTCGCTCTGCTGTGTGTTCCTGCTCATGCTTGCTCTCTCTCTCTCAAATAAATCATCATCATCATCACCTGTGTTTTTAAAATTTCCATATCACACCAATGTCAAGGATGTGTTAATGGGAACAATGTGAGAGTTGACATGATCATCAGTCTTTCTCATCTTTATGTTCTTCATCGTGTGGTTTTCTCTACATCTCTCCTCCACCTCGTTTGCTCTGTAATGTGTCATTCTTTAAAAGAGACTTTCCAGGACATCACAAATCAAGAAAAGAATGAATAGAGCCGGAAGAAAGCAAGTGGTAAGAATGGATGTGAGCATAGGATATGACCACAAGGGTGGGATTGTGAAAGCTCTTGTTCCTGAGATGGCCTTTGCCCTTTGGTCTGCCAACATCTTGAATGGCTTTGTGGGTGTACCACATCACTTCTGGTTCTAATTTCCATCAATCACCTGAGTGGTGGCCAACATCTGTTCAACTAATCATATGGCCTTAATACACCTTAAAGAAGCACATTGAAACAAAGGAAAGTTGTAACACATGGTGCTGTGTCTCAGAACAATTCCCCAGCAGTGTCACTGGGAGAGGGGTGCCTTCGTGGGGGTAGGAAGAGAGCCTCCTGCTGGAAGTCCTGGGCATCACACCCTGTCCCTGCTGACCAGCCTGCATCTGCTCTCTGTTACTTTTCTTTCCCCTTCTCAAACTTCACAGACATGAAGTTGGGTCAGGAGGCACCGGCCTTGAGCACCTGTAAGACTGATCCCGATGTGGGGAGCTCAGGATTCTTGCCAACCAAGTCAGTGCTAGGTTTTGAGCCCCTCTTACCTTAGGTACAGGGGCATTTGCGGCAGCTTCCTGAGACGTGTTCCTGAGATTGTGCTTCTGCACCAATTGTTGGAGAAGAGGGGGTGGAATCTACTTTTCTTGACTGTGGTACTGTCTTCCTGAAGTAGGAGTGTTTTGCCTTTTGCCCTAATATCAGGCACATGTGCCTTTAGGTTTATTAGGGAATATGAAATGAAAATGTAAACCTCATAGAAGCCAAGGGTATTTGGTGGCTCACTGATATTCTTGATGAAATTATGCTTTCTTTTAATTTAGATTGATTTTTAAAGAAATGGAATAAGGTTAAACCTCTGTGTTATCCAACATTTGAGGCTAAGGGCTCTTATTCGGCTTTGCTATATTCCACAGAAAGCAAGGATTTTGCCTTCTACACACCACTCAGTCCTTCTGAGCATCTAGTTTCATGGAACTAAAAGACACTCACTAAATTCCAAATGTTTCAATGATGTTTCGGGCTTTGTGTCAGTTGCTTATCTAATATTCCTGGGAGTTGCTTGTCTAATATTCTCTCCTTTTTCTTGCTGAGAGAATCACAGTTTGCTGGGTTGGCAACCTGTCTGGCTTGTGATATAGTTCTAGCCAAAGAGATATTAACAGAAGTCACTGGATGGGGCTCTGGGAAAAGAAATATAAAAGGGATTGTCTCAACTGACATATACCCTTTTGCTCTTGGCCCTTCCATCTTCCTTTTGCCTAGAATGGCCATTGTAATTGTTGGTGCTTCAACAGCCATCTTGGGACCATGAAGATACTACAAGACTGAAAACTATGTGCTAAGGAAAGAGGAGCCTGCATCTTGATGGTATTATAGAAATTACATGCCAGCCATCAATTTCTCATCTCTACACTTCTTATAAGTCCTGCTACTTGTCTTTTTCTGTTACCTTGCAGCAAAACTCAATCCCTGACTGATAAAATACAAAATTTTCAGATTACTTAGAGATAAAACAGAAAAATGAATGTTTGGCATGAAAAGATTTTTTTTTTTTTTTTTTTTTTTTTTTTTTTTGCACACAGTAGTTTGGCGAAATTCTAAATTTAAACCTTGAGGATAAGGCATGTCCTATCTCTCTGAAAGTCTAATATACCATCAAGGAGATCTAGCTTAAAAAAAAATTAGTAGTCCTTTCAATTTTAATTTAGCCTGGGGAAAAAACCTTTTGCTTTGGTTTAGTTGTCATTATATGCATGTGAATCCTATGTTACTTGAAGTTTCGCAGAGGGGAAAGCATGCAGTTCCATGGAAAGAGTAAAGGCTTTGGCATCTAGCAGACTTAGGTCTGAATCTTGACTTTTCTATAAAATAGCTGTGTAATTTTAAACCCATTATTAGATCTTTCTCAGCCTCAGGTTTCTGATCTGGAAAACGAGTAAGGCGTCAGGTTAAAAGGGAAGAATCTGTAAAATAGCACATTGAAGGGACTCAGTGAAGTATCTGGTACCATGTATGATTATTACCCTGTGTTTTTATCTTGGTTTTCATTCTGTCACTCAACAAATGTTTGCTGAACATCTACTATGTGCCAAGACTGTGTTAGACATTCAGTTCTTTGACTCTCTTGAGTTTGCTTCAGTGGAATTACAGCTCCAGGGCTCAGTGTCAGAAGGACTGATATTTGATCCATTTATTTATTTTTAATTTTATTTATTCTGAGAGAGAGAGAGAGACAGAAAGAGACAGGGCAGGGAAAGGGCAAAGAGAGAGAGAAGAGGAAGAGAGAGAATCCCAAGCAGGCTCTGCACTGACAGCGCATAGCCCGATGCGGGGCTTGAAGCCATGAACTTGCAAGATCATGACATGAGCTGAGATCAAGAGTCAGACCCTTAACTGACTGAGCCACCGGGGTGCCCCAGATGTTTGATCCATTTAAAAGCTCATTGGCAGTAATGAGGGGAGAGTGGGTTTCAGAGCTTGTCACAAGGTCTCAGTCATGAA
Source organism: Lynx canadensis (assembly GCF_007474595.2). Lineage (NCBI taxonomy): Eukaryota > Metazoa > Chordata > Mammalia > Carnivora > Felidae > Lynx > Lynx canadensis. The sequence continues at coordinate 27,720,895 of NC_044315.2, read as the reverse complement.
ACTGAACTGAAATCTTAGTGGCATGGTGAGGTTTGGTGATTACCATCCAAAACCAGATAGAAGGGCTAGCTAGGGGTGGGTTTGGTGGACACAGTCAGTATTTGGAAGCGAGAGCAAAACTTTGAAATTTCATCTGGAAAAAGCTGAACTTCACCAGGAAACAGAATGGGTTTCGGTGTATAGAGCCCCTGAAAACTGAAATGAAATAGGGCTCATTTCCTCGTGACTCCAGCCCCCATTGCCAATTTCATGTGTCCCACAGATGTGAGGCCAAGTACCTGAAAATCTTTAAAGCCAATGGATTATTTATAAGAAAGCACATAGTTTACCCAAGTCAGTGCCTGAGTCTTCAATACATCTTTCCTCAGTTACCTCTTGATGAACTTGGCCAACTGTGTGAACTCTCAAATGGTCGGCAAATTTGAGGTTGTTCAATATATATTCCTTGTGGATCATGACATGAAATAAATATTTAGAAGAGAGACTTTGGAAAAAGTACAGAAAATATACCTTTTGAGAAATTATCATTCGTTCCCCCCCGCCCCCATTCAGCAAGACCCTGGGCTCAAGGGACTTGCAATTATAGAGCAGCTGTAAGAGCGGCTCATATATGCTGAACAGTTCTCAAGTGCAGGACTTTATGTGGCTTGTTATTTATCTTTAATCCTGAGCATTAATAGCTGTCTTTCATGAACACAAAACTCAACGTTGCTTCCCTGGGGAACAGTGTGCCCCAGTGTGGAAAGAATAGGGTCACTGGCATCAATAAGACTTGAGTTTGATTCCTGACTGTATAACTTTGAACACATTGTTGGACATCCCTCAACCATAGGCAATTAATTACTTTCCATGGTTTTTCCCACTTTTTAAATGAGTAAACCTAATCTGTCTGAGTTGGAGATCAGTTCAAGATCACACAGCTAGTCGATAGAAGGCAACGCTTTCCCACACACTTCTGCACAGATGTTAAAGACCCCATGGATCACAGAGGGATAGGAGACACCCTCCATTTACACAGGGATTCAGAGGGATGAACTGGATGCCCCAGTTATGGCAGGCGTCAGAGCTCCAGCCAGGTGTCTGCCTCCACAGCGTCATGAGAGGGACATGCGTGGAAGAAAACAAAAAGCTCACCAGTATCTCACCTTTATGTGTTCATTTTCTGGCTCTGGACTGGAATGTGAATCAGGATAAGATCTGGGTTAGATCCATTTGACCAGTTTCCAATATCTCACATTTCTACAAGATGTACGGATGTTTTCTCCTGGGCTGGAGCAACTGCTGTTGGATTATCAGGTTGTGTTTACATTTTTCCCTTATCTCCACAGCATCGTTTGGGGCTCCAGCTCCCACTCTGCTCTCCTGGGATAAGCTCTTGCCATTTAACTCTTTTCATTGTCCATACGCTTTCCCCTCACCCTCTCTGTACCTCTGTTGTTTTCTTTGTTATCAGTTACCTGCTTTCTGCCTCAATGACTATTTGTGTAATTCCCTGCTTTGTGTTTCCTGGTGAGTACAAAGATTATCTCCTAAATATCTGTGCCTACTGGGGATCAGCATTTGTGATCCTTATCTTTCTGTTGAGGAAAATACTTCTTCTCCAGCCTCTCAGTCTGGATTCCAGAGTCTATCTTTTCTCTCCTAATAGTGAAAGTTCTGGGTTTTCAGTGGTTTAGAAGACCAGTTCCGGTAGATCCTCTGCAGCCCAAAAAACATTTTCGCTTCGAGCCCCAGAACTGTGTTTTATGGAATTTTCTTTTTAAAAGCAGAACAAAGAGCGGTTGCAACTGCCAGTTCCTTGGCTCTGGTTGTTTCGTTTTAGGCCCTAAATGGTAACCAGACACTGACTCAAATTCCGTGGCCCCATGACCGCCCCCCCCCCTTTCCCTTTTCCTCTTGAGGTTCATTATTTGCTCCAAATTAAAACGTTCTGGTTGGAATGAGTGAGTATAAAGAGACAGGGCAGCAGGGAGCTCCGGTTGTACTGAGGGATTATATCTCTGGGAGGCCTTCCTCGCTGGTCTCTGATATGATTAATCGGCCGAAAGGACCATGGCTTTGTAGTTTGAGGAGATCAGTTTTGAAAAGAAGTCTGCTTTCGTTACCCATGACAGTTGGGTTTTATAAACAATTTCTCAGAATACTGGAGACAATTCAGAGGTTTCGTCTTTACCCAAATGTGAATTCATTCATATGTTCATGGGCTCGCTCATTCATTCATTCATTCATCCTACAAATGTTGATTGTGTCGCTACCATGCTTCAGGCATTGCGCTTGGCTCTGAGGACTCCAGGGTGAGCAACAGCACTGGCCTCTGCTCTCTCAAGTCTGACAGCAAAGTGAGGGTGAGAAATACGATGCCAATAATCATGTGTGTAAGTGAACACCTACCAACTGAGATGGGTGCCTTGGAGGAGAGCAGGGCCGTCCCCCGCCAGGCCAGGCTGCATCTGCACAGCACAGTTGTGCTCTAGACGAAGCTAACATATGAGAGGTGAGAAACAGTTCACTGAACAATGGTTGGGAGTGGGGTTTGCATATCCTTCTAGTGGAGCATGTTCCCATTCCCGTCAGAGGGAATGACATGTGCCAAGACCCCATGGAGGAATGACCTTGGTGTATGAGAAGTGAACGTAGGCCAGGCAGGCTGGGTTTCTGAGTGTTGATGGGGGTGGTGGAGCAACAGGGACCCCATGCTAGGCCCAGATGAGAGGTTTAGTCTTGGTCCTCGGAGTTGCTGATGGGTTCTGTGCCATGAAATATGGTTAAATTTGCATTTTGAGAAGATCACTCCTGTTTTGGTGCCGAGAATTTTCAGAGGCCAGAGTGGATCCGTTCAGTCATTGTGAAATGTGTTTTGCGCTCCAACCAGGGCTAGGACCCTGGGCACCATGGTCGCTGTTCTGACAGGATTATAGTCTGGTGAGAGAGGACAGATAATCAGCTAACACATAGATTAAGAAAAAACAATCAACTATTGGTGATAAGTGCAATAAAAAAAGAAAGTCAACCAAGAAGCATATGACAGACAGCATGGGTCGATGGTGGCAGGGGGCGCTACATTCACCAGTTCCACTGAGTATGCAGGGAAGGCCTCTCTGAAGAGATGAGATTTTCCTCTGCAAGTACAGGATTTCCCCCTTTTTGGGTTTTGGTCTTGCCTAGAACAGAGCCGATCACCTTACCAGCTCTTTAAATGCTTGTCCATATGTGTTGACTCTATAAATGGACATCTGGATGCCCCTAATTTTCCTTGACCTTCATGCAGTCATGGAGTATGTGAGCTTGAAGGAATTTTCTAGATCATCTGTTTCACCTCTGCCATCTTATAGGCAACAAAGCAGAAGCCTGAAGAGGTAATGTTCAGGGGGTTAACAACCACATCACCCTGGTATCCAGGCTGCCTGACCCTGGGGCCAAGAGCCCCCTACCTCACCATTTGGTTCTCTTGGTAAGAATGGGGGCACAGCTGTGCTCACTGAGGTCATACAGCCTATTTCCAAAGCACTTTTCACTCTTGGGTGTGTAGGAGGCTCCAAATACCTGCAGAAAATGATTAATGGTCTTTTTTTTCTCCCCCCTGGCATCTCCTAATGCAAAAATTCTTGGACAGCAATCAATTTAATTTAGACTACAGAAAGTGCTACTTTTTTTCCAATCTGGCTTATGTTAATGATATTTTTAAAACACCCTGAAGCTCTAAAGCATATTTAAGACCATGAAATAGCATTACAAAGCTTTTGCCATTTACTTCACAGAGTAGCATGGAATGCAAAGTCCAAAAAAAAAAAAAAAAAAAAAAAAGGAATTCTCTTTAATTCTCTTTTTCCTTGGTTTCCTTAAGATTTCAAACTCAATAAGACATTTCTTATTTAAGATTTATAACAAGTAAATATATTTTTTCCCACAATTGTGTCTTATTGGTTAAGGTTTAGTCTAGAACATAGTTTTCATGGTTGAGCTGAAAATCCCTTTGGGACTCATGGCATAACCTAATTTGTAATAATGCTTCCTGAGCTGGTTTTAATTAAAGTTCTTTTATATTAGATCTCTTCGGAGATTCCTCACCCCACTCCCCACTTTTTTGAGACATTGCTGTGGGAGAAAAATACCGGTGTACTTGAAGGCATCAGATTTAGTCAAGGCCATAGGTATTGAAGAAAGAATTAGGTGGTAATATTTATCCTGGTGGAAAACATTTTATTGATGAATTTCAGACCTTTTCTACTTCTTGGGAGGTTTCTCATTTGAATCAGATAGACCTTTCATAATCTTCATTTTCAGATGAAGACATTGAAGTCCAGAAAAATTAAGTAGCCATATTCATACAGCTAAACTAAAATCGTTATGACCGTCAAATGGCTTGAAGACATTTTGTATGGCACTTCAGCTTAGATGAAACAAACGAACTTGTGGAGGGGAAGCTTCATTGGAAACCAACAGTTGAGTTTAGAAGTTAGTGTCTGAATATCCCTTTGAGGCTTTTATTTCTTCATGTTTGTTTTTAACAGGTCAGAATGGCACAGGAGATACCAAGTTCCCTGAGTCAGTTGAGGACAGAAGAAAGTCAGCTCTTCCTCAAAGCATCACAGAGGTAGTGTACTGAGAGGCACATGGCTTCACAGCAGACATTGCAGAAAGCTACAGGTGCCCAAGGTCTGGCTCAGGTTAGGGAATGTAGTAGTTTCCTGTGGCAGCTGTAGCGATAGTTTTGAGGGCCAGATGTCCAAAATCAGTTTTATTGAACCGAAATCAGAGTGTCAGCAGGGCCCTGTTCCCTCTAAAGGCTCCAGGGGACAATCTGTTTCTTGCCTCTTCTGTCTTGTGATCACTGCCACGATTCTTTGGCTTGTGGCCACATCTCTCTACTCTGCCTCTGTGGTCACACTGTCTTCTTTTCTGTCTGTGTCAGATTTCTCCCCACCTCTCTCTTATGAGGATACATGTGATTGCATTTAGGGCCTGTCCTGATAATCCAAGATAATCTCCTCAAGTCATGATCCTTAACTTAATCATGTCTACAAAGACTCTTTTTCTTTGTAAGGTGACATTTACAGGTTCCAGGGATTAGGAGCTGATGTTTGGGGGCCACTATCAGGCTTCCCATACTGAGCCTGGATCCATCATACTGACATCATGTATTTATGGTGAACAAAGGAAAGGCCATGGGCAAGAGGCCAGCAGAAGAGAGCCTCCTGTTCTCCAGACTTGGGGTAGAATGTCATAATCAGTGTCTGGCAAAACAAAAGACCAAGGGTAAAAGCTTAAGCAATACAAAGCTTCAGAGTGACCACACTGGCATGATTATTGCTGAGTTTGTTTATGAGAGGAAAGAAAGCAGCCATGTTGGAAGCCTCGGGTGGTTTTCATATCCTGGAAGTTATGTAGAAATAGTTGGAGAGGAATGTGTTATTCAGGAGTGTAAAACGATTTCTTGTTCAAACAGACCGCAAGGCTTGAGAGGCTAAAAACTTCTCCCAGAGAACAGAAATGTAAAATGCCCTTCAAAAGGTTATTAATGTGGCCCTTGGGGACAAAGGCGCACATCGTCCCACGTCTCCTGTTGATTTTATCCCATAGAGACTGGTTGCTGAAGAGACACGATTGAAGCAAAAGCATCCAGCCATGGTCACCGAACATTGTGCTGAGGAGTGGTTCTCTGTCCTGACTTCATTCATACGTCAGGAATAGAGGCAGATGAAGATGCCAGTGAGTGTAAACTATACATTGTTGTCCACTTACTTACTTTAGGTGAAAGAGCAACACCATGCTGCTCCAAAATTGAGAAATAGCATTAGCCAAACTTAATCTTCTCTTGGAAATTTCAGAAGCATCTGTGGGCATTGGCAGTAGAGAGTAGCTTCCAGGCCATCAGTCTCACTGCCTTTGCAACACCTGAGAAATGAGGAGGCTTTTCATTGAGATTTGCCAAATGCACATCAAGAGCATCTCTGAGCGTCCCATGGGCCTTGGTGGTCATGTTTAGGGTAGAACACATGTTTTTCTAATGCTACCACCTATTGTCTCTCAAAGTTCTGGGACTCCTTGAAGTCTCAAATGTCTTACCTCTTTCCCTTTCTTTCCTTCATCCTCCCTAATCATCATAAATAATTTCATATGATCAAGCAAGTTCCAGACATAGTGTTCAGATAATCCAATTAACCAACTCAGACCTGAAAGCTACTGGTTCTAAAATAGGGGTCCTCAAACCTCAGTTGATCATCTATTTGGCAGTACTGTAATTAAAGTGAATGACTGGACTAGAAGCTGCTTAAAAGGTTTCTTCCGGCACCCCAACTCAATGACTTAGAGCTTCCATCTTGTGGCATGTGGGGCCACTGAACACTACATCCTCTGCTGGTTCCTTTCAGCCAAATGAACAACAGCCGTGGTGTTTCCTGATGAAGGGCTCTGCAGCGGGGTGACCCATATTATTAAACTACTCGAACACACCAGTGCCTAAAACATTATTTTTTCTTTGCCAAAAGGAACTCTGTCTAGGACAATTTCATTCCAGGCTACAGCAATGGCAAAACTGAGCAATCCTGCAACTTGCTGCCGCCCATCAGTGACAGTTTTGGACAAGACCAGTCTCAAGGACCTGGTGGATTTTGACCCTTTGTCTTTTTCAAGACTGTGCTATGGAAATAACATTTCTGTCTTGTCACATAAATGACTGTCATCTCTGCCCTTTCAAAGCCCACTTTCCCCCAAATCACTGTGTAGGACATTTCTTGTTTCCTTGATTACATTTCTATTAGACTTGGTTAGCTGGTTTAGTAACCAGCCTCAGGACACTGGTGATTCGATTTGTCTGATGGCCAGTCATTGACAGTGAATTTATTGAAATCTTCCAAATATCTCCCATTCTTCTGAACCCTACTCAGGCCCTGTGCTTGGAATGAAGTTTTTCCTTAAACTCCCCACCATGAAGTGACCTTTTATCCCTGGAACATCTCTTGCTCACAGGTGTAGAGACACTGAACAATCCCCTCTTTCTCCACTATAGTGGACTGGTCTGCTGGAGTTTGGAGGGGGGGGGGGTGCTACCACAGTTTTCTTCATTTTTTCTTTTTCTTTTAATGTTTATTTATTTATCTATCTATTTGTAGTCGAGAGAGAGAGAGAGAGAGAGAGAGAGAGAGGGAGGGTACAAGTGGGAAGGGGCAGAGAGAGAGGAAGACAAAGAATCCCAAGCAGGCTCCATGCTGTCAGCACAAAGCCCAATGCAGGGCTTGAACTCATGAACTGTGAGGTCATGACCTAAATGGAAACCAAGAGTCAGGTACTCAATTGACTGAGTCACCCAGGCATCGACTGCCACAGTTTTCAATGTGATTTTCAGCTCAACCAATTCAGGGGAACAAATACCGCTCATGGGAGAAATATTGGTATCTCTGGAGGGATGTCTTTAGGGTCACAAATATATTCCATGTAATTATTTTTCCACAATATAAACTACAATAAAGAGACGCTTGATTCTCCTAGTATGGTGGGCTAGGAGATCTCCAGATTGAAGGGAAATCACGGATATATAGAAAATAAAGAAAGAAAATATCATATGGGTATGATGACACAAGACGACATCGAGTCCAGTTTTCTCAATTCTGTCCCAGCCTACAGTTACTGTTTAGGAATAAATATGTATAGCACCCCTTTCTTTTGCTCTTCAAGTATCTTGGCTTAGACATTACACAATCACTTTAGTTAATAAAAGGTTGGGAAGCACTGGTCTGATAGAACCTCCAAAAAAGTTCCCCAAGTTTTCAAGGTGCAGTATCTGGAAAGAGAACTTGGGTAAGAGAAAGCCTTTGCAGGAAAATAAATGCCAGTTTTGTTCATGCATTGTTTACAAAAGAGATCAACCATGGTTAGTTGCTTGGTGCTAGGAAACACGATTTCCCTTGGTTCTAGTGGATACCAAAGAAAAAGGTTGACAAGAACTAAATACTGTTTTGGCACCTCAAACACTTAGCTATCATAAGGAGGTGAGTGATGGGAGCCTTGTAGTAAAGAAGAAGGAGGAGAAGGGAAATTTAAAAATATAATACATCTGGGGTGCCTGGGTGGCTCAGTTGGTTGAATGTCTGACTTTTGATCTAGGCTCAGGTCATGGTCTCACTGTTCGTGAGATTAAGCCCCGTGTTGGGCTCTGTGCTGACAGTGTGGAACCTGCTTGGGGTTCTCTCTCTCCCTCTTTCCCTCTGCCCCTCCTCTCCTTGTACTCTGTCTTTCTCTCTCTCTCTAAGTAAAAAAGGAGAAAGAAAAAAAGAAAGAGAAAGAAAGAAAGCAGAAAGAAAGAAAGAAAGAAACTTTAAAAAAATCTTAAAAAATTTATTACATCTTTCTTTGGAGTCTCTGGATATCTAGTCTTTGGTGACTCTGTTTCTTTTGTTTTTTTTCCAATATATGAAATTTATTGTCAAATTGGTTTCCATACAACACCCAGTGCTCATCCCAAAAGGTGCCCTCCTCAATACCCATCACCCACCCTCCCCTCCCTCCCACTCCCCATCAACCCTCAGTTTGTTCTCAGTTTTTAAGAGTCTCTTATGCTTTGGCTCTCTCCCACTCTAACCTCTTTTTTTTTTTTTTCCTTCCCCTCCCCCATGGGTTTCTGTTAAGTTTCTCAGGATCCACATAAGAGTGAAAACATATGGTATCTGTCTTTCTCTGTATGGCTTATTTCACTTAGCATCACACTCTCCAGTTCCATCCACGTTGCTACAAAGGGCCATATTTTGTTCTTTCTCATTGCCATGTAGTATTCCATTGTGTATATAAACCACAATTTCTTTATCCATTCATCAGTTGATGGACATTTAGGCTCTTTCCATAATTTGGCTATTGTTGAGAGTGCTGCTATAAACATTGGGGTACAAGTGCCCCTATGCATCAGTACTCCTGTATCCCTTGGATAAATTCCTAGCAGTGCTATTGCTGGGTCATAGGGTAGGTCTATTTTTAATTTTCTGAGGAACCTCCACACTGCTTTCCAGAGCGGCTGCACCAATTTGCATTCCCACCAACAGTGCAAGAGGGTTCCGTTTCTCCACATCCTCTCCAGCATCTATAGTCTCCTGATTTGTTCATTTTGGCCACTCTGACTGGTGTGAGGTGATATCTGAGTGTGGTTTTGATTTGTATTTCCCTGATAAGGAGTGATGCTGAACATCTTTTCATGTGCCTGTTGGCCATCCGGATGTCTTCTTTAGAGAAGTGTCTATTCATGTTTTCTGCCCATTTCTTCACTGGGTTATTTGTTTCTCGGGTGTGGAGTTTGGTGAGCTCTTTATAGATTTTGGATACTAGCCCTTTGTCCGATATGTCATTTGCAAATATCTTTTCCCATTCCGTTGGTTGCCTTTTAGTTTTGTTGCTTGTTTCCTTTGCTGTGCAGAAGCTTTTTATCTTCATAAGGTCCCAGTAATTCACTTTTGCTTTTAATTCCCTTGCCTTTGGGGATGTGTCGAGTAAGAGATTTCTACGGCTGAGGTCAGAGAGGTCTTTTCCTGCTTTCTCCTCTAAGGTTTTGTTGGTTTCCTGTCTCACATTCAGGTCCTTTATCCATTTTGAGTTTATTTTTGTGAATGGTGTGAGAAAGTGGTCTAATTTCAACCTTCTGCATGTTGCTGTCCAGTTCTCCCAGCACCATTTGTTAAAGAGACTGTCTTTTTTCCATTGGATGTTCTTTCTTGCTTTGTCAAAGATGAGTTGGCCATAAGTTTGTGGGTCTAGTTCTGGGGTTTCTATTCTATTCCATTGGTCTATGTGTCTGTTTTTGTGCCAATACCATGCTGTCTTGATGATGACAGCTTTGTAGTAGAGACTAAAGTCTGGGATTGTGATGCCTCCTGCTTTGGTCTTCTTCTTCAAAATTACTTTGGCTATTCGGGGCCTTTTGTGGTTCCATATGAATTTTAGGATTGCTTGTTCTAATTTCGAGAAGAATGCTGGTGCAATTTTGATTGGGATTGCATTGAATGTGTAGATAGCTTTGGGTAGTATTGACATTTTGACAATATTTATTCTTCCAATCCATGAGCAGGGAATGTCTTTCCATTTCTTTAAATCTTCTTCAATTATCTTCATAAGATTTCTATAGTTTTCAGCATACAGATCTTTTACATCTTTGGTTAGATTTATTCCTAGGTATTTTATGCTTCTTGGTGCAATTGTGAATGGGATCAGTTTCTTTATTTGTCTTTCTGTTGCTTCATTGTTAGTGTATAAGAATGCAACTGATTTCTGTACATTGATTTTGTATCCTGCAACTTTGCTGAATTCATGTATCAGCTCTAGCAGACTTTTGGTGGAGTCTATCGGATTTTCCATGTATAATATCATGTCATCTGCAAAAAGCGAAAGCTTGACTTCGTCTTTGCCAATTTTGATGCCTTTGATTTCCTTTTGTTGTCTGATTGCTGATGCTAGAACTTCCAGCACTATGTTAAACAACAGTGGTGAGAGTGGGCATCCCTGTCGTGTTCCTGATCTCAGGGAAAAAGCTCTCAGTTTTTCTCCGTTGAGGATGATGTTAGCTGTGGGCTTTTCATAAATGGCTTTTATGATCTTTAAGTATGTTCCTTCTAACCCGACTTTCTCAAGGGTTTTTATTAAGAAAGGGTGCTGGGTGACTCTGTTTCTTAACTATGTTCTTTGCCTTTATGTAGTATGATTTAGACAACTTAACTCTAACTTTCTTCTTCTGCAAAGAAAGGGGGCAAAGCTAAAGACATAGCCTTGTGTGGCTCCTACCTTCAGTTGGGACATACAGTTGTTCCTTGATTGGTCTTGGGGAGGGCTTGGCCTTGTGTATCCCAGAGAAAAATTGGCCAAGTAGCTTTGTCCCACATCTATGGACCTGGGTAAGAATATATTGTAGCATGAGTTGAAGTTAGTTATTAATTTTTCGAATTCATGCATGAGAAAACTATGATTTAAACAACTAAAACAAAAACAATGGCACCAAAACAAGATCAATGCTTGGGGCCAAGTTGCTTGAGTGTGACTATCTCCAGTATATTTTTCTCTTGCTAAAAATCTCATCTCTGGATTTGACATGCTAATTCCCTCCCTCCCCCATTTAATTGGTAAGCAAAGTAATAAAGTGACCACCCATCTCCAACAGCTTTCCAGAATCTGCCACAGCCCATGTGAGTCCTGATGGACACTAGTTTTCTGATGGTGACTCCTCCTGGTATGTTCAGAGAAACCTGTACTTTTTTGTTTCAATTAGTTTTATAGATGTTTCAAGCTGGGGCCTGCATTTTTCTGTGGTAAGCTCACCCCTCGGTGTTCCCCTGGAGGCTTACTAACCTTGGCCATATTCATATTTTATGCGAGCTGAGCTGTACGAACTTGCAATCGCCATTTGGTTTTTTTCTTGCACTGAAATAATTTGCTTTTCCCTTACAGCAACCCTGGGTTTCAACAACTCGAAACTGGTCTACAAACCGAGAAAAGAGAAACTTCGTTCTGTGGTTATCACATCAGAGAGAGAAGATATCCAAAATTTAAGAGATTAGCATTGTTTTGCATAAGGCAACACATATGCCAAGTTATCTGTCCTCCATCAGTGCAGTTCACAGGAGTCCTGGTGGACGGTTTCCTGGGAGGTTGGGTCTTACCAACAACGTTTGCAACTCAGTGAGATTTGTGTTAAAATGAGTCTTCAAAAAGACTGGCCAACTCCATTTAAATGGCTAACTCCATTTGTATCTTACATAGTTTTCTGTGTCTGTCTTCACTATTCTTCTAACGCGGGTAGGTCTTCTGCACATATTGGACCATTTCCGTGGTTTGACTCAGAGCACAGGAAGTATGGGTAAATAGTAAGATAAAAATCCTTTGAAAGTTTTTCTTTATGCCTGTCCCCTGCTCTTTTGGCAGATGGATACCTGAAAAGAAAAGGTAAACAGTTATCTTCTACAGTTTGTTTCAGGGTAACAGAAAAGTTGCCTGAATTACACATTTCTGTCCTATTGGCCTACTGGGGCACTTAAAAATCCCAACCTTTAGACCACACACTCTTAATTGTGGCATGTGGGTTTCTAGGAGTTGAAATTAAAAAAACCCACAGAAGGTTATTTAAGAGTTCCAATTTTTAAGAGTGTCCTTAAGTCTCTCTTCCAGACTAGGTCCTGTGGCCAAGAATGGTGACAATTGTGTTAAGCCATTAAAGGCCTTTGTCTAAATACTAATCTTGGAGGGTGGAGGGAGGGGGAGGGCACCAACAGTGAGTGATGCCACCAGCAGGTGTGATGGCCTTCCTGGGAATTTACTCATTGATTAACCCAGCCACTTAGGAAGGCCCTGGGGAGCAGATAATAAAAGGAAGAGGGAAAGGGTTAAGGAGAAGGACCCTGATTGGCCCCTCGTATGATTTCCCCTATGTTGTCCTAAAGGAATGTGGACAGAGTTTGTGAAAGTATACACCTGAAAAGCCATGAGTGACTTTATCTATTGTTTAAAATGTATTGTTAATTATTTCACAGCCTTATTGAGATACGATTCACAGACCCTACCATGTATGCATTCAAAGCATTCAATGTCGTGATTTTTGGCATATTCACAGAGTTGTGCAGCCTTCATTTAGGATTTTGCTCGCCTTTTCACTTTGCCATTTCCTCCCTCTGCAATGTTTTGCACTAGATATTGACTGGCTCCCTTCTTGTCATTCAAGTCTTTGCTCAGATGTCACCGTGAAGGAGCTAAGAGCTTTTCCCTTCCCTAAAATACCACCCTGTCCGATGTTCTCTATCCTCCCGGCTTTAGTATCCCCATACCCCCAGGGCCCTGTGACAGTCCTGTTTGTGTGAGTCTCTGCTTCCTCAGTTCCTGAGCCCAAGCCTGCTTAGAATTGTGAGCTGGAAGGAGAAACAAGGGTCAGGGGCTGTTCTTTCCAGACCCTGCGGAGACAGAAGCAGAGGGGAAGTGACAGGCATAGCAGCTACAGAGAAGGGTTGGCTCACCACAATCCCTTCCTGGGTCACACATCTCACGGTGCCCGGCCCCAGAAGCAGTTGCTTCCCAGTCACCCGGTGCTCCTGACTCGGAGAGGGCAAGAAGCCGGGACTCTGGAACCTACCTTGAGCTCTAACTTTATGTAGGACCTACAGAAATGATCTGACTTCTCTAAGCCTGTGTAAGGTGACGGCACAGAACCTTGTGGTTCTGACACTCTAGGATGCCGATGAAGTTCTCTGAGGGGGCGTAATGAACAGGTACAGGTAAGGTGCACCCGGGAGGACACTACCTTTAGTAGATCCTGCCTCCCTGGCCGCCTTTGCTGAGCGAAGCTGCATGTCCCTTTTCCTTTCCCTCCACTCCCGACTCACGCCCTTTGGGAAGGATGGGATTTTCTAAAGCCTGGGGTCTTAGACCCATACAGAAGAAGAAAGGGTGAGATAAAAATTGTGCTTTGAAAGTGCTATTTGAGCTGGAGCTAAATTGAGGAAAAGCTTTGTCTGTGAGTTTACAAACATACAATTAAGGCTTTTATAGTTATCTAAATCCACTTTCTTGCCTTATAATTTCATGGTTAGAAGCATTACAGTTGTTTTTAGATTTTCATTATAACTGCATTATAACCACAGACGGAACCGAACAGTGTTTGTTTATTTGTGTAACAAATTATGCCCCTCGGAGAACTTTCCCGTGTAATTTGCATTGGGTGTACATTTTGCAAAAAAAATATACATTGGTCTGTGGGCCTTCTCCTTTTCTCTCTTCTCCCCAAAGCGGCACTGACAAGAGAAGTTTGGGAAACAACATGCCCATAAGAGCATTTCGTTCAAGAGTGTATAACACGTCATTTTATGTGTGAACGGCACACGTGTCTATAGACAGACCCGCAGGAAGAGAATTGTTCTAAGAGACCCGAATTCAAATTCCATGTCTTCAACGTCAGTTAGGTAACTCGAAATCTGGTTACTTCATCCATCCTGTATTCCCATTTGGCTCTGGCCCCAAAGCGCACCCCAAACACGTAGTTTGTAAATTGCAGATTATTTTGTGCATAAGCAGAATAACCGTTCTCTGAGTTGCTATTGACTTGGAACCAGATGATGTCTGAAATTCTCTGGCAAATAGTGAGGTGTTTTCTGAGTACCTGCTAGAGGTGACCAGAATGACAGGAAAGGGTGCTATCCTTTGCATCAGGTTACAATCTGTTCAAGGTAACTTTTTTTTTTTTTTTTTTTATCTGCATGTATGGCACTTGGGTCTCAGAGTGAATAGGGAGAAAATTTCCATGTGCCCACTTGAGATGCTCTGTATGAGCAAGACTACTGTTAGCCTGGCTGACCACATAGGGTTCTTGGTAACAAAACTGAAGACTCATGATGGGGATGTATCCCTTTTTGTATTATTTTCTGGTTCTCCTCAGCAAATCAGATTTCCACTGCGACCTCATTGTGTTTGGGTGTTCAGTGATTTTGGCTATAGCTGATTTCTACCCTTAGATGTTATTTTTCTCTTTGTGATAAGGGGTGGGAATGTCTGAAGCCATGGTAAAGCTGAGTTTATTAAAAACAAATTAAACATATGTAATGTATTTACACAATTTGAATTGATCAGCGACTTGGGTGGGGGTAATTTTGTTTTAATTTTTTAATTGTTTATTTATTTTTGAGAGAGAGAGAGAGAGCAAGCCCAAGCAGGGGAGGGGCAGAGAAAGAGGGAGACACAGAATCTGAAGCAGGCTCCAGGCTCCTAGCTGTCAGCACAGAGCCCGATGCGGGGCTCAAACCCAAGAACCATGAGATGATGACCTGAGCCGACGTTGGATGCTTAACCGACTGAGCCACCCAGGCACCCTGGGTGGGGGTAATGTTTTAATTCAAAACAACATAGGAATTCTAGATAAATTGCCAGGTCCTTATATTAAGCCTAGTACCTTCTGGATTCCTGCTGAGATAAAATAATCACACACGTGTAACAATAATGTAAATTCCTTACGTCAAAATACGGCTTTTATAGTTCATATCACACTTCCAGATAAAGCATCCACTGAGAGATGTTGTCTCTGCAACGCACCAGCTGATGACCTTGGCAATGACCTCTCAGTTCAGGACTCTTAATTCTGACTCTCAGGGTGTGTGGGAAGGGGTCATCCTTCCAGCAAAACTCCTTCTAGCTCAAAAAAATCTACGGTAACTTCTACTTTTATTTTTTCTGCTTTGCAGATTAGAAATGAGAGGAATCTTGAATTTCTTGCGACGGGATCAGATGACTTACTTGTAATTTTAAGACAAAAGTGTTAATTCCTTCCTTCCTTCAATCCACACAGGTTTCTTGGGTTCTTGCTATGTGTCGGGCACTTTTCTAATGCTGAAGTGAATAAGGCCACGACCCTGACCCTCTACTGGGGAGTAGGGTGGGACCAGTTGGTCATACCAAGTGGGAGAGACTGAGCATAATGAGTTAAAAAAAAAGTGAACGAGGTAATTTCAGGTGGTGACAAGTATTATGTAGCAAATCTTTAGGATGATGGCTGCTTTCAAGGATCCCTCAGGGGATCACATTCCCACTCAGGTCAGGGAGGGATGAGAAGAGAGAAGACATGCAGCAAGCTGCAGGAAGTGTGTTCCAGGCACGAGAAAAGCAAATGCAGGCGTCCTGAGATGGAGAAGAGCTTGGCCTGTTTGAGAACTAGAACGTTCCGGAGGAAGGGGGAGGGGTATGGGCTCTGTGAGCCTCGATAGAAACTCAGACAATGACAATAATAACTGATGTTATATTCTGGGCCATCGTTCCAGTCACCCATTTTACAGACAGGGATCCTGAGGCACAGAGACTTTAAAAAGCAAAGTGTCGCAAGTCGTCCCCAAGTTTCAAACCGCAGTGGATGATGCAGAATCCATGCCTGTCATTATGCTAGAGTTCAGTGAAGAGAACCCCTTGGTCAATGTGAAGATGTGTCTGTCCCCCCACCACCGCCTCCAACCTCCCCATGCCCACCGATACCCACATCACTCAGGAATAAGGACCATCTTTGTCAATCACATGCCCCCCTGCCCCGCGGTGGCCGTTTCTGCTTAGCTAGGAACAGCCGCTGGAGGAGGCCTCTGCTGCCTTTGTGGGCTTGGCTCCAGCGCTGAATGGGGCAGTTACGAGATGGCTTAGAAACGGTCACTCTGTGTGTAATCAGGTCACTTCGCTGAGAAAACATTTTTGTTTTAGCTTCCTTCCTTCCCTGGGTCTCATCCAGGGAACAGTGTTTCTGACCTTCTGAGCCACAAAGGCCAGAGATAATGGGGCACAGCAGGTCGACGGAGTCAAAAGAGGGGAGCGTCCATGGTGAGGACACACACACACACACACACACGACAACTGTTCGAGTTGCTAGCCAGGATATGACACTGCAAATATGCTTAAAAAATAAGGCTAAGAGACAGATGGAAGCTTTCCCAGTGTTTAATTCTTTTTTGATTGCTTGTGATCCCCTTTTGCTCAGAACAGCGAGGAGGAAGAAGGCATGAGGCTCCCAGCAAGTGGGAAAAATCACGTGGGTGTTTCCTCTCCTTTCTGCCCTCACAGCGGCTGGCATGGCCTGTGCGGACTGAATTTACTCTCGCTGCCTCACCAGATGTGCAGACAGCATCAAGAGACAGGGTTTCCCACTTTCCTTCCAGGCTGCCTAAGAGTGAGGCAGACCTTCTCCTCTAGGGGAAAAGGAATACCTTCTAATTAATTACAGCCAGAGATGAGAAATCAAGGTGCCACAGGAAATTCAAAAGATTGGGATTTTGAATGTTGAAGTTTAAAATTAATACATAAGCGATTTAATAAATTACTTAGGCCTCAAAATAATGAACCCTGAAAGATTTTTTAGAATCTTTTTTCTTTTGTCACAACACCTAAAATAATCGTGGCTTTAATTTCTGGGAATCAGGAGAAAAATACAGAAGGAGCCTCATATATTTTGTTTTGAAGTGTTCCATGCTGGGGGGCCCATGGGTGGCCTGGCTGGTTAAGCATCCGACTTCCGCTCAGGTCATGATCTCATGGTTCAGGAGTTCGAGCCCCGCATCAGGCTGTCTGCTGTCAGCACAGAGCCGGCTTTGGATCCTCTGTCTCCCTCTCTCTCTGCCCCCTCCCCTGCTTGCGGGTGCTCTCTCTCTCCCTGTCTCTCAAAAATAAATAAACTTAAAAAGATATAAAACAAAATGTTCTGTGCTGTTATTTGGTTTTGACAGTCAAATCCCTCTTTTCTTCGTAAATTCCTAATCCCCCCCCAGGATAACCATGGCGTGTGCTAAAGGGTTATGGCAATAACCAAAATGCTGTTGACTAGTAATCAGAGACAGGCTTTGTGAAGACAGGGGGATGAAGAAAATTTGGAGGTTCAGGTGGAAAAGCTACATTCTTCCTTGTCCTTCTGTCCACTGCTTCCGCTGCAGGTTTTCCCAAGTTGCTGCGGCCAGGGATGCATCCGTGTCAACGCACAGGACACGGCGGAAGACGTGTACGCTCTCTCCTTTTTCTGGTAACATCTTTGCGTCTCCTCTGGACGCTCATGTTAGTATCTCAGTTAGCCCTCAGGTGTTGGTGTGCCACTGTGAGGAGCCGACCCAAATTCAGGTTCCTGCTCTTATCAGCTGTGTGAACTTAGCCAAGTTACTTAACCTCTCTGAGCCTCAGGGCTCTGACTTATTTAAAAAGGCTGTAACAACAGTCCCATAGGATTGTTACAGTGGACTGAAATATTGTAGGGACACGTCAGGCACCCGGCGTTTCAGATCATGGCTGTCACCGTAAACCTGGAGCATCGGGTTGACATCAGAAATAAAGGACGTCGAGGCACCCGGCAGATGGCCTTGGGCATTTATGGAGGCTCGTGGTGGTGCTGGCCGAGGCAGCTGTGTTCCCACTCAGGTGCTAGCAAGCTTTCCGTCCTCTGTCAAAGGGCACGTCTGGTTCTGCTGGGTGCTCAGCCTGACCCAGATCTTGAAGTTCGTCTTAAATGTCCCTGATGGGAGAGCAGTAGACTCAGAAGCAGAAGAAATGAATTCTAGTCCCATTCCCTGGGTTGCCTGGGGTGAGCCATTTCAGAACTCAGGCGTCTCCATAGGGAGTTGACATGCTCCGTAACGCCTACGTGGCTTCGGAGAGGAAATTAAATGCAGTCATACGTTGTCAAAGCAATTTGCCTACTCTCATAATAATATTCATAATAATAATGCCAAATAGAGTTTCCTCTTTTTCCCCCCCCCCCGGCCCAGCATTCTCCTTCTGCCCATTTGCTACCTTCCCAGGGTCCTCCCTGAAAATGTTTTGCTTAAACCTATTCCATATTCAAGGTTTCTTCCAGCTTGTTCTTCCTCAGTCTCCATCCCTAATTCATGCACACAAACTCCCCCGCCCCCCCCGACATGCGCAAACACATGCACACACACGTGCACACACGCAGACATGTGTACACGCACATACAGACAATCTTTAGCGTCTTACTCCCAATTAGTTATCTTGAAAAATATCCTCACAACATTTTCAGGGCTGTTAATGGGTTAATGCAACGCAAAACTGCTCTTGGTAGAAAATGCCAGATGAGGGTTCAGCCAACTTTTTCTGCAAAGGCCCGGTTAGTAAGTATTTTAAGCCCTATCAGCCATACGGTCTTGGTTGCAGCAACTGAACTTGGCCATTGTAGCAGAAAAGCAACTACAGATAATACAGGAATGAATGCACATGGCTGTGTTCCAATAAAACTTTATTTGCAAAAACAGATGGTGAGCTTGTTCTGCTCTGTGAGCTGTAGTGTGCAGATCTCTGCCACAGATAAAGGGATGATCTCAGACATTAAGGCAGGTTACTAGCAAAGAACTTTAGAGCAGGTGAGGGCTTTGACGCCCCTCCCTTCCACCCACCCCTGCCTAAATGTCCCCAGGATGCCGGCAGGCCTGGGTAGAGGTTCTCACCCTGGAACCCTGGAGTTTGTTGAGCCGCCGACCTGCCCGGGGTGGTTTGGAGGGTGGAAATTTACAAGTGGGCCGAGAGCCGTCTCTCTGCCAAGGACTGATTCAGAGTTCAGGGATTAAGCCTCTGGTGTGGGGATTAAACTGCAATTTCACAGGCACAGACCTTACCGGCACCAGACGCTGGGCCAGGTCTGCTATAGCACGTGCTGGGGCCCCGAGAAGGTCCTCAGCCCGGTTGTGGGCGTAAAAGTAAAGAAAGAAATCAGGGGTCTGAGTTTTCTGCTTTTCCTGTTTCTGCCGAATCTGAGATGAGAACGTACGTTGGAAACAACCAAGGCGCATGATGGAATCTATCCCCAAGGCCAGGAGTGAGTAAACTCCGGCGGGTTAAGTTCTCAGTAGGGATGCAGAGAAGCGTGGGCACAGGACTCACATTCCATCCTTGTGCTTTGTTCTGCTGGCTCCACAGTGCTGCTTCCTGTGGGTCTGGAAAATGACCCCCAATTTCCAGGAGCTCAGCGTGCATGTGCCAGCAGACAGGATCTATTTCAAAAGGAGCTTTTTGTTACCTATGGTCATGTCTGCACCTCCTGTTGTTGTCAGCCAGCCAGTAAACTCAGCTCTCAGGAGAGCCCTTGAAGAAGATGCCTCCGGGTCAGTGCGCCCTTTATTCACGGGGGATACTCGAGATCCAGAGAGGCATGGAGAGGTTCAGAGTCGAACACTAATCTGAGGCAAAGCGAAGACTAGAATCCAGTCCTCTGGGCTTCTAGTCCTGGGGTCCCTTCGTGAGACAGAACTACACTGTTGTCCGTGATGGTAAAGGTTAACGTGGTTAACAGGTGCCAGTAGTCAATTTAAAGTCAAATCCCAGAAGTCAAGGCTCTTTGCCTTTGAGATGGAAAGAAGTTTTTGCCTCACTCTGTAGGTCCAACCTCATCAAATCGTGTAAATATCAGCTTTTGTTTACCTGCATGGAGGTTGTCTCTGCATACTCATGTATCAGTCAGGGTACGCTGAGTTATGTCTACTAAATGGTGTAACAAATGGTGGTGACAAATGACCTCCAAATCTAAGTGGCTTATAAAATCAGAGTTGTATTTCTCACTCACGCTCTGTGTCTGTGATACGTTGCTGTGTTCCCGTTCCTCATCTCCTTCCTCTAGGACTGAGGCTGACAAAGCTGCCTCTGTCCCAGGGTTGGAAAACTCTAGATCACGGGCCAAATTCAGTCTGCCATCTGCTTTTGCAAATATAAATACACGTCATTCAAACGTAGATATGGTAATTTATTTACATATTCTTTATGGCTGCTTTTGCACTATGCCAACAGAATTGAGTATTTGCGAAAGAGACAATATGGCCCACATGGCCGCAAATCTTTACTTTCTGGCCCTTTACAGAACAAGTGGGCTGACCCCCTGGTCCATCTGAGACATTGACTGCCCCCTTGGAAGAAGAAAAAGAGACAGAGCAAACTACAGGCTCGTTCTTCAAACTTCTTCCTAAAAGTGACACACGGGCATTTCTGCTCACATCTCCTACACTCAAGTGAGACATGTGGCCACTCTTGAGTTCACCAAAGAGTGGTGGAAAATCATCCTATTTCAATGTGATTTATATTTTATTTGTACAGAAGTGGATTCTTTCACTTAAGCAGAAGAAAGATTTATGTGAAGGCTATTGGGTAATCACACGATTGAGAGGAAGGCTGGAAAACGAGGTCCCCAGAGGGAGAGAGGACAAGGCACCACAATCCCACAATAGCCGTGGCCTCTGTGAGTTGTGCCCTCTGGTGTCGCCTGCACCCCCATTACTGAGCCACTGCCTACTTCCCTGAAGCCACTGTGAGTGACTGCAGTTGGACCTTAGCCTGCATGTCGTTGCCTCAAGATTCAAAATGCGGGGTGGGTACTACTTACTGACCACATTTAAGTCATGTGGCCATGTCCTAATGGCTGAGAGGGCTGAGAAAATGAATATTAAGTGTTTGATTCATCATTGAAAGTGGGAAGGAAGGGGCCCTTACTTGCAATGACTTACAAAGAAGACATTTCATCAACATGGGAAGTGTGGAAAGCCCAGGTATCATCCATTCTAATATTCAAGTGCTGGTAACTGGAGGCTGGACAGAGAGTGTGGCCGAGTTTGGCATTGCTTTGAGTTTAACCTCTTCATTGACATTTTTGCAGCCTTATCTTTCAGGATGCCTCCAGCAGGCAGCCTGGAAAGATCAGAAGAAGGTGGGGCATCTTCCTCCCTCTTGGTTGTTCAGAAGTCAGAATGACATTCATTACCTGGATTTTTCTTCTCCCCTTTCTCATCATCCATCATTCCATCTCCACAAAAGACCTCCACTATTTTATAAATTTTTTTTAATGTTTATTTATTTTTGACAGAGAGAGAGACAGACCATGAGCAGGGGAGGGGCAGAGAGAGATAGAGACACAGAATCCAAAGCAGGCTCCAGGCTCCGAGCTGTCAGCACAGAGCCCAACGCGGGGCTTGAACTCAGACCGTGAGATCATGACCTGAGCCGAAGTCAGACACTCAACTGACTGAGCCACGCAGGTGCCCCAACCGCCACTATTTTATAAGAAATAAGTTAGAAATCTAGTCATGGCCAGCATGAGAGGGACCAGAATGTATCCGGAAATCAAAAGGAATACATTTTGTATTATTGCTACCATTAAGTAATTCTACTGGTATGAATCATTAGGACTGGATTTTGTCTAAGCAAATTTACCCTCATGGGGTGCAAGGCAGGGGTAATTTGACAAGGTGGGGTAGGGTTTGGTTTTGAAGAGGTGAGCTCAAAAGATACAGAACCTGCCTTTAGGTGGGGGTCACTTCAACCAGGACTCATTTTCACAAAGGGCCTCCAATTTGAACCTTTGAGCTCGTATCCAAATGAAATTATGTATAGTCTAAAAGATTGAACAACAATAACTTAAAACTTTGAATCCTATTACCAGACCTCGCTTTCTACAAGCTAATATTTCTAACCAATCTTCTATGTTGTGAGTAGCCCAATTATATAGCACCATACTTTTTGCATTAAAAAACATTAACTTGTTTGGTAAAAGTGTTTGACCTCTGCTTTTTCACTCTGTTGGGATTCTTCCCCCCCCCCCCCCCCCCCCCCCCCCCCCCCCGCCCCAGTAAACCTGGAGCCTCAGAATGTGGATGTGGCCTGGAAAATTCTTGATCTTTAATGCTTCCCCATCTGAGATGACTAAAGCAGGCAAATCTAGATTCTCTAAAAGACACAAAGTCCCAAAACAGGAAAAGCTGGTGTGAAAACCCAAGGGACCAGGATGTCTTTGAACTTTGAGTCTCTGATCTAAGGATTCAGAACTCTTATTTGTCAGGTTTGTGGTTATGTCTTGAATAATTGCCTTGGAATGGAGTAATGATCAAGGGCTTCCTGGAAGTACGAGATATACATGGGATGGCTCGTCACTGTACTCATTTGGAAATAATGGAAACTGTCTATGAGGTAGGTTTACATCCCTTTTGGTGATGTTATATATGTTCAGAAAATGGCTAAAAAAAAAGTACACCTGTCGTTGGGATTTTGTCAAATCCTATTGGGATCCCACGGTTTTTTGATAAGGTGTTGGCTGGGGGCTGGATGCAGGGCTATAGCCCAAGGATCAATAAGGATACAACAGCTTTCCCATGGTCCTGTAATGTGCGATGAGCCAGGGCATGGGATTAAGCTCAGACCATTAAATGGGAGCCCAGATCCCTTGGTCAGAGCAGGACAGAAAAACAGGTCAGCAATTCAAGTGTCCACATCAGATGGAAGTGCAGTAGGAGTACGTAGGGAAATGGGGAGGGGCAAGGTGGATTTTTCCTTTTTCAGCACCTCTTGGCTTTAGAGTCTGATACCACCATTGGGTTCTAGAGCCCATCCTGCCTGGGAAGCTGCCATTCAGCAAGCCCCATCCCCTCTGTCTGTGGAAAGTAGAGAGTGTCTTAAAGTTGGCAATCCAGTTTCTTGTTGGGACCAGGACCCTGAAACCATGGCTAAGTTCCTTGAATCCTGGATCCTACCCCCATCCCTTTGGCCTCCCAGTGGCATCTTAGGCCTGAGAGCTGCCTGTCTAGAACCTTACTGTTGCGAACCAAGCTAATTTCTTTTATCTCTGTGTCATCTTCTCTGACATCACCTGAAAAATCAGCCCTATTTAGGGACCTGGATTAAATTCAGGCATAAGTTCCTGTAACTAGGTGACCATGTTGAGCTACTCTTTTATTCCTTTTTCTTTGCTCTGTAGGGGAGCTTGACCAGGGAAGGATGCTGAGGGCTTCTTCTTACACCAAGGATTCCCGCCCCCCCGCCCCCCCGGCCCAGGTCAGACCCAGGGTCCCCAAGTGCAGTGTCTCTACCAGAGGGCTGTCTTGGTGAAATTATCAGAAGATAGTGTGGGGCACATTGGCACTCAGCCAGGCCTCCGATCACCAATGGTGGCCTTGTTCTTCATTTTCATGTCTGCTGCTCTGTGCTGCTGGAAATGGTTGCAAACCTCTGGAGTCAAGTTTGCCTTTTATAAGACTACGTTTCATGTTCAACTTCTTAAAAGAGAGAGAAAAAAAAAATCTCAACCCCTCAATCCCTATTCCATGTATTGTACATGATTAAAATTTCCCCCCGTCATTCCCACTCTAAAGGCGATTATTTCTATGGATGACAAACGTGAGATTGGGGTTCCTCATTATCTGCTGCACAAAGAAGAATATGTTATTAGTCAAATGGGATTTATAATTTTACTTTTTTTCTAGCATGAGAGTAGAATGTTATTATTTATTTGTTTGTTTGTTTGTTTATTTATTTAATTTATTTTCAAGTTAGTTAACATACAGTGTACTCTTGGCACCAGGAGTAGACTCCAGTGATTCATCTCTTACGTATGACAACGAAAGCTCATCCCACCCAGTGCCCTCCTTAATGCCCATCACCCATTTAGCCCACCTCCCCTCCATCAACCCCCAGTTTGTTCTCTGTATTTAAGAGTCTCTTAGGGTTTGCCTCCCTCTCTGTTTTTATCTTATTTTTCCTACCCTTCCCCTGTGATCATCTGTTAAGTTTCTCAAATTCCACATGTGAGTGAAATCATGTGATCTCTGTCTTTCTCTGACTTATTTCACTTTGCATAATACCCTCCAGTTCTATCCACGTTGCTGCAAATGGCAAGATTTCATTCTTCTTTATTGCCAAATAATATTCCATTGTATGTATATACCACATCTTCTTAATCCATTCAACAGTCGATGGACATTTGGGCTCTTTCCATACTTTGGCTATTGTTGATAGTGCTGCTATAAACATTGGGGTGCGTGTGCCCCTTTGAATCAGGACTCCTGTATTCTTTGGATAAATTCCTAGTAGTGCAATTGCTGGGTCATAGGGTAATTCTATTTTTTATACAATTTTACTTTTTAAATGACCCATATTCAAAATAATAGATACATAATATTTCAGCATATTATTTCAATCATAGTATTTTAGTAGCATAGGAACCCCCTTGTCTAACCCTTAATTTTATACCCGGGAAACTGAGTCACAGAGAGGAAAATTAACTGTCCCAAAGACAGATAGAAGTGTGCATTCACAAATGCTCTTTCTGCTTCTTGGCCCAGTGCTTTTGCTACAGGCTACTTTTCCCTTAGTGATCCTGTCACTTCCTTTCTATGAATTGTTTGAGCTAAAGGATAATCAAACAATTGTTTGTTTGTTTGTTTGTTTATTCATTCATTTGAGAGAGGATGGGTGCACCCTGCCCAAGCAGGGGAGGGGCAGAGGAGAGAATCTTACACAGGTTTCATGGCCAGTGTGGAGCCCCATGCAGGGCTTGATCTCATGACCCTGGGATCATGACCTGAGCCGAAACCAAGATTCCGGTGGCTTAACCAACCAAGCCACTCAGGCGCCCCTCAAACAATTGTACTTTTAAAAGGCTAAATAAGCACATCCCAGTTGCACGAATTGAAGGAGGAGCTGGAAAGTGGGATTGTGATGTGGGCACCAGAAGCTCTGCAAGCTCCTGTCTGCTGTGGTCTCTAATGTTTGGGTGCTTCTGTGCTTCTGTGATTTTGGAGTCAGAAAATCCAGGACAAGGCTGAGGAAATGTTGACAGACCCAAGGACCATGCTGGGGTAAGAGAGGACGTGGGCGCGCTGGACAGGAGGGCAGTGAAGCAGGGTGGAGCCTAAGGAGGCATCGGACTGGGGGTTGGCTGGTGATACGCTAAATAAATAGCGCGTTTCCAATGAGTGTTTACCAATTCTTACTTGTGGATGTTTGGGGGAGGCTCAAGAAAATGTTTTCACAGCCCTTGGGGATCATGTAATGAGAAGCATGTGTAAGCTGAATGTTGAAGGAGCCACACCTGGGACACATTTGACCCATGACAGACACTCCTGTGGGAAAAGAGCCAATGTTTTTGGAGCTGGCCCACCTTATGAAAAGATGCCTATCAAAACAAACACAAATACGCAAACAGAGCAACAACAACAGCAAATACCTCCCGAGCCTGAGATTTAGGCATGTTCTCCAGGTTTTCTGAACAAAAGACTCACAACACTTGGGAGGAGAAGCAGTAAAAGAAAATGCCACAGTCTGAAGGAAAGGCTGTCTCACTTCTGCCTCATGTGCATCCCCCGCAGGGACTATCGTGTTACCGCTCTAATGAAAAGCAGGCACTTTAAAAATGACTTCATACCAAATGAAAAATGATTCTAAGCTGAGTCTGGCTTGTTGGGGGGTGAGCATGGGTCTTGCATGGGGATGTCTGTGCTCCTCTCATCCCCCAGGCCTGGGGTGACCCAGGAAGTAGAGATAAGGGAAAGGATGCAGCTGATTGGAACAAAAATGCCATACGAGAGCGGGGAGGTCACTCCAGACTCTGCCCTCATCATGTATTTTGTTCTCTTTGCTACTGAAATGTGAAAAAGCAAAACCACGCATTGCTATTGCTGGTCTTGATTCAAGGACCCCAGAATCCTAGATCTTATTCTATAGAAAATAGGGAGCCACTGAAGGCTTCCTCAGTCAAATGCTGTCCTTGACTTGGCAGAGGGAGCTCTCTACGATGAAGTGTTTGCTGCTTCTTGTACTGTTTACCAATCTTGCACTCGAGCTCAGTTTACCAAATCCAGGTCACTAAATGTTCCAAAGTTTCTCATACCACTGTTCCTTTGCCAGTACTATTCCCTCTTTCTGCATGTCACTCCATCCTCACTGGCTTGGCTCATGCCTGTTCAAAAACCACTTCACCCACAGTTCCTACCACCATCTCTTAGCCTTCTCTGTAAGGGCACCAATCATACCCTGTTATAGGTATGGGCAGGGGGAGGGATTGTCTGCATTACTCATGGACTCTAAGCCCTTTGGCTGAAGGAAATGTGCTCATTCATCTTTGGATCTCCAGTGCCCATTTACCACTGCTATATCTGGAACAGAGTAGGCGCTCAATAGATAGCATTGGTTGAGTGACTCAAAGAATCTCAGGCTTATAGGCTCAGAAAGCGCCACCTGATTTGACAACTTCAGATAAAGTCATTGAAACACTGGCTTACAGACAACCCAAAAGAGAATCCAAAGAAAAGAATTCTGGTTCTCCTTCTATGGTCCATGATGTCTCTGGATGTCGCTGGACATAAAGGGCTTGCCAAACGAAAGAAATCTAGCTCAGTGCAAGCCCACACATTCACGAAGCTTTTGTGACTACCAGGGTCTGGGTTATCATTCTCCACAAAACTCCAAGACAAATTACACAAAAGGAGTGCCATAGACTATGGCACTTTATGGTTGACTTCTCTCTCTACTTTTGTTCAGTGTGGTTTTGGGTTCTATCCTCAGGTGCTGACAGTCTAATCGCGAGTATTACCAAGTAAATGAAAATGACATTTATCAAAGAACTCTTGGGCTGATGGTTGATAGCATTTTACAGCTGCAATTTTACAGCTTTATTTCCTACATTAATGCAAAGTAATGTGAAACTTTAGGCACTGTGACAAGATCTGTGAATAACATAAGACTCTTTGGGTTGTAAATAAAAACCCAACCTTGGCAAGCTTAAACAGGGACAGGGGAATTTATTTACTCACAGAGTTGAAAAATCTAGAGGATTTTCTGGCTTTAAGCACGGGTTGGTTCAGGGGCTCAAATGAAATCATGAAGGCAATCTTTTCTTGTGGCTCAGTTCTGTCTCTCCCTGTATTTGCTTCATTTCTGGGTACCATCTTTGGCCCCCAAAGCACCAGGATCATTCTTTTCCAATCCATATTGCATGTAAAAGAAGATAATGTTTCCTCCTGGAATCACCTACTCTACTCCAGTCCTGGAGTCATCCTGATTAGACCAACTTAAAACAGTTACCTCCCTTACCCATCCGTGTGGCTCTGTGGTTTGGATGTCCTGAGGGTCCAGACTTGTGATATTTGCTCCACTTTGGAGGCTGGGGCAAGGGTAGGTCTCCTCCCCTGTCAGACTTCCAGAGAAGGAGGCATGGCTCAAATCACCAAAACAAGTGAGGATGAAAATGGGCAAGCAAAAATCAATTGTTGTCCACTCCATGGAGATAAAAATTGGAAGTACAGTTCAATTATTCCCAGGGTTTATCAGAGCACAAATGCCACGTCCTGACCATGGTCCAGGCCAATTATGTACAAAGCATTCCATTTTCACTTGATATTTAAAGTTTGGGAGATGGCCCTTTTATAAGAATAAGACCTTGATTGAAGAGTGAAGGTACTTTCCATATGCATGTGAGATGCCCCTTTTTTGAGCATTCTTTATAACCCCTGACTACAGTAATACAAAACGGATGTGTTCTAATGACTGCTTCTTTGTCAGAACTTTTTGGTTGGAAGCCAGGCAAGGAAACAGGAGAAGGGCTGAAGCCAGGGGGCTCCGCAGCTCTGCACAGGAGTGGGGAGCACCCAGGTCTGAAAAGAGCTGGGATGAAAGATGGACAAACCTCTCTTCTCCATCCAACAGGGGCATCTGTGGGAGTGTTATTTATTCATGGACTCATTCATTCATCTGTCAGACACTTCCTGAGCACCCCTTATGTACAGGAAATACATTACAGTACCCAACAAACTATATCTTCTCAATGAATATGTGTTCAATGAGTGAAATCTGGAGAAACAACCTTTCATGTCACAATTAGAGATGTAAGGTCAAACATGAAAGTACATCACTGGTTTACATAATAAGTGTCAGTGAGCTTGTGGCACTGGTGGAGGTACGGATGAACAGATCCTTTCTGACTTGAATGGTGAGGTAGAGGTGATCAGTAAAAAGAATAACATTACTAACAGCTAAACATTGGCGTTTCCTAGGTATGTCTATGCTAATTTCCTTTGCACCCATTATCCCATTTAATTCCCTTCAATGACTCTTTGACTGGTTACTATTTATTATCCTCATTTTACAGAAGATAAAGTAAAGGCAATGAGAGGTTAACCAACCTGCTTGCGATCACACAGATAAGAGTGGATGGAGTCAGGGTCTTCCTGAAGACCAGTCTGCTTTCATAGTTGAGGCTCAGTACTGGAGAGGGTGGGTATGCCAGGAGGGAGCTGGGACAGAAGGACAGAAGTTACAGATTCATTAACATTGAATACCAGGAAAATTGTTTACACTGAACTGGATCAGGAAGCTTCCAGTGAGGATGTTGTTGTATACGTCCTCTCTCTCTTTGTTATATACCTCTCTCTCTCTCTCTTTGTTACACAGAAAAGCTGAACACGTAAAAGTGTCACTGTATTTTAAGCTCTTCGTGCTGACTTCCAATTGGATTGAAGCCAGGTGGAGGTCAAGCAGAAAGGACCTGAGACATGGAGGGTGGAAAGAGAAGTGGGAAACAGGTTTTACTGAAACCCTAAAAGGTATTTCCCTGTATCTTCACTCCTGCAAGTCTATAGTTTCCTTTGCCCTCAGACAGAGACTAGAAATCCCAGCATAGATATTTATTTTAAAATTTGCTTTCACTGAAGCGAAAAGATGAGTATGGTCCCTCAAGTTTTGTCATGCACTTTGCTAATGTGACAGGCACTAGGCTGGGCCTTGAGAGGCTGGGAAAGGGCAAGGTATGTGCTTCCCAGTACTCAGAGTTTACAGTCCCAAGGGGCTGATACATATTAAATGTTTGGATAATTCCTATAAAGGAGGAGCACAAAGAGTCAGTGGTAAGGTCTTCAGACTTGCTTCAGCATGGGGGTCCAGGAAGGCTCTGGGGGCTAACCTGTAGCTTTCTTCTTTTCGTGAGTGAAGCAGAAGATGTATGGCATTTACCCACTGACCAATCAGCAGTGGCCAGACCTGGGACTATCCAGCTTTGAAGCAGTTTTGGAGGGAGTTTAAATGAAGGAACTACAGGTTTCCTTTCAAAAATGAGAGTCTATGACCTCACCAACCTCTGTATATTCACTGAGTGTTTACCGAGGCAAAGCACCATACTAGGGTACGGGGTTGGCAGAGTGGGCCTTAGGGGTAGTGAATACAAGAAAGTACAGAGAACATCTGCTCTCAGGAAACTTATCATCTTGTGTTGGGAAGATAAAGTACATATGTATGAAAAGACAATGTCAGGTCATCCCTGGCTTGAATAAGTGAAATTTGTATCTGGTTTTCATTAGAATGGTCCACGAAGACAGCACAGGGATGCCCTCTGAGCTCTTCAGACCCTCCAGGCTCCTTGCTTGGGATGTGGAATGCCCTTCTTGGAGAGCAGGAATGCTTTTCAATTTTCCACATGGCTGTGCCTAGGCAGACTGCTCTGATGGTTCACCTCTCACTAGCCAAGTCTTCTGTATCTCGACTAGGGGTCTGACAGGATGAACCACTGCCTCTGTGTGCCCGCAGTAGGTTGTACAGACCCAGCATCTCTATCACAGTATTTTCCATGTGACCTGGGAGTGGTTTATGGGTCTCTGCTGGCTTCCATTATGGATTGTTTCATTTATCTATTCCTCTATTACCAACTACCTCAGAATTTACTGCCTTAAAACTACAACCACTTAATTAGCTACAATTCTGAGGATCAGGAATTTGGGTGGGGCTGGGGCATGCAGCTTGCCTTTGGTCCATATGGTGCTGCCTATTTTTCATTAGAATGAAGGCTCCCCTGGAGCTGGAGGAACCATCACGGCCTCCCTCATGTGCATGGGGCCTTGGTCCTGGCTGTCTCCTAGGGCGTCGTGGTTCTTGTCTGTGCAGCCTCTGTCTCTCCAGCAGTCTGTCTCCATTTAATAGTCTAGTTGGAGCCTTGTCATGTGGCAGTTGGCTTCTAAGAGGGCAAAAATGGAAGGTGTGTTATCTCTGAAGACCTAGCCCAGAAATCACACACAGCCATACTGCAGCCAAAGCAAGATACAGGGATGTCCAGATTCGAGGAGAGAAGAGAGAAAGTTTATCTTTTGATGGCATGAATGCAAAGCCATGCTGCAGAAGAACATGAAGGAATGGGTGGGGGGATTGATGTGGCCACCTCTGGTGACATCTTATTTATTCTCAACACTTAGCATATGATAGTTGCTTGATAGTGATAAGATCTGGCATTTAATGAACACATTAATTTAGGCATATTTACCTGTATTATCTTGATAAATCCTCACGACTCTTTGAGGTGTTAATATCCTCATTTTGCTGAGCGAATTGAGGCTTGGAGATGTTGGGACAATTGCCCAAGGTTATTAAACTAGTAATATGTGGGACTAGAAATCAGAGTCAACAGCCTGGCCCCAGAGGTTAAGCACAGAACATTCTACTGAAAAACTAAATGATCAGGTTTTTTTGTGGTTTACTCTTCCCTGGGATCATTTGTCACCATTATAGCCCTGAGGCTGCTTCTTTTGTTATCTTGTTCAGACTTATAGGAAGTAGATGGCACCTAATAGACAGAATCCGTTTGAAACCAGAAGGGACACAAGCATGCCATGTGGGGTAGGGTCCAGCTTTGAGCACACTTCTGACTCCTTATTCCCTTTTCCAGAGGAAAATCGCTCTGCTGTCCATGCCCTGTAACAATTGGTTCCCAAAAGCAAAGCTTGTCTGTGATGGGATGCCAGCTCGTGGTGGAATTTTCGTATTTTGGTGAGATTTTCATTGACTTTATATTTATCCATGTTTAAAATTACAAGGATGTGTCCTCCTAACTTTTTTGGAATGATTAATTCATTTTGTGAAATAGATCACAAGAATAGATTGTAGTCTTTTTTCAGTGAAGATACTTGGCAACAAAAATTTTGGCAATTCTATGTACATTACCAAAATATGCCAATGTCAACAATCTACTGGTTCTTTATGATCCCAAAGTCTGGGATCCTCTGCACCAGCAAAAAATAAAAATAAATAAAAAAATAAATAAAAGGAGGTAGAGTGGTAGGTCCATTAAGAGCAAGGGCTGTGGTATTGTGTTGACTCCCACTACTCTCTTTGAACATTGAGAATTTCGCATTGTCTTTCTTCTTAACTATTCCTTGGCTTTGCTATTGCATCATCAAGGTCAATTTGGGATAGTTATGATAATTTGATGGTATTATTCGCAGAAAATACTTTCTTAGGAGAAGGCCTGGCATATGGTAATGCACAATTAGTATGAGAGAGCATTATTGCTGTTATCAATCCCTATGAGATTCCTGTACACAGTGATGATTGGAATTTTTGTAACTATTTTCCCCTAACTGGCCTTGGCCAAGCAATTAACATTCTCCAATCAGCTCCATGAAGACAGAGATGTGGAGATGCAGAAACATCAGTGACTAGCTGAAAGCCCCATGAATTCCTGAAACAAAATCAAGCTACCAGAATAAAAGGCCTTTGTCGTCAAATCCTCAAGCCAACTGAAGAATTATCTCTTGGTTCTCAAGAGTCCTGGCTAAAAGATTTGAATTGCAACCAAATGCCACTCTTTAAAGGAGATAAGTGAGTAATGAAATTTTATCAGAAAGAATTTTAATGTTCTTAGAATTGCATCTACTAGGGAAGATTCTCAGAAGTTAGCTGTGAACAAGCATTTCTGGTACCCTCCTTGTTTAACTCCTTCTGATCACCTACCTACCAGCTGTCCCAGATGCACAGCTACTGGGCTTACAATTGGGCAGGATGGGAAGGGTGTGAACCTCAGAGTCTGCCAGGGGTCATAGGAGGCTAAGAAGGTGCAGGACTTTGTACCTCTTATAGGAGCCTGGTGTCTGGTAGAACTCCATGGTCCTCAGAGAACTATGACCCCTAGAGTGTATGTACCTCTGGGCCTCCTAGGTCCTAAAACAGTGGGAGAAGATATCTGAAGCGTTGGCTTCCTGTCTTCCCCTGAGTCGGGGCAAAGGCACACTTCTCTGCTTAGCATTCCAGGAGGAACAGAACCTTTCTTCTGGGCTCATACAAACCTGCCACTTTGCCAGCAGGAACCTGTGCTTCATGAGGTCATTATGGCTTAAAGTTCCCCACCAATCTGACTTGAGTCCTGAGGGTGAAGAGAAACCAGAAACAGGAAAAGAAAATCTACAAGACAACCCCAGGGAGAGAGAGAAGGAACAAGCTGAACTCTGAGAACAGAGGGCTGAGGGAAACAAATAAATCACAACTTGAACAATAAAAAATAATACCACACCAGACATTTGGGGATGAGAAAACTAATCTTTTTATTTAAAAATGCAGTAGCTCAGTGAAAGAAGGACATCGTAGTTAAGAACAAAAAGTGTTGTTCTGGAAGATCAAACGGAGGGGATGAAAGACTTCAAAGAGCAAAGAAGACACAGAGTAACCCTAATAAAAGAGAGGTGGTTGATAAATCAGCAATAAAAATATAATTGATCATTAACATAGAGAAAATAATCCTTTATTAGGTCTGAGTTGATGGGGTGCCGGGTGAGTGGCAGGTTGTGCAGCAGACTTCCCAGGAAGGCTGAAGATGTTGTAGTCTGAGATGGAGCTCAGATATCATGGCTCAAGAATGTGTCAATCACTCCACACAGAAAAGGCAGGAGACAGGTATGCAAAGGTATTAGTTCTTTTTCTTGTTTGGTCTTGCTGTTCTTTTTTATTGGCATGGCAGGCTGGGTCCACTGACAGACATGAGCAAAAAGTTTTGGCTTGATGCCAAGTAGAGGGAAACATTGGCTAGGTATTAAAGAACCTTTTAGACAATAAGAGTAGCTGAAAAGCCAGAATGTATCATCTCAGATGTTGGTTGAGATACCATCCCTTCCAATGTTCAAAGGAAGAATTGAAAATATCATTATGTGCAGTCACTGGCTTCAAATACCAGCTGACACAGCCATGAGCTCCCTTGCCTGGAAAACAAACAATGTGACCTTGGCAGTTTTCTCAATATTGTGTTGGGCTCACTGCAAAGTTTACTAGCCTATCATTCATTGGCCACTTGATTTGGCCATGAGTTAAAAAAAAATTAAATCTTTGAATGGTTGTTGTAGCAGAAGGAGCTGTGGGAGGGATGGTGTGTAATCCATGTGTGGGAGGAAGGGTACACATGGATATAGCAAATTTTTCTGCCCATCTTTGTACCAGCTAGACTTTGCCAGCATCCCTGGCAGTTAGATGTGAATGAAAGCACTCCGTGGAATGGGAATAGGGACAAATGTGTGCCATGTCTAAGCCTGGCCTGTGAAATCTTTGCACTCAAGCCCCTTCAAGTCCTTTTACTTGCAAATGATGCTGAGGCCTTAAGAGAAGGCAGAAAATAATATGGAAAGAGCCTGGGTCTCTGCATTGCCCACCTGCATTGTCCATTATATCTGTAAGAATAAACTCTTGTTACAGAAAGTCATTGAAAGATGAGTTCTTGTTTGTTACAGCAGCTGGCAATACCCTAAGACAGGGAACTGGCCACTCTATGTGCAGCATGGAAATTTTACCTTGAAACATTTGAAAGTATTTTCCACGGTTATGTATTAATTATGTTTTGGTTAAAAGCATACAGTGCTTTTCTTCCCGG
This sequence comes from Lynx canadensis, assembly GCF_007474595.2. Lineage (NCBI taxonomy): Eukaryota > Metazoa > Chordata > Mammalia > Carnivora > Felidae > Lynx > Lynx canadensis. The sequence goes on along the minus strand of NC_044315.2, from coordinate 27,687,000 downwards.
TGTATATTTGTACTCCCACACCCTTGTCCCCTCCCAAGACTTTTTAGAATTCAATAATTAGTTGCAAAGAGACCTTGGGCATATTACCGTTGGACCAGTGGTGTTTGGCTATTTGCACATGATGGGACCTGCACTAAGCTGCAGGATACAGATGTGGTCAATGTTCCCTGCCTGGTTGTCATTGGACTTTATGCCAACTAAGTGTCAATGTTGAACACCTTCACTGATCAAAGACTCTGTCCCTTCAGGAGTCTCATTTGGTTGTAAAATAACTTAATAAATAAATTAAGAATATTTGCCCAATGTTGAATATTAATCTGTCTCTGACATCTGCTAATTGGATGCAGACATCTAAAAGTTGAAGACATTTTTCTTCCCATTAGAATGTCTCTTCTTCAGGGCAAACATACCAAGATCTTCCTCTCATACCTAATTGTCCCGGCTCTGAGGGCTTTCCCCACCTCCTGTACGAGCATTCCAGTATGTCTCTGCCTATAATTTTTATCAATCACTTTATATCCTAGTGCCCCTAAATGCCAGGGGATAGCCTCCTCTGTGATGTTTCCTCTGGCTTAGCAGAGGCCCTTATCTCTCCATCCTGGATCACTACTGTAATCATCCTGCTGTTATATATATATATATTTTTTAACTCGTTTCCCTGTCCCCTAGTTTTGTCTTTTTGAATCATCCGCTCCTCTTTCCCTGACAAACTAAATTTCCTTAAGCCCAGACTGGTCTAACTCCTATGAATTACCCACATATTGATTTCAACATGTAACTTTTGTGCCTAGAACCTGCAACTTAAGTTTAGAGTCCATGCTCTGGTTTCCCAGTACCCCTGAAACACCACGAGGAAGGGTTTGGTTCTGAAGGCTGATTCAAGCTTGTGCAGGAGCTTGGACTTTGTCCCACTGGTTGGTGTTTCCTGCAGAGGAAGAGATTCCTGGGGGTAGAAGCTGAGTTCCAGGGAAAGCAGTGCATGATTTCTTAGAGCACTGTTTTTACTTGGAAATGTAGGAAGGAAACTTACCCTTAAAAGTATAATGTATAGACTGCTTAATACAGTGTCATATAATGTTTACACAAATATTTAATGTACACAGGAGACTTAAGATGAAAGATACTTTTTTTCTATCTAGTTTTTCCTTATCTTTTAAAAAAGTTTTATTTAATTTAAGTTAGTTAACATACAGTGTAATATTAGTTTCAGGTGTCCAATGTAGTGATTCAACATGTCCATACAACACCTGGTGCTCATCATAAATGCACACTTTAACCCCCATCATCTTTTTCCACCCATCCCTCCACCCACCTCCCCTCTGGTATCCAGAAGTTTCTTCTCTGTAGTTAAAAGTCTATTTCTTGGTTTGCTTCTCTCTCTCTCTCTTAATTTTTCCCCTTTGCTCATTTGTTTTGTTTCTTGAATTCCACATATGGATGAAATCATATGGTATTTGTCTTTCTCTGACTGACTTATTTCACTTAGCATAATACTCTCTAGCTCCAGCCACGTCATTGCAAATGGCAAGATTTCATTTTTTAGGGCTAAATAATATTCCATTGTATATACGTATTACATCTTTATTCTTTCACCAGTCGATGGACCCTTGGGCTGTTTCCATAATTTGGCTATTGTAGATAATGCTGCTATAAACATCGAGGTGCATGTATCCCTTTGAATTAGTATTTTTGTATTCCTTGGGTAAATACCTAGTAGTGCAATTACTGGATCATAGGGTAGTTCTATTTTTAATGATAAAAGATACTTTTGAGGAAGATTGATTTAAGCTCTATCCCTAGTTGTATATTCACTCTTTCATGTTTCCAGACATTTAAAGCTATGGTCCAGTGTTTTTCAAGCTCTAGGCCATGGCCCATGTGTGAATTATGAAATCAATTAGTAGATTTCAACCAGTTTTTTTTTTAATTTTTAGGTCTTCTTTATCTTTTATCAATTTTTATAGTTTTCAGTGTACAAGTCTTTTACTTCCTCAGTTAAATTTATTCCTAAGGATTTTCTTCTTCCTTTTTTTTTTTTTTTTAAGAAAAAAAGTAAGAGTAGAATAGGATGGAATGAAAGGAATGGAATGGAATGGAACATAACAGAATGGAATAGAACAAAGTCCATGGGGGGAGGGGAAGAAAAAAAAAGAGGTTAGAGAGGGAGAGAGCCAAACATAAGAGACTCTTAAAAACTGAGAACAAACTGAGGGTTGATGGGGGGTGGGAAGGAGGGGAGGGTGGGTGATGGGTATTGAGGAGGGCACCTTTTGGGATGAGCACTGGGTGTTGTATGGAAACCAATATGACAATAAATTTCATATTAAAAAAAAAAAGAATGGAATAGAATAGAACAGAATAGAAGAGCTTAGATAACCAGAAGTCCAGAGATATGTGGGGTTCAGAGTTGTTTGCCTCAGTGGCTCAGCAATGCCATTAGAGACCCAGATTCTATCAACCACACTTTTGGCATCATCCTAAAGTGAACTCCCTCCATTTTTTTTGTTTGTTTGTTTGTTTTGTTTCTACATGCTATATACTGACTTATTGTGTCCAAAAAGACAGAAATCTTGACTTTTTGATTTTCTTTTAAGAACAAGGAGATTTTCTTGGGTTTTATTTTCTAGAATTGGGTCTCAGTCAGTGCTACGCTTGTACTGAGATAAACTACCCTCAATAGAGGATGAAAGTAATAGATACCGGGGAGCCACAGCCAATGTCCGCTGCACGGGTATACTGCACTGTGAAGGATAGCTAACTGGGAGCAAGGCTGGAACAAAGGAAACAATTTAAAAGGTCATGAGTATCTCCCTACCAGGCATGTCCTGCCTCCCCACATGCGTCTACATCCTCTCCATCCTATAAAACCTGGCTTATGACCTACTTTCTCGGTAAAATCTTGTCATGCTACTTCAGCTTACACTGCTTCTACCATCTCTGAATTCTTGCTGTTTATTACCTGAGCCTTGCCATTTGAGCATGTCTCAGTTCTAGCCATTTAAAGTTTACATTTCTATTTTATTATGCTATGTGAAGGCAGAAATCATGCCATGTACTTCCCTGGACCTCCTACAGGGCTGGACTAGGCTTTCTCGATTGGGCTGATCCATTCTGGTGAATTATCTTTTTTGGATACTGACAGAATGTGAGTAATGACATTTGAAATGCTGTATTTGAAGACGAGGGGACAGGGGGACCATGAAAAACTTAGCTCTTCCAGGTAGCTCACGATAAGAGTGGATTCCATTGTGAATAAGTTGGTCCATGAATTTTAGCAACATAATCTCCCCAACCCTTTTTGGGGGGCACAGTTGCTACCAGATGAAATCCCCCCTCTTCTGGGTATTTCATCTATTCCCATTCAACAAGGGTGAGGGTTGAAGAACAATGTGATATTAGTTTGTGATGCACAATTATGAATAGTGCCAACTAAGAGTTTGGAAGGAATAGTGGGTACCGTGAACATACAGAATCCCATTTCCTATGGGATGAAAAAAATAGATCTGCATGATAGTGTTTAGGGGAACATGAAATCTCCATGTAAACACTACTTTAAGTAAGAATTTTTTTGACTCTACCTGGAAAAATTTCCGCTAACACACACTTGGGATTTTGTGGCCACCCAAACCGAGTTAGAATGGATGTGCAGGGGTGTTATCAGTATGCCAGTGGGTCATCTGTATGATGACCCAGGTTCTGACTGTATGAAGAAACTTGACATTCAGGGAATTCATGATTTTCTCCCTGTAGAGTTATAATCAGGAGGTCTTTGTACTTATGTGTGAACTGAAGTCCAGTGTTTCCCCAAACCCAATCCTTTACAGGCTTTTATCAAAATAAGCTTAGATAAATTCCAAAAAGGAGTTCTATAGAAAGGAAAAAAAATGTTTGAATTGCTTATCATTTACAAGGGATTATCTACAAACCCAGTCAACTTTAAGGATATTTAATTGCTTTACTACTTAAAGGGGAAACATTTACATTAAAAGGAAAGTGCTAGATGCAGCCAGACACTTGACTCAATCAAAGTATTTTAAAAGTAAATATATTATTGTATATATTTAGTTTTGCTGATGGGTGAATGAAAAGAATAAATAAAATAGAGCATAGAAGGTTGTGTTTGCTACGTCTTGTGTTCTGTAATTCCCCGACAGTCCCTCTACCCTTGCCAACCTTACTGAGATATAATTGACATATAGTGTTGTATAAGCTTAAGGAACATACAATGTGTTGATTTGATACATTTGTATATTGCAAACTGATTACCACCATAACAGTAGCTAATGCCTTAATCTCTTCATACAATTATCATTTCTTTTTTGTGGTGAGAACACTTAAAATTTACTCTCTTAGCAACATTCAAGTACATGAATCAAAATTATTAGCTATCATCACCATGCTATGTATTAGATCACTAGAACTTCTTAACCTTATAATTGGACCTTTGTACATTTTGACCAACATCTCACCATTTCCCCCAGCCCCAACTCCTGGTAACCACCATTCCGCTTTGTGTTTCCCTGAGTCTGGCTTTTTTAGATGCCACATATAAGTGATATCATACAGTATGTTTTTCTCTGACTTATCTCACTTAGCATAATGCTTTCAAGGTCCATCTATGTTGTCAAAAATGGCAGGATTTCCTCCTTTCTTGTATTTATATTATGTCATTTTTATCCATCCATCCATTAATGGACTCTTAGGTTGTTTCCATATCTTGGCTATTGTGAATAATGCTGCAGTGAACATGGGAGTATAGATATCTGTATGAGATCTTGATTTCAATTCCTTTGAGTATATGCCCAGAAGTGGTATTACTGGATCATATTGTAATTCTATTTTTATTTTTTTGAGAAACTTCCATGTTATTTTCTAGTGGCTACACCAAACTACACTCCCACCAACAGTGCACACAAGGGTTCCCTTTTCTTCACATCCTCATTAACACTTGTTATTTCTAATCTTTTATTTTATTTTTTTATTTATCTTATCTTTTTGATAATAGCCATTCTAACAAGCATGAGGTGATATCTCATTGTGGATTTGATTTGTATTCCCCTGATGATTAGTGATGTTGAGCACCTTCTCATATACCTCTTGGACATTTGTATGTCTTCTTTGGAAAACCGTCTGGTTCTTCTGCCATTTATTTATTTATTTAGCTATTAAACTATTGAGTATGTGAGTTCTTTATTTTGGATATTAGCCCCTTTCAAAGATATGATATGCAAATACATTCTCCCATTCAGTGGGTTGCTTTTAATTTTCTTTTTTTTCCTGTATAGTAGCATTTTAATTTGTTGTAGTCCCACTTACTTATTTTTGCTTTCGTTATTTGTGCTCTTGGTGTCAGATCTAGGAAATTGCTGCCAAGACCAATGTCAAGGAGCTTTTTCCTTATGGTTCTTCCGGTAGTTTTATAGATTCAGGTTTTTGTTTTTTTTTTTTTTTATGAAATTTATTGACAAATTGGTTTCCATACAACACCCAGTGCTCATCCCAAAAGGTGCCCTCCTCAATACCCATCACCCACCCTCCCCTCCCTCCCACTCCCCATCAACCCTCAGTTTGTTCTCAGTTTTTAACAGTCTCTTATGCTTTGGCTCTCTCCCACTCTAACCTCTTTTTTTTTTTTTTCCTTCCCCTCCCCCATGGGTTCCTGTTAAGTTTCTCAGGATCCACATAAGAGTGAAACCATATGGTATCTGTCTTTCTCTGTATGGCTTATTTCACTTAGCATTACACTCTCCAGTTCCATCCACTTTGCTACAAAGGGCCATATTTCATTTTTTCTCATTGCCACATAGTATTCCATTGTGTATATAAACCACAATTTCTTTATCCATTCATCAGTTGATGGACATTTAGGCTCTTTCCATAATTTGGCTATTGTTGAGAGTGCTGCTATAAACATTGGGGTACAAGTGCCCCTATGCATCAGTACTCCTGTATCCCTTGGATAAATTCCTAGCAGTGCTATTGCTGGGTCATAGGGTAAGTCTATTTTTAATTTTCTGAGGAACCTCCACACTGCTTTCCAGAGCGGCTGCACCAATTTGCATTCCCACCAACAGTGCAAGAGGGTTCCCGTTTCTTCACATCCTCTCCAGCATCTATAGTCTCCTGATTTGTTCATTTTGGCCACTCTGACTGGCGTGAGGTGATACCTGAGTGTGGTTTTGATTTGTATTTCCCTGATAAGGAGCGACGCTGAACATCTTTTCATGTGCCTGTTGGCCATCCGGATGTCTTCTTTAGAGAAGTGTCTATTCATGTTTTCTGCCCATTTCTTCACTGGGTTATTTGTTTTTCGGGTGTGGAGTTTGGTGAGCTCTTTATACATTTTAGATACTAGCCCTTTGTCCGATATGTCATTTGCAAATATCTTTTCCCATTCCGTTGGTTGCCTTTTAGTTTTGTTGGTTGTTTCCTTTGCTGTGCAGAAGCTTTTTATCTTCATAAGGTCCCAGTAATTCACTTTTGCTTTTAATTCCCTTGCCTTTGGGGATGTGTCGAGTAAGAGATTGCTACGGCTGAGGTCAGAGAGGTCTTTTCCTGCTTTCTCCTCTAAGGTTTTGATGGTTTCCTGTCTCACATTTAGGTCCTTTATCCATTTTGAGTTTATTTTTGTAAATGGTGTGAGAAAGTGGTCTAGTTTCAACCTTCTGCATGTTGCTGTCCAGTTCTCCCAGCACCATTTGTTAAGAGGCTGTCTTTTTTCCATTGGATGTTCTTTCCTGCTTTGTCAAAGATGAGTTGGCCGTACGTTTGTGGGTCTAGTTCTGGGGTTTCTATTCTATTCCATTGGTCTGTGTGTCTGTTTTTGTGCCAATACCATGCTGTCTTGATGATTACAGCTTTGTAGTAGAGGCTGAAGTCTGGGATTGTGATGCCTCCTGCTTTGGTCTTCTTCTTCAAAATTCCTTTGGCTATTCGGGGCCTTTTGTGGTTCCATATGAATTTTAGGATTGCTTGTTCTAATTTCGAGAAGAATGCTGGTGCAATTTTGATTGGGATTGCATTGAATGTGTAGATAGCTTTGGGTAGTATTGACATTTTGACAATATTTATTTTTCCAATCCATGAGCAGGGAATGTCTTTCCATTTCTTTAAGTCTTCTTCAATTACCTTCATAAGCTTTCTATAGTTTTCAGCATACAGATCCTTTACATCTTTGGTTAGATTTATTCCTAGGTATTTTATGCTTCTTGGTGCAATTGTGAATGGGATCATTTTCTTTATTTGTCTTTCTGTTGCTTCATTGTTAGTGTATAAGAATGCAACTGATTTCTGGACATTGATTTTGTATCCTGCAACTTTGCTGACTTCATGTATCAGTTCTAGCAGACTTTTGGTGGAGTCTATCGGATTTTCCATGTATAATACCATGTCATCTGCAAAAAGCGAAAGCTTGACTTCATCTTTGCCAATTTTGATGCCTTTGATTTCCTTTTGTTGTCTGATTGCTGATGCTAGAACTTCCAGCACTATGTTAAACAACAGCGGTGAGAGTGGGCATCCCTGTCGTGTTCCTGATCTCAGGGAAAAAGCTCTCAGTTTTTCCCCGTTGAGGATGATGTTAGCTGTGGGCTTTTCATAAATGGCTTTTATGATGTTTAAGTATGTTCCTTCTATCCCGACTTTCTCAAGGGTTTTCATTAAGAAAGGGTGCTGGATTTTGTCAAAGGCCTTTTCTGCATCGATTGACAGGATCATATGGTTCTTCTCTTTTTTTTTGTTAATGTGATGTATCACGTTGATTGATTTGCGAATGTTGAACCAGCCCTGCATCCCAGGAATGAATCCCACTTGATCATGGTGAATAATTCTTTTTATATGCTGTTGAATTCGATTTGCTAGTATCTTATTGAGAATGTTTGCATCCATATTCATCAGGGATATTGGCCTGTAGTTCTCTTTTTTTACTGGGTCTCTGTCTGGTTTAGGAATCAAAGTAATACTGGCTTCATAGAATGAGTCTGGAAGTTTTCCTTCCCTTTCTATTTCTTGGAATAGCTTGAGAAGGATAGGTATTATCTCTTCTTTAAATGTCTGGTAGAACTCCCCTGGGAAGCCATCTGGTCCTGGACTCTTATTTGTTGGGAGATTTTTGATAACCGATTCAATTTCTTCGCTGGTTATGGGTCTGTTCAAGCTTTCTATTTCCTCCTGATTGAGTTTTGGAAGAGTGTGGGTGTTCAGGAATGTGTCCATTTCTTCCAGGTTGTCCAATTTGTTGGCATATAATTTTTCATAGTATTCCCTGATAATTGTTTGTATCTCTGAGGGATTGGTTGTAATAATTCCATTTTCATTCATGATTTTATCTATTTGGGTCATCTCCCTTTTCTTTTTGAGAAGCCTGGCTAGAGGTTTGTCAATTTTGTTTATTTTTTCAAAAAACCAACTCTTGGTTTCGTTGATCTGCTCTACAGTTTTTTTAGATTCTATGTTGTTTATTTCTGCTCTGATCTTTATTATTTCTCTTCTTCTGCTGGGTTTAGGCTGCCTTTGCTGTTCTGCTTCTATTTCCTTTAGGTGTGCTGTTAGATTTTGTATTTGGGATTTTTCTTGTTTCTTGAGATAGGCCTGGATTGCAATGTATTGTCCCAAAGCGTTTGGATTGTTGTATTTTCATTTTCGTTTGTTTCCATATATTTTTTGATTTCTTCTCTAATTGCCTAGATTCAGGTTTTTAAGTCTATAATCCATCTTAAGTTCATTTTATGAGCGGTGTAAGATAAAGGGCCAATTTCATTCTTCTGCATGTGGTTATCCAGTTTTCCCAATGCCATTTTATTCGAAGAGACTATTCTTTCCACATTGAATATTCTTGGCTCCCTTGTCAAATATTAGTTGACAAATGTATGTAACGGTTTGTTTCTGTACTCTTGATCCTGTTCCATTGGTCTATGTGTCTATAGATTCTGTTCTTCCTTCAGTTTTGTTCTTCTTTTTCAGGATTGCTTTGACTATTTGGGGGTCTTTTGTGGCTCCATACAAATTTCAAGATTGTCTTTTCTATTTGTGTGAAAAAAATCATTTGAATTTTAATAGGGATTGCATTGAACCTATAGATATCTTTGAGTGATATGGGCATTTTAGCAGTAGTAATTCTTCTGATCCATGAACACAGGCTATCCTTCATTTGTTTGTGCTTTCTTCAATTTCTTTTGTCAAGGTCTTGTAGCTTTCAGTGTAAAGATCTTTCCTTGGTTAAATTTATTCATAAGTATTTTATTGTTTTTGATGCTATTGTGAATGGGATTGTTTTATTCATTTATTTTTCAGATATTTTATTACTATATAGAAACATAACTATTTTCTGTATGTTGATTTTGTATTCTGCAACTTTACTGAATTCACTGGTTAGTTCTAGCAGGTTTTTTTGATGGAATCTTTATTTTCTCTATATAGGATTATATCATTTGTAAACAAAGACAATTTTACTTCTTCTTTTCCTATTTGGATGCCTTTTATATCTTTTTCTTGTCTGATTGCTCTGGCTTGGACTTCCAGTATTATGTTGAGTATGGGTGGTGGGAGTAGGTACCCTTGTCTTGTTCCTCATCTTAGAGGAAAAACTTTCAACCTTGAACCATTGAGTATGATGTTATCTCTGGGTTTGTCATATATAGCTTTTATTGTGTTGAGGTATGTTCCTTCTATACCAATTTGTTGAGTTTTTACCATGAAAGTCTGTGGCTTTTTGGCATCTACTGATACAATCATGTGATTTTTATCTTTCATTCTATTAATGTGTTGCACATTGATTCATATGTTGAACTGTCTTTGCCTTCCAGGAATAAATGCCACCTAATCATAGTGAATGATACTTTTAATGTGCTCTTGACTTCAGTTTGCAAATATTTTGTTGAGGACTTTGTTGATTAATTTTTCTATGTCCATTAGAGATATTGGTTTCTTTCTTTCTTTCTTTCTTTCTTTCTTTCTTTCTTCTTTCCTTCTTTCTTTCTTTTTCTTTTTTGAGGTGGGGAGAGAGAGAAAGAATTAATTGATTCAGTGAGTGCCGTTTGACACACCCAATACCATTTCTGTAAATCAAAAAGATGAAGAAAACAGGGACCATCTAAAAACAAAACATTTATTAAGACTAATTGAGCACACAGTCTGTGCTAAGCAGATACTTGCATTGTCTCTATTAATAATCTCAAGAAATCCTCAGAGCTGTCCATATTATTGTATTTGGAATATTGTACAATATAAACATGTGTCTTAATTCACCCAATGTTTTCCACTCTTCATAAATATTTCAGTGTTTTTCATCTGGGATAGATACTGAAAAGTGGAGTTGCTGCAGCATAAAACATTTCAATGCATACTGCCAAATTGTATTCCTCATTACATCACTGTCCAGTTTTCCTTCAATCACATTTAATATTTTCACACTTGCACTTTTTTCCAAACAAGTGGAAAATGAGACTATCTCATCATTATTCCTAGAAACTTGGTGGCTTAGAGTTTTGTAGAAATCTTTCTTAGAAGTGTAATATACTTTAAAATGTTCGTTAGAATATTATAAACAAATAAAATAAAAAAAACACTAAGAATGCATGGCTGAACTGGGAAAAACATCAGATAATTATCAGGCACCAGAAGCAAAAAGAAAGTGTGAACCACAGGGTAAGTGAGCTGGTGTCTCTTATGGGTATATTTATTAGTCATACAAGCTCTCTAGCCAGGGTTTTAATGGGTCACATGTTCAAAGAACAGGCAAAAACAAAAAGAATGAGACCCTTCATCAGTCAGTAAACCATGAAAGGGCTACATCTTTATGTGATAACTAGAAAAAAAAAAAAAGGCCTAACAGACGGAGATGTTAGGGTAACTTCTTGTTTTGTCCTTGACTCTGGCAGAGACAGGCAAAAAGGAAAATACTCACATTTAAAATTATTGTTTCCCCAGATGTCAAAGGGATAATTAGGAATGCAACAAACAACATTACACACATAAATAACTTAAGTGAAATGGACTAATTCTTTAAAAACCACAAACTACCAAAGTTTATTCAAAATAAAAGAGATAATCTGAATAGTCCTGTAACTATTAAAGAAATTGACTTCATAGTTAAAAACCTTCCAAGAAAAGAAATCTTCAGGAGCAGATGGTTTCACTGGTGTTTTCTTCCAAACATTAAAGAAGTAATATTTATTTTCTAATTTCTTCCAGAAAATAAAAGAGGGAATATATTCTTTTTTTTTTTTATATATATATATTTTTTCAACGTTTCTTTTTTGGGACAGAGAGAGACAGAGCATGAACGGGGGAGGGGCAGAGAGAGAGAGAGACAAAGAATCGGAAACAGGCTCCAGGCTCTGAGCCATCAGCCCAGAGCCCGACGCGGGGCTCGAACTCACGGACCGCAAGATCGCGACCTGGCTGAAGTCGGACGCTTAACCGACTGCGCCACCCAGGCGCCCCGAAAGAGGGAATATATTCTAACTCACTTTGTGTTGGTGGTTTTGCCTTAATAACAAAAGTAGACAAAGACAGTACAGAGAAAGAAAACCATAGACCAATATCCTTCAAGAACATAGATGCAAAAATGCTCAACAAAATATTAGCAAATTGAATCTAGCAATATATTAAAAGAATAAAATGCCCCAACCAAGTGAGGCTTATTTCAGGAGTGCAAGTCTGGTTCAATACTTAAAAATTAATGAAATCCACCATATTAATAGTCTAAAGAGAAAAACCATATGGCCATATGATTCAATGGAGTAAAAGCATTGAACAAATTTCCACACCCATTTATGATTAAAAACTTTCCATATACTAGGAACAGAAAAGAGGTAGGAGGTGCAAGGAGTCCTGAGTAAGGAAAAGTGTTAAATATGAATAAAATCTAAGTAATCAGTGGTTAAAATAATGTCTAGTTGTTAACAGCTCAAGATGGCACTAAAATATATAACAACAATTTTATATAAATCAAGAGAGGAGGTATTATTTAAAAAAAGCATTTCTTTAGTTATTCGGTTTCTTTTGTTATTCGGATGTTGACAAGTTTAGACTTTGTAAAGTCAAATATCCATGTTAAAATTGCTAGAGTAGTCATTGAAAGAATAGTAACTAAGTGTATAATGTCTATACTATTGCAGGAGAACAAGGACAGAAAGAAGAAAAACAACCTCAAAAAATCTTAAGAAATGCAAGGCAGGTAGTGATAATAGTAATAAAAAAACAACAATCATAAAAATAACTTTTATAAAATGGACAAATAAAAAGAGCAAAATAAGATTAAGAAATGTGCTTCAATCGGTAGGCCAGGTTGTGCTGGGGTTATAAACCAGCCAGATATCTCATTGGGACTAGGCTGCAACAATAAATGTTTGTTCTTTGCTCCCTCTCATGTCTATACTGTGGGTCCAGTGTGGCCCTGCCACACCTTGTCAGCAATTCTGGTCCCAGGCTCACAGAGCAGCCTCTGTCCTGAACATCGCAGGTGTTGTGGCAGAAGAAAAGGAAATGTGGCAAATCACCAGGAACGACACACTTCACCTCCCCCCACATTTTACTGGCAAGCTGCATGGGGACTGTTGAGATCAGTAGGGTGGGTGGGAAGTTGCAATCTTCAAAGAAGGGCTAGTTCAGAGATGCACAATAATATTTGATGGATGCAATCTACCATAAAATAAATACAAACATATCAGAAATTACATTCAATGTAAACATACTACACGCTTCAGTTAAAAGACAAAAGATTATCAGTTTTGTTGTTGTTCAATTTTTTTTAATGTTTACTGATTTTTGGAGCCAAAGTCAGACACTTAACCGACTGAGACACCCAGGTACCCCAGAAGGTTGTTTTTGTTTGTTTGTTTTTGTTTTTAATAATTTCTATGTCTTTTATAAAAGTTCCATTAGTACCACGAGAACACAGAATGATTGAGAGTCATAGATGCAAAAAAATATGGTTACAGATGAATAGTAACAACAAAAAGCTAAAAAGTAGCCATAATACCATGAGTCTAAACCTATTTTTAAAATTTTTTTAAAGTTTATTTTTGATAGAGAGAGAGAGAGAGACAGAGCATGAGTTGGGGAGGGGCAGAGAGAGGAAGACACAGAATCTGAAGCAGGCTCCAGGCTCTGAGCTGTCAGCACAGAGCCTGATGTAGGGCTTGAACTCATGGACCAAGAGATCATAACCTTAGCTGAAGTCGGACGCTCAACCAGCTGAGCCACCCAGGCACCCCTAAACATATTTTAAGGCAAGAACTATTAATAGGTTTATTATACATTAACAAAGGTTAAATTTTAAATAGTATGGTCTTAATTAAATACATTTAAAATATGTAATGTTAGGGGCACCTGGGTGTCTCAGTTGGTTAAGCGTCCAACTTCAGCTCAGGTCATGATCTCGCAGTTTGTGAGTTTGAGCCCTGCATCAGGCTCTGTGCTGACGGCTCGGAGCCTGCAGCCTGCTTCGGATTCTGTCGCCCTTTCTCTCAGTCCCTCCCTGGCTGATGTTCTGTCTGTCTCTCTGTCTCAAAAAATGTAATGCTAAAAAGATTTTTTAAAAATATATAATGTTGGGGCGCCTGGGTGGCGCAGTCGGTTAAGCGTCCGACTTCAGCCAGGTCACGATCTCGCGGTCGGTGAGTTCGAGCCCCGCGTCAGGCTCTGGGCTGATGGTTCAGAGCCTGGAGCCTGTTTCCGATTCTGTGTCTCCCTCTCTCTCTGCCCCTCCCCTGTTCATGCTCTGTCTCTCTCTGTCCCAAAAATAAATAAACGTTGAAAAAAAAATTAAAAAAAAAATAATAATGTTAAAATTGATAGAACTGCAAAGAGAAATTTGTCAATTTACCACCATAGTGCTAATCAATAAACAAATAAAATAAAACAAGATTTGAAGATCTTAATTAATAAGTCATGACCATTACTGGATATATATATGCATATATATATATACACACATATATATTAATATCTATATATTTAGATATAGCCATATAATATATAATTTTATATATGTACTTGGAAAACAAAATCAGGATTACTCTACAATTATTAAAAATTGAATCAATGATTAAAAATCTTGACCTCAAGAAAACACCAGGTAAGATCTATTGCTCTGCAGGGAAAGAAGTGAGTGAAAGAAATGATTTAAGGTTTTCAAAAGAAGAAACAAATCTATTATTATTTTTGATACCTGATATCTGCGTCGTCGCAGAAACCTCTTCCAAACAACCAAACAATTCTTAAAATTAATAAGGGAGTTAAACAATTTTTCTTGGTAGATTATTAACATGCAAAAGCCAATTCCTTTTCTTCATAGTAGCAGAAGCTAAAAGTCATACAGAAATAAATGTAAAATGAAATGTACAAAACTTTTATGGAGAAAACTATACAACTTTATTAAAACACATTACAGAATACTTTGTTAAATGGAGAGTTATATTGGTTTCTCAGAGCTGCCAGAACAAAACACCACAAATGGGTGTCTTCAGATCAACAGAAATTTATTCTCTCACAATTCTGGGGACTAGAAGTCCAAAATCAAGATGTCGACAGGGCCATGTTCCTTCTGAGACTCTGCGAAGAATTCTTCCTTGCCTCTTCATTTCTGGTGGTGGCCAGAAATCCTTGAGTTCCTTGGTTTGCAGCTACCTAACTTCAATCTCTGTATTTTCACATGGTTGTCTTTTCTTATATTGTTATATCCTCTTATATAGACACTAGTCCTATTGGTTTAAGGGCCCACCTTATTCCATTATAATCTCATCTTAACTAATTGCATATGAAAAGACCCTATTTCCAAATAAGGTCACATTCTGAGGTACCAGAGGCTAGTTTTTTAGGGGGACATAATTCAACCTACAATAAGAGTCATACCATGTTAATGGATAAAAACACCATGTTTATGGCTGTGGGCATTTATCACACAAGTATGAATTATTGCCCAATTTTTGCAATGTAATTCCAATAAAAATTTCAACAAAGCTGATTTTCAAATTTATATGAAAGAGAAAATGGTCAATAATATAATCAAGCTAATCCTTATGGAGAACTCGGTAGAAGGACTCACTTTACCAGATGCCAAGACTTATGAAGTGATAGAAACCGAGACAATGGGGTATTAGGGCAGAATTAGATGAATGGAATGGACTATAGAACCCAGAATCAGACCCACACAAATATGAAAAACTTATTCTTGACAGAGATGGCTTGCAAATCAATGAAGAACAACTAAACTATTCAGTAAAATGGTCCTGGCAAAGTATATGCATACAAAGAAAGATTAAAAATGGGTCCCCGCCTCATATTATATTAAAACTCAATTCCATATAAATCAATGATTTATCTCTTAGGGCTAGAAGAGGATTCCTTAAATGAGGTCTAAAGAGCACCAAACAGAAAGATTAATGATTTTACTGTATAAAAACTCCTAACGTTAACCATCAAGTGCATTATTTCTTTCATTTCCTTCTTTTAACTACCTAATAAATTCAAGACCCATGGTAGGCACCAGGAATTCAAAGATGAGGAACACAGATGGTGTAAGGTGGAAAAGATATGTTTGCAACTAATTTCAGTTTTTGCAGGGTTATGAAGGAGGATAGCGGGGAGCCCTAACTTGCCTACAGTGCCAGAAAAGTGACAGAAAAGATGGCGTGGGAGGAAGTTAAGGGAGTACAGGTAGGAGGTAAAGGGTGTCTGTCTGAGGGGAGGGCACATTCAAAGGCTCTGTAAACCTACCTTAGGGCCAATGAGGCTGAAATGAGGGGGTCCAGGGGAGGGTCACCCAAGACCAAGTAGAAGAAATGGTTAAGGCCAGATCATGCAGGGTCTTGGGGCCATGTTTAACATTTTGAAATTACCTAAGAGCCATGGGAACCTTTTTTTATTTTTTATAATCAAGGGAATGATAACATTGATAAGAATGACAATATTTGCATGTTTTTAAACAGGAAACCAGATGACATCTGGAGAATAGAGAAAGCACGAGTAGATGTAGGAAGAGTGTACATCTTTTTCTCTTTCCCCATCCATTAGATGTCATTTTTCAGCTGTGTTTTATGAGCTCAGGAAATAAGGAAGCTTCAGAAATAACAACATATTATATAAATGACACAATAATGGTATTATTATTAATGATAATTAATGATACTTAATTATATTATTATATATAATATTATAATAATTAATTATTATTAGTAATAATTAATGATAATCCTCTCTTTTACTAGAAAGTAAACTGGGTTGGGGCGCCTGGGTGGCGCAGTCGGTTACACGTCCGACTTCAGCCAGGTCACGATCTCGCGGTCCGTGAGTTCGAGCCCCGCGTCGGGCTCCGGGCTGATGGCTCAGAGCCTGGAGCCTGTTTCCGATTCTGTGTCTCCCTCTCTCTCTGCCCCTCCCCCGTTCATGCTCTGTCTCTCTCTGTCCCAAAAATAAAAAATAAAAAACGTTGAAAAAAAAATTAAAAAAAGAAAGTAAACTGGGTTGCTCAAGGTTGCCCAAGAACTGGGAATTGCACCTGGACATTGTGGCTCTAGAGTCCATGCTCTTAGCCACTGCAACATGTGAGCCAGAATTAGGAGAAATAAGAGTGTTTGTATACACTCCATAGGAAACCATTCTTAAATACAACAAAGACCCAATGGACATAAAAAGGCTGCTTCCAGTATAAGGAGAGAGATGAGTTATGGGTATGACCCGGGCCCATTGCTGGTCCAGCCAGCTGGGCTGATCCAGCACCGAGATGTTGCCCAAATCAACGGAGAGTCTGTTTAATATACTCAGTAAGGACTGAGGTGGGCTTGGACAAAATTCTGCTCTTGAGTCTAGTTACAGCCAAGAAAATCGTATTTATCGTCTTTGTTTGACTGTAGCCAATGTTGATCTGGCCTGGAATGCTGTTCACCCACTTCCTTCAGCCACTGAAGCCAATGCTGAGATTGTGTGGCTAATTTCTACGACAGCCATGGTGTAGACATGAACCAAAGCACAAACCTGCACAGATTTGCACACAGGTACTCACAGGCTTCCCTGCTGCTTTCAAAGACCTTGCTCTTGGGGCACCTGGGTGGCTTAGTCAGTTAAGCATCTGATTTTGGCCCAGGTCATGATCTCATAGTTCACGACTTTGAGCCCTGTGTTGGGCTCTGTGCTGATAGCTCAGAGCCTGCAGCCTTCTTCAGATTCTGTGTCTCCCTCCTTTCTCTCTGCCTCTCCCCCACTCGTGCTCTGTTTGTCTCTCTCTCACTCTGTATCTCTCTCTCTCAAAAATAAATAAAAAACATAAAAAATTTTTTTTAGACGAGCTTGCTCTTTGAGAGGGGTTGTCTCTAGCCACTTCCCAGGCACAGTTAGGGTCTGCTTATATTTACAGCCATTGCTGCAGTGTGCACACCCACTGGGCAACTGCACAGGACCTGTGAGTTTCTATGAGGCTAGGAGGGCTCACGTAAGAAATTTTGGACTGGTGTAGCCACAGGAAGGAAAGCACACGTGAATGTGGGGACACTTCTTGTGGTGGCTGTTGTTCTAACATGTTCTTTGTTAGCATGGCTTTTTTTTATTCACTGTTATTTTTTTACTTCTTTCTGTCCATTGTCAGCAGGGATGCAGCCAGGGGTTCTCTCTATGAACTGCCTCTGGTTAGCATCAGCTCAGCTGTGCTTCGTCTGTTGTGATTCCAAGTACACGCGATCATTGATGGGAGGCCAATGGCTTAGAAATGGATGGCCAGGAAAAACAATGACAAGACACAGCGATGTCGGTTTATTTCCTTTGTCTAAATCTGTGAGCTCACAGGTGTGTCTGTGTTTTTCTGAATGTCGGATAATGCACATCATAGAAATGTGATCATTGCTTCTACTTTGCTGAAACTTTCCACTTGGCTCTTTCGTTCAGTCCATTAATCAGTCAGTTCAGTAGCTGACCACCCCAGGCCTCCACAAGCCCTTCCAAAGAAGTCTTTCTATATAGGAAGAGAGATGCAGATACAAGGTCATTGCCATTTCAACCCTAGGAAGAAACCAGAATTGACTAGGTTTTTTTTTTTCTTTTTGATAGTAATTCATATTTGTAAATATACTTTACAATCTGCCGGGTATTTTAACAATTATTTCATACACTTACATCAAAAATTTTATGGAAAAAGACTATTCAAGACATTGTTAAGAGTGATTTTCCTGAGGAGGGGTTAAAATGGCTGAGAAGTAAGGGGACTGGGATTTCCCTCCTCCCTCAAACACAGCTGTATTGAGACTGGAACACTTAGAACACCCAAGAAATCAATCTGCCGAGTGGCAGAAGTATCTCCACACTTGGAGGGAGACAGCTTGGTGGGATAGAGGTGCATGTATGTGAATTGGGGGAGATAAATGGGGAAGGAGCCTCTCCTGTGGAGGGACAAAGGGAGAGAAAGACAGAGGTCTTTGGTATGGAGGAAAACCTCTCTGGACCACAGACGGGAATGAGAAATATGAAGAATGCCAGTTTCTATTTTGCAAACAGCCTTAGGAGCTGAGTCTCCGAGCTTTTAAAAGCACATGACTTTTTCTGGATGGGAGCCAGCCATGTGTGCACACCTGGAGGGGATGGAGCCAGCCCCGGGGTGTGGTGGCAATCTCAAGGGCACACTGGGAGGAAATAGTCCCCTCCCTTGAGTACCGTGGGAAGAGGGTTTATTGCCTCTCCCAAGACAAAATACCCTGCAGGTGCCATCCAAAGGCCCTTTATCAGCAGGGATGAGTGGTGCTATTCCTGAATTGGAGCGAGATCCCAAGACATGAGGTTTTGAATCCCAGTCAAGTGCCTAGGAGACGCGGGAGACTGTGGAGCAGGTCCAGTGGGCTGCCTGCACTACTCTGTGAGGGCAGCCTGAACAGCGTGGTTTGAGACGCCCTGTCCCGGGAGGAGAGATTGGGATGTCGCCATTTTTCACCCCATCACCAACACAGTGGGGCTTCAGGGAGAAGCACAGCAGCCCCCAGTGGAGGCAGGACCTGCTTACACCATCCCTGCCCCTGGGTGCCTGGTAACTGCTTATCTCCTGGAGTAGGACTGACACTGACTGAACCAGATGGCCTCTCCTCCAGACCAGCATAACCACTGGTCCCAGGCACCCACAGACAATGTTTTTTGTTTTGTTTGTTTGTTTGTTTTGTCTGTTTGTGTGTTGGTCTGTTTGTCTCTCTTCTCTTCTCTTCTCTTCTCTTTTTTCTTTTCTTTTTCTTTCTACCCTCTTCTTTTTTCCTTTTGGAATCAGGCTCATAGTTTCTGATTTGTTTTTGGTCAATTCCTATATATATATATTTTTTTTTTGATCTGTTTTGTTTGTTTATTTAATCAGGCATTTTTACTCTATTCTTTCGACACTTATTCTATACCTTCTCTCTTTCCGGATTAAGTCTTACAGTTTATTTTAATTCTCTGCTCAGTTTTCTTTTCTCCCCTTTCATTTTTCTCTTGTATGGGATCAGGCTTCCCTCCGCCTTCCTTTTCCTTTTTTCCAGGGTTACTTCAACGACCAAATCAAAGCACACCTGGTTGAAGATCTAAACCCTCCACCACTACAAGCAAGGTGGAGCTTTGCAGAGGACTGACCAATGGGATCGAGCAGCCAAAACGCAACAACAGAGTGCATGCAACACACTCCAAAAAACACTTCCTGAAGTACCACACCCTGGACAGTGTATGACCTCTTTTTAATATACTAGTACTCACAAGTGCAGGACGCGTGATAAGCTATTTAAAAAGACAGAAACCCAGCCAAATGATGAAACAGAAGAGTTCTCCTCAAAAGAAAACTGAAGAAGAGATGACAGCCAGAGAATTGCTCAAAACATATAAAAACAATATATCTGAACAAAAATTTAGAATAACATTCGTAAGACTAATAGCTGGGCTTGAAAAAAAACCATAGAAGACAACAGAGAATCTATTGCTGCAGAGATCAAAGATCTAAGAAATAGTTATGGTGAATTAAGAAATGTTATAGGTGAGATGCAAAATTAACTAGATACAGTGACAGTGAGGATGGAAGAAGCAGAGGAGAGAATAGGTGAAAGATAAAATTATGAAAAATAGGGGCGCCTGGGTGGCGCAGTCGGTTAAGCATCCGACTTCAGCCAGGTCACGATCTCGCGGTCCGGGAGTTCGAGCCCCGCGTCGGGCTCTGGGCTGATGGCTCAGAGCCTGGAGCCTGTTTCCGATTCTGTGTCTCCCTCTCTCTCTGCCCCTCGCCCGTTCATGCTCTGTCTCTCTCTGTCCCAAAAATAAATAAACGTTGAAAAAAAATTATGAAAAATAATGAAGTTGAAGAAAAGAGGAAAAGGAAATTACTAGATCATGAGAGAAGAATTAGAGATCTAAGTGATTCTATGAAATAAAACAATATCTGTATTATAGGAATTCCAGAAGAAGAGGGAGAGAAAGGGGCAGAAATTTTATTTAAACAAATTATAGCAGAGAACTTCTCTAATCTGGGGACAGAAACAGGCATCTGAGTCCAAGAAGCACAGAGAACTCCCTTCAAAATCAACAAAAACAGGTCAACACCACAACATATCATAATAAAACTGGCAAAATACAAAGATAGGGAATCCTGAAAGCAGCTAGGGACAAACAGTCCTTACTCTACAAGGGTAGACACATAGGGGTAGTAGCAACCTGACCACTGAAACTTGACAGGCCAGAAGGGAATGGCAGGAAATATTCAATGTACTGAATAGGAAAAACATGCAGCTAAGAATCTGTTCTCCAACAAAGCTGTCATTTAGAATAGAAGGAGAGATAAAGGCTTTCCCAGACAAACAAAAACTGAAGTTCGTGACTACTAAACCAGCCCTGCGGGAGATCCTAAGGGGGAGCTCTGTGAATGGAAATCAGCAAAGACTACAAATGGCCAGAGACATCACCACAAGAACAAAACCTACAGATAACACAATGACACTAAATCCATATCTTTCAATAATCATTCTGAATGTAAATGGACTGAATGCCCCAATCAAAAGACATATGGTATCAGAATGGATAAAAAAAATAAGATCTATCTATATGCTGCCCACAAGAGACTCATTTTAGACCTGAGGACACCTTCAGATTGAAATCGAGGGGATGGAGAACCATCTATCATGCTACTGGATGTCAAAAGTAAGCTGGAATAGCCATACTTACATCAGACAAACTAGATTTTAAAACAAAGACTGTAACAAGAGATGAAGAAGGGCATCATACTGTATTAAGGGTCTATTCATCAATAAGAGCTAACAATTGCAAATGTTTATGCCCCCAACAGGAAAACACCCGAATATATAAATCAATTAATCACAAACAGAAAAAAATGTAAGATAATAATACTGTAATTGTAAGGGACTTTAATACTCCACTTACAACAACGGACAGATTATCTAGGCAGAAAATCAATAAGGAAACAACGGCTCTGAATGACACTTTGGACCAGATGGACTTAACCAATATATTCAGAACTTTTCATCCTAAAGCAGCAGAATTCACATTCTTTTCAAGTTCGCATGGAACATTTTCCAAAATAGATCACATACTGGGTCACAAAATAGCCCTGAACAAGTACAAAAAAATTGAGATCACTCCATGCATATTTTCAGGTCACGATGCTATGAAACTTGAAATCAACCAGAAGAAAAAATTTGGAAAGTGTCCAAATACATAGAGGTTAAAGAACATGCTACTAAAGAATAAATGTGTGAGCCAGAAAATTAAAGAAGAAATTAAAATATATACGGAAGCAAATGAAAATGAAAACACGACAGGCCAAACCCTCTGGGATGCAGCAAAGGCAGTCCTAAGAGGAAAATATATTAATTCAGGCCTATCTCAAGAAGCAAGAAAGTTCCCAAATACACAACCTAAACACACACCTAAAAAAAGCTAGAAAGACAGCAGCAAAGAAAGCCCAAAGCCAGCAGAAAAAGAGGAATAATAAAGGTTAGAGCAGAGATAAAGGATATAGAATAAAACAAAACAAAACAAAACAAAAACCAAACAGTAGAAACAGATCAATGAATTTGAGCTATTTTTTTGAAAAAAATAAACAAAATTGATAAACCCCTAGCCAGACTTCTCTGATAGAAGAGAGAGAGGACCCAAATAGATAAAATGACAAATTAAAAAGGAGAGATCACAACCAACATCACAGAAATACAAACAATTATTAGAGAGTACTATGAAAAATTAAATGCTAACAAACTGGACAATCTGGAAGAAATGGACAAATTCCTAGACATTCACACACTGCCAAAACTCAAACAGGAAGAAATAGAAAACTTGAACTGACCCATAACCAGTGAAGAAATTGAATTGATTATCAAAAATCTTCCAAGAAATAAGAGTCCTGGGCCAGATGGCTTCCCAGGGAAATTTTACTAGACATATAAAGCAGACTTAATACCTATTCTTCTCAAGCTGTTCCAAAAAATAGAAATGGGAGGAAAACTTCCAGATTCATTCTATGAAGCCTGCGTTACCTTGATTCCCAAATCAAAGATCCCAATAAAAGGAGAATTACAGGCCAATATCCCTGATGAACATGATGCAAAAATTCTCAACAATATACTAGCAAATTGAATTCAACAGTACATTAAAGGACTTATTTACTATGATCAAGTGGGATTCATTCCTGGGCTGCAAGCCTGGTTCATTATTCACAACTCAATCAATGTGATACATCACATTAATAGAAGAAAGGAATCATATGATCCTGTCAATAGATGCAGAAAAAACACTTGAAAAAATACAGCATCTTTCTTAATAAAAACCCTCAAGAAAGTCAGGATAGAATGGATATACCTTGACATCATAAAAGCCATATATGAAAGGCTCACAGCTTAATATCATCTTTAATGGGAAAAAACTGAGAGCTTCCCCCCTGAGATCAGGAACACGACAGGGATGTCCACTCTCACCACTGTTGTTTAACATAGTGTTGGAAGTCCTGGCCTCAGCAATCAGACAACAAAATGAAATAAAAGGCATCCAATTGGCAAAGAAGTAGTCAAACTTTCACTCTTTACAAATGACATGATACTCTACATGGAAAACCCGAAAGACTTCACCAAAAAAACCTGTTAGAGCGGATACATGAATTCAGCAAAGTTGCAGGTTATAAAATCAATATATAGAAATCGATTGCATTTCTATACACTAATAATGAAGCAACAGAAAGAGATATGAGGGAATCAATCCCATTTACAATTGCATCAAAACCCATAAAATACCTAGGAATAAACCTAGCCAAAAAGATAAAAGTTCTGTATGCTGAAAACTATAGAAAGCTTATGAAAGAAATTAAAGAAGGCACAAAGAAAAGGAAAAACATTTCATGTTCATGGATTGGAGAGGAAATATTGTTAAAACGTCCATACTACCCAAAAAAATCTACGCATTCAATGCAACCCCAATCGAAATAGCACCAGCATTCTTCACAGAGCTAGAACAAACAATCCTAAAATTTGTATGGAACCACAAAAGACCCCAAATAGCCAAAGTAATGTTGAAAAAGAAAACCAAAGCTGGAGGCATCATAATCCCAGTCTTTAACCTGTATTGCAAAGCTGTAATCATCAAAACAGTATGATATTGGCACAAAAGCAGACACATAGACCAATGGAATAGAATAGAGAACCCAGAAATGGACCCACAAGTATATGCCAACAAATCTTCGACAAAGCAGGAAAGTGTATCCAACAGAAAAAAGACAGTCTCTTCACAAACAGTGCTGGGAAAACTGGACAGCAACATGCAGAAGAATGAAACTGAACCACTTTCTTACACCATACACAAAAATTAATTCAAAATGAATAAAAGACCTAAACGTAAGACAGGAAGCCATCAAAATCATAAAGGAGAAAACAGGTGGCAACCTCTTTGACCTCAGCCACAGCAACTTCTTACTTGACATGCCTCTGAAGGCAGGGAAATAAAAACAAAAATAAACTATTGGAACCTCATCAAGATAAAAAGCTTCTGCACAGTGAAGGAAAGCGTAAATGTATATACAATGGAATACTATTTGGCAATAAAAAAGAAGGAAATCTTGCCATTTGCAACAATGTGGATGGAACTGGAGGGTATTATGCTAAGTGAAATAAGTCAGAGAATGACAGATACCACATGATTTCAGTCATATGTGGAATTTGAGAAACTTAACAGATGATCTTGGGGAAAAAGTAAGATAAAAACAGAGAGGGAGGCAAACCCTAAGAGACTCTTAAATACAGAGAAGAAATTGAGGGTTGATGGGGGTGGGGAAAATGGGTGACAGGCATTGAGGAGGGCACTTCTTGGGATGAGCACTGGGTGTTGTATGTAAGTGATGAATCACTGGGTTCTACTCCTGAAGCCAAGACTGCACTGTGTGTTATCTAATGTGAGAATAAAAAAAAGAAAGAAAAGAAAAGAATGATTTTCCTTAGGGAGGAAGGAGAATTACACTTATTTAAATAATTACACTTCTATAAATCATTTTATTCTTCCAAGGCACATGCAGTATGTTTGTATTTAAAAAAGAAAAAAAAAAATCGAAGAAATGCACGTAGAGGAAAAATGGGGAAAATGCAAGCAATTGATGAACCTGGCTAACGGCATTTGGAAGTGTTTGTACTATTTTTGCAACTTTTCTGTGAGTTTAAAATTATAAAAGCACAGAAAGTTACAATAATGGCCTAAAAAGATTAAAGGTATGTAATTTTTGGGTAATGTTTAAACCGGGTAATTCCAACAAATTTGCTCGGAATTTCCCTAGGAATCCCCCAAATGCCTAGATTACAGGCTTTGCTTAAAATCATGGATTTAAAATATAATAGAGTGAACCATAGGCTGTGGGAGAAATTATTGTACAGCTGAAGCACAACATGGCTGTATTCAGTTCATAGCTTTTATTGAAATATAAAACAAACTAAGCAAATTCTTTGAATTTTCTTTGTATGCAGGTGTGCAATTACAGGGTGAGTGCTTGTTTTCTGAGCATAGTATGTTCCATACATGAGAAGGTGATAATTACCTTGTTAGATATCCATTCTATTTTTTACATACCATGAAACTCATCTGTTTTAAGTGTATAATTCAACTACTTTTACTAAATTTATAGAGTTGTTCAACCATCACCACAATCCAGTTTTAAAATGTTTCCATCACCCCAAAGGGATCCCTTGGGTCCATTTACAGAAAATCCCCGTTCCCACCCCCAGACTCAGGCAAATACACTCTCTGTCTTCACAGATTTGCCTGTTCTGGACATTTTATATAAGTGGGATCATACAATATATGGTCTTTCCCATCTGGCTTCTTTCACTTAGCAGAATGCTTTTAAAGGTCCATCACCCCTGTTTTTTTCTGGGAATTTTTTCTTGGTGCAAGAAGTTACTCAGTGAGTAAGTAAATACTTATCTTTACTCTGAGGCAATGAAGAAAGTGAGCCACTAACACATACTAACAGGTCTCTCACAGCTGAATCTACATCAAGAGCTCAAGCCTGATAAAGTTTTCTTGTCCAGAACTCCTGCTGTCCTGGGAAAAACATAACAGTTTGCTAATGGTCTACAATATTCTCCACAATATGGGAGGTTGTCATTATACCTTAATTTCTTAGTGACATGGAAGAGGCCTTGAAAGAGAGAGAGAGAGAGAGACAGAGAGAGAGAGAGAGAGATACAAGGATAGAGACTCCAGTACTGCACAGAGCTCACAAAACCAACATGTTATCTGGAAATTACATTTCTTAGACTTAAAAAGAATTAAAAGCTCTCTTTCAAATGTGGGAGTTTATGCGCACAAATACATTAGTGTTTTTGTTCTCACAAGCAACAGAATGGTGTAATAAATGTCTCTGCAGTAAAAAATAGTGTGCTATCTATCTGGGACCGGACCCAGATATCTAAAGACCTGTAAATGCTTTTGTTCTGAGAAGGCACAGTGAGCGCAAAGAGACATATGTTTTGTGATCATGTCATCTGGCACCAAACTTGGGTTTGAGATGCAACTTGGGTTTGAGAAAGTGTCGGTCTCAGGAAATGCTGTATTTAATATCAATGCATGATGCAAAAAAGTTTTAAGTGTTATCGTTTTATATAACTTAAAACACCCAGGTTTAGGGGTGTCTGGGTGGTTTCAGTCAGTTAAGTGTCTGATTGTGGATTTTGGCTCAGGTCATGGTCTCCCGGTGGTGAGCTCGAGCCCACATCTGGATCCGTGCTGAGCATGGAGCCTGCTTGGGATTCTCTCTCTCTGTCCCTCCCCCACCGGTGTGTGTGCAAGCTCTTTCCCTCAAAATAAATAAAAAATAATAAAAATAACAAAGTATTCAGATTTATAAGAAAGTGGAAAAAAACCCTACATTAGATTAAATTTTTCTTATCAGTTTAAATGGTTTGAAAATGAATTTGCAATTTTTCTTACAAATGGCCAAAGGAAACATCTTTCAGTTACACGCGTGGGTGCCATCTCTTCCTTCTGCTTTATCGTACTTGTTTGGAATTCTCTTTCCACTCCAACCATCTCTGACTCAGCAATAAATGTCTTGTCTTCTATGAAAATGATGAGATTTCCCCATCAGCTCCTTGTTTTTTGTTTGCTTTATCTGCATGTCTTTTTCTAACTGAGTTGTCCAGACTGTCCTGGCCTCCCCTGCTGGTCAATTTGCAGCCAGACAACTCTTATACGGCTACCGCTTGTTACCTACAGTTATGCATTAGTCATGTTAGTTGTGTGATGTTTGTAAAATGAGCTATTTCAAAACACAGGTCCTGGACAGACAATTCTGTCGCCTAGGTGCTTCAGAGTTTTAGAAATCTGAATAAAAGCTGGTTTTTACCAAATCTTATTTTTGCTTATTTGTTTTCCTGGAACACCCAAATTTAGGGTAGAAAAAAAAAATCAATTAAAAAGTCCTACAATGTTTTCCTCCATGATCAAGGAATTGTGTGACTTTGGGGAAGGAAATATATTAGTCAGCATTTCTCAAGATGAGACTTCTGGGCTGAAGATCAGAAACTGTAATAAATCAGTATCTGAATTTGCAAGTCAACGAGAATTACAAAGGCATTTATGTTCAAGCCCAGCCACTGGGACACAGTCATCTTCATTGGCTTTCCAAGTGATAAACCCCACACAGATGGAGACAAGGTGCAGATGTAGCATCAGTGGTGGTCTTCTGTCCCACCCTTGTGACTGGCGCCCCAAGAAGGGTGAAAGACACCACATTGGATTGTTCTGTCATCACTATGAAAACTTGATTCCCTTTCCCTAAGAAACAGTCCTGGAAAATAACACAAACATGACCAAAGCTGGAGTTGATTGCTGCAGGGGAATGAGTGATCTGGGGGATTGTGAGGGTAGGCAAAGTATCCCATTCCCTGAAGGCATCACAGGGAAGGAAAATAGTGTTATAAAACGTCTAAAATTGAGTCAAGAAATTGAGAATTTAGAACTTCCAGCATCGAATCCAGAATCTTCTATGATTTGGGCCTCCATTCTCTTCTGAGACTCACTATCAAACTTGGAGTGAGACCCTAAAGAAATAGGGCATAGCTTCTGGTTCCAATTTTGCAAGGGGGCTTAGAATCTTCATTCCATTGGAAGTTTTGTTATATTTAATTAGAATGCCCCTGCCTATTCCCTTTCTCCCTGCTTTTCTCTCTCTGCCAGTCATTCCTCATATTTATAAATTGCAGAGGATTAGGTAGATACGATGTACCATCACTGTCACCAACAGCAGCATCACCATCATCATTGTCATTGACATTGTCACCTTCCGGTGACAAGAGACAGCATGTGAACAGCGATCACTGTACACAAAGCCATGGAAAAGCAAACTCGCAAACATCCTGAGTAAACAGATGATACCTTTAAGAGCAGATGTTTCCACATGTGCTTCCCTATGCACATTCCTCCCTCACCTGTTCTCTTGGGGAAATGCCCAGACAAACCACTCATACAAATGCAGCACATGTATCCCGGGTCCACTTCAAACAGGACCCGGCCTTTCCATTCGAATGCAGCTGGATAGCTGGATAGCTAAATAGCATCAACTATACTGAAGGTTCAGTGATGAAATAATTTCCTCAAATTTCTGGTAATATTGGCACTCCTTCTGAATTGGAAGGTTGATAGCATTGATTATGAATCAGTGTGTGTATTAGAGAAAGGAATTATGGCAGTTTACTTTGGGAAAGAGCATGGTTTTCTTCAGTATGCCAGAAAAACTCTGACTTCAAAGGAATACAGGTTTTCTGTCTTCTTCATTAAGTACAAAGATGAAGAGATATAGACAAGTCAGCACTGTAGTAGCAGTTTGTATAACCAATAATCTTCAACAATCTTCTAGTTTATGTGATGAGTATCATGCTAGAGAATAATAATAGCCAATATTTATTAGATATTTACTATAATCCAGGTCTTGTGTTCATGTATCAACTTTAATGGACTGGCAGTGGCTGCTTGACATGGGGTGCTGAGATGGATTCTGAGAGCTTGTCTGGGTTTAGTGAGAAAGAGCGCTGCGATTGATTAATGATGTCTGCTTTGAGCACAAGAGGGAAGAATAAAGGTACACACAAGTATATTCACCTCCCATTGTTTTGTATTATCAATAAAGATAGAATGTGACAAAGCACACTGAGAGAGGCACAGTGAAGTCCACAACAGAAATTCAGCAAAAACCATTAGCATGGAGGTGAATTTGACCTGAATTTTGACAAAGAGTCAAACTTTGTTGGGTGAAGTTGAGAGAAGGGCAAAGGGCATTTTAAGCAGAGGGAATAATTTCAACAAGATGCCGAGGAAAGATGTAGGGTATGCTAATGGACAGCCAGTAGTTGGGCTCATCTGGTACTTACAAGGCACAACGGGAATGTAGATGGGCAATAGTATGGAAGAAAAGTAGAGAGAGCTTCAATATTGACTGAAAATGGTTAGAAATTGATAACTATCTATTTTGTGGTATGGCCAGATATGAGGATTATTTTGAAAAGCACACATAGAATATATCCAAGAGAGGAATTAGAGAATACCAAAGCTAATGCAATTGCAAGAGTCTGGATAAGACATACAGTGTCTGACAAGGGTGTAGGAGACCACTGTGAACAAGATCTAGAGGTAGAATGACCTGTGTTGATAACCAAGTGAGCACATGGGTAAGGACAGAGAGGCATGGCTATCATACATTTCTGTTGTGTTCATTTAACAGGAATAAAGAAGCAGGAAGTGTTATGATGATGAGCTTTATTTTGTTCATCTTGATTTTGGTGTGTTGAAAGAAAATCATTGGAATATCTAATAGGCAGCTGGAAATTATGTTTGGTGATCAGGAGACTGTGGAAGGCCAGAAAGATGGTGTAGAAAGAGGTCTGCCTAGACATGATAACTGAGAAACTGAGAATTCAGGGGCTTGCCAAGGAAGAGAGCACAGAGAGAAGAGGATAAAATGTGACCGTGGCACCTGCCTCCTTTAGGGGGCAGAAGGATGGAGCCAAGCTAGCAAAGGTGACAGAAAAAGAGAGATCATTCAGTAGAAGGGAGAACAAGAAGAAGAGAACGGTCAACCCCAAGACCATTGCAAACAGTCCTACCTCGAATTTCTTTTAGATTTTAGGCTATCAACTCCTATTCTCTATTACATTAATTAATGCTCACAAATTTGCTTCAGAATATGTTTACATAAATTATGAAATATCCTTGGAAATGTCCTTGGTTTTGTGCTATTTTTGCATATGAACAAGTAAAATTAAATTGTCTCTGAGCCATCACTGTTCTCTCATGTGTCCTAACCATTGAAACATGCAGAGGGTTAAGTGTAAAAATGCAAAGCTCTCTGTTGAATGTGCACAGTCTCCATTTCCTTATTTGCTCTCGAGTTCCTCCAGATATGGGTGCTTCCTTCTTTCCATGTTATTTCCATTGACTGACCCATGGGTCACAGAATGGACTCCCTCACTGGGGTGTATCTTTCTCTAGGAGCCATATATGACTTCCATATATAAAAGTTGGCTTCTAAAAATCTAGATGTAAATAAAACTGCCAAAGGTACTGTGTTATCTTCATTTTCTACCTTTTTAATTTTTTTTCTTTTATCTTACCTTTCTCCATCTTTTTACAAAAAAGTGACTTCCAAGAATTTTCAGGGGCTCATCCTCCAGTATCACCTATATTTTCTGGGCTTTTTTTTCCTTCATGTTTTCTTTGGCTGATTTGCTTCAGATTCTGTGATTTACTATTTGTATTTAATTTAATAAGTATATGTGGCAGAGGAACATGCAGGAAGCCATGCTTATATCCTCTCATGTTTTATTCTAATCTGTAACTGCTCATTAAATGTGGGCTGCATTGGTATCTATATCCTGCTTTCTTTCAGCAGCTTGTATGGCATCCCTATTTACCACAATATAAAACACACATTCTCAAGGGGAGAATATTATCTCCAAAGGAGAAAAATAAGTTCCTTGGAGGGAGTGAGAAAATTTACTCAAAATCTATAAAGGACATATATACATATAACACATAAACACATATACAGTCTATCTATGGTGTTATAATTTTACTGTGGAGTGACTGGGGAAAAGAGAGTCTAAAAAGCCTTCTTAGGGGGTGATGATGTAAAAGAAAGGTTCAGAAACACTGGTCTAAAAGAAAAATTATGGCTTGTCTCAAAAAAAAAACTCCTGTTTGAGACAAACATTATAAATAAATTAGGAAACATGACGAAGTGGAGAGAAAAACTGAACAATGGACATTTTTGTCCAAATATTCACCTGTTGTCTTCCCTTTTGAGTGCTTTAAATGACCTACACTCTACAAGTCTTAATCATTTTTTTTCTAGTGATATTTTTCCAAAGAGCTTAATTCCAGGGTTTAGAAATGTGAGTGGCCCTAGTTTCTAATATCTTTTATCATTTGTAAAATTATACAGTAGTCACTTCTGTTTAATTGTATGTAAGTGTGCATTTACCTTCTTCCAATAAACCATTGTAATTCATGACAAAACAGGAATATAGCAAGTGCTATAGAGAACAATGTAAGAAACAATAAATATGGAATGTTCAGGAATTTGGAAAACTCAGGAAATTTGTGTCCATCAAATCACAACCACTTCTCTTTTTTAATCGTGTATGAATTGTTAAATTATATGCTGCCTCATCCTTTGATGGGCATCTGTTTTCAGCCCATATCTTTCCATTTGTTAGACCACACCCCTTTCCCTACTTCTGCACCGATTTTGTAAAGAATTAGGCATTTTAAAAATAAGTCTTGCATGGGGCGCCTGGGTGGCGCAGTCGGTTAAGCGTCCGACTTCAGCCAGGTCACGATCTCGCGGTCCGGGAGTTCGAGCCCCGCGTCAGGCTCTGGGCTGATGGCTCAGAGCCTGGAGCCTGTTTCCGATTCTGTGTCTCCCTCTCTCTCTGCCCCTCCCCCGTTCATGCTCTGTCTCTCTCTGTCCCAAAAATAAATAAACGTTGAAAAAAAAAATTTTTTTTAAAAATAAGTCTTGCAAAATACACCATCATAATACTTCCTTGGCACAAAATGGCAAGTATAAAACAAGTAAGTCATGGGATGAAGAGTCCAGCATAGGGAATAGGGTCAATAATATTGTAATGACTTTGTACGATGGCTGCTGGTGACTATACTTATCAGGTGAGCATTGTGTAATGTATATAAGTATCGAATTACTGGTCTGATTATTATAATATTGTATGTCAATATAATATTTGTACAATTATCATACCTGACACTAATATAATATTGTCTATTAACTATAGCTCAATTAAAAAATATCTCTTTGGGGCTCCCAAAACAAGTGTTTACTGCGTCACCTGCCATGCATCATGAAATTTTTATTTGTGTGTGTGTATATGTAAGACTAATCTTTTCTGGGGTCCGTTGACCCCAGCCTTCAGGAGAAGAGAGATAGGCAAGAGGCAATGATGAGACCTGATGAGAATCATAGTGTTTTATATTTGAAAGAGTCGTGGAGATGATCTAGAAAACTGCACAAGCCACATTATTCTGATGCAGCATTCCACTGAGGCCCAGGGAAGTATGAAAAGTCTCAGCACTGGAGACAAACTTGAGCTAACAGCTAACTGCCCTGGCATTCACTTCTGTACATTCTTCTCTATGCCAAGCGATGATTTTCTGGAGTGCAAGTTTTCCTTTCCAAAGTCTATTTTTGGGGTCTTTGTGATATTAGACGCAGAACTTCTTGCAGACAAAGATCCCAAGATGTCTTAATGATATTTGAAGTGAACTCAAGGCATTAAGAAAGATTAGAAACTTTCAAGAATGTTCTAGAAAGGAGACCCTTAATGAAAATCGATATGACTACGCCTAAAAATTTGTGTGACTATACGGAGCGCGTGGGTGGCGCAGTCGGTTAAGCGTCCGACTTCAGCCAGGTCACGATCTCGTGGTCCGTGAGTTCGAGCCCCGCGTCAGGCTCTGGGCTGATGGCTCAGAGCCTGGAGCCTGTTTCCGATTCTGTGTCTCCCTCTCTCTCTGCCCCTCCCCCGTTCATGCTCTGTCTCTCTCTGTCCCAAAAAAAATAAATAAAAAACGTTGAAAAAAAAATTAAAAAAAAAAAATTTGTGTGACTATAGCTTTCTAAGGTCACCTGAGCTCTTTAGGATGAAATTCTGAGACTTTTGGCCTTGTAATCTTGTGTACTTGCTATCCCTTTCTTTTCTTCAATTTTCACTGGCTTTTATTTGTTGTATATTTCATTCGGGTTTGTGAAACTTTGATAGTGGTGAAGTGACAAACAACATAATAAGGAATTATTAGCACCTCCATTTTGTGGGATGGCAGTGTTAACAGAAAAACCATTTTATTCTGAAAACTGTACTTCTGTACATGACTGACATTTTTTAATAAAAGCATTCACAAATAAACTCAAAACTCTTATTCCCAATGTGTATTCCTTTCCCTCTCACGGGAATCTCTGTACAGCGTAGTTTTAGGAGTATATACACCTCCTCCCACCTCCCTCATTTCAGCATGAGAAAGGTACCAGAGCCACGAGCTGAATGTTCAATGGCAATTTTCGTGTTTATGATGTGGGATGGAAAGAAATAGAAGTGAAACCTCTCTTCTTTCCACAAGCCACATGCAGATGGGCTCCAAGTGAAGGGTTTTCACACAGGCCAGTTTCTGTGCTATGAATTTGCCCGCTTTGCAACCAGCCCTGAGAGGTATTTTAGGCTCGGCAACGGGTCGAGGCCGTCTCTCAAGCACAAATACACCGCTGTGCCAGTCGTGGGGCTGTTTGATGAGGACCACAGCTCTCTGGCAGATGGGCTCTGTTTTGGTTTCCCAAACCTCCTGGAGGTGAAGGAAGGCTTGCTGACTGTGGTCAGGAAGGTCCCAATTATGAACGATTCCCTAACCAAGTGTTGAAACACGGTACTTTGTAATTAAAATGCAAAGCACACAAACTGCCAAACCTAGAAAAAATTTTTTCAGGAATTTCCCTTGAAAGTTTGGTTTCTCACATCCTTCAAGCATCTTCTCTCTAAAAGTACTCTGATTTCCTTTACTCTTCCATAAACAAAACAATCTTGTCTGCTCCCTTTGATTGGTACTGTCGGTCAAGAAGTAGGGATACGGGGGCGCCTGGGTGGCTCAGTTGGTTAAGCTACCGGCTTTGGCTCAAATAATGAACTCAAAGTTCATGAGTTCTGCACTTGTGACACAGCGCCTGCTTGGGATTCTCTCTCTCTCCCTCTCTCTACCTCTCTGCCCCTTCCCCACTCACACTCTCTCTCTCAAAATAAAAAAACCTAAAAAACTTTAAAAAGAGAAGTCTTTCATAAAAAAAAAAAAAGAAATAGGGTTATGGTTTATACTATTAATGACATACATTTCAGGGACTTACTTTTTCTCTCTTTTTTAAAATGTTTATTTACTGGGGCGCCTGGATGGCTCGGTCGGTTGAGCGTCGGACTTCGGCTCAGGTCATGATCTCACGGTCCGTGAGTTCGAGCCCCGCGTCGGGCTCTGTGCTGACAGCTCAGAGCCTGGAGCCTGTTTCAGATTCTGTGTCTCCCTCTCTCTCTGCCCCTCCCCTGTTCATGCTCTGTCTCTCTCTGTCTCAAAAATAAATAAACGTTAAAAAATTTTTTTAAAAATAAAATGTTTATTTACTTATTTTGAGAGAAAAGGAGGGGCAGAGAGAGAGAGGGAGACAGAGAATCCCAAGCAGGCACTTTGTATGGGATCTGTACTCTGTCAGCGCAGAGCCAGGCTCGTGGCTCAAACCCACAAACTGTGAGATCATGACCTGAGCCGAAATCAAGGGTCGGTCCCTCAACCAACTGAGCCACCCAGGGGTTCCTCCTTTTTTCTTATATATCTCAAATTTTGTCCTCATTTTACTTTGCTGCTGCTGTGACAACCAACTCTGTGCTACCAGGAAAATGAAGGAAAAGACAACTCTAGAGAAAGCAATTTTTCCTTTTAATGTGGTAAAATTTCGCTCTGTGTATTGTAAGCCTCTGTTGTTGGGTACATACAAGTTCAAAACACTTTTTTGGTGAATTAAGTGAGTTATTATTATGTGGTGACCCACTGTATTCCCAACAATGCTTTTTGTTTAAAGTCTATGTTGTTTACTAGTTAACATATCTGCAGCAATTTTCTTTTAGTTGGTTGTGTTTGCCTGCTATATATTTTTCCATATATATATTTTTTTCAATCTCCTCATGTCTTTCTTTTTTCTTTCCACATTGCTGAATTGGAGGGGGTCAGGGCAGGAGACTAATGTGGGCCAAAATAGCAGAGAGAGATGGAACTGAGACAAACAAAAGAAAGGACAAAATACACTGCACTTTAAAAAGGACCTATCGGATGCTAATTATGCAAATACATCTACACATCTGGATATATGTATAAAGGAGACTTAAAAAAGAAAAAGAAAGGAAAATTTTCTTTCATCAAATACCCCACAGACAAAGACAAATAACTGTTATCAAACTAGGAGAAAATAGTTTTAGCATATGTAAAGGTTTTATAAAGAATGCTTATAATTAGATAGGACGATAAACTAATCAGAAAAAAAAAGAGCAAGAGGTATATATAGGCAATTCATAGAAGAAGAAATGCAAATGACCAATAAATACATATTTAAATGTATAACCTCACTAGTGATTAAGGAAATGCAAATGAAAATGAGCTTTTATTTTTCGCCTATTATAGTAGAACATATTTCTGGTTTTTTAGAACATATTTCAAAATTAGATAAAATAATATACTGATAAGGGCATGGGGGAAGGTAACTCTCCCTCTAAATGATCTCTTTGCTAAGGATTTACTTTGTACTGCCTTTTTGTAAGGCACTTTGCCAAACCTTTTAAAATTGCACAAGTTTTGAGCCAAAAATCTCACTTATTGGTATCTACCCAAGAGAAACACAGCCACATGTGTGCAAGGGAGGCATGTACAAAACTGTTCCCTGTGATATTTTGTGGAATAGTTAAGAGAAAAGTAACCTTGAATTTCCACCAATGGGGTAATAATTTCATAATCCATCCTATGGAATATTATGCAGCAGGTTTTTTTTAATGCAATAAATCCATACTTAACTCGTATGGAACCACCTAAAGACTTTGGCCAATTAAAAATGTCCATAAAAGTAAAGAGATATTTTATTTACGTGAACAATACAGATTTGAAACAAAAATATTTATTTGTATAGTATCATGTGTAATTAGAAAAAGTTGAGTGGACACACACTAAATTCCTCACAGAAGGCAAAGACCTGGGAATGGAGGTACTGTCTTTTGGGTAACTACTTGTATCTATATTATTTCAATTTCTTACAATCAGAAATGAATTCATATTTTACTCTGTATTTGAAATAATTGTTTTTAAAAAGAGACGATTTTACATTTGACTAATGGCTCAATTTTTAGTCTGATTTGACTATACTCTTTAGAGTAATTGGATCATAGCTTTTAATGAAATGATGAAATTCTTCTCTAAACTTACAGAATGAGGCCAGCACATACGAAATCTTTTGGTTGGGGGTACCTGGATGGCTCAGTCGGTTGAGTGCTCGACTTCCGCTTAGGTCGTGATCTCGAGGTTCACAAGTTCGAGCCCCATGTCAGGCTCTGTGCAGGCAGCTCAGAGCCTGGACCCTGCTTCTGATTCTGTGTTTCCCACTCTCTCTGTCCCTTTCCCACTTGTGCTCTGTCTCTCTGTCTCTCAAAAATAAATAATCATTAAAAAAATCAAAATCTTTTGGTTGACCACTGTCCAAAGCAAGTTTAAAATTAATTTCAGCCTTCAGGAAGAAACTCTATGTCCAGAGTGAAATGAACAACGGAGAGCTGTAGGCAAATCTCTTTTCTTTGACACAGGGAACGCTGATGCCTTTTTTTGTCAAAATCATGAGGAATTGTCGACAGACAGCACTGACCCACAGAATGTGGATGGGACCATCTGGAATAGTTCTTACCGTCTGTTTCATTAGATGCATCTTACTCTTCCAGAACAAAAGAAAAACTCTTTTCTTTTGAGTGTGTCGTGCCTCTGCCTAGGTATTGTAAACCTGTTACACATAGAATAGAGTCTGATTCTATAAAAGGTGTCACTATCTTTAGGGTTATAAACTGTGGTAGGGGCCTCAAACCCTACCAACTGGGTGATGAATTTTGATCTTGCTTTAAAAAATATAAGCCTTTTGGGGCGCCTGCGTGGCTCAGTCAGTTGAGTGTCCAATGTTGGCTCAGGTCATGATCTCACAGCTCATGAGTTCAGGCCCCACGTCGGGCTCTGTACTGACAGCTCGGAGCCTGGAGCCTGCTTCGGATTCTGTGTCTCCCTTTCTCTCTGCCCCTCCCCCATTCATGCTCTGTCTCTCCCTCAAAAATAAATAAACATTCAAAAAATAAACATAAAAAAAATAAGCCTTTTAAAATTGAAATTCTGAGCTGTCACAGACCATAGTCTAATCTCTCACTTTACAAAGGAAGAAACTGAGAACCAGAGAGGTTAAGTATCTCACCCAAGGTCACTCAGTGACCTTGGCAGTGACTCTTAAATTCACCAGGTACACAGTGACCCCAAACAAATCACCAGTGTAGCCTCTCTCAGAACCTAGGTGCTCTTCAGCTGCTGCTCAGAGGGACTGATCTAGAGCCACAGGCTTACTTTATGAGAATTCTGGGGAATGATCAATTCTGGACTATTTAGGTACAGCCCCCAGCTACAATTGTGTATTTATTGGGAACTCCACAGGTTATTCATTGTGTACTGCTCTCAGGCTATCTTGACCTTGTACTGCCTAAATTCTATTTTCTTTTTTTTTTAATTTTTTAATGTTTATTTATTTTTAAGAGAGAGAGAGAGAGAGAGAAAACAGGGGAGGGGCAGAGAGAGAAGGAGACACAGAATCTGAAGCAGGCTCCAGGCTCTGATCTCATCTGTCAGCACAAAGCCTGACTTGGGGCTTGAACCCACAAACTGTGAGATCATGACCTGAGCTGAAGTTGGACGCTTAACCAACTAAACCTCCAGGTGTCCCCTAAATTCTATTTTCACGTGATATTTTTAAGCCATTACCCCTTTGAACAAAGAAGAAATTAAGCGATCAATGTATAGAGATTCTAAGGATACACATCTCCATGAAATGTGGGAATTTAGAATGAAGGCTATTGGGTACTTATTAATAAATATCTCTAACAACCTTGAGTTAGGTGCCCTGTTACCACAATTCTGAAATATCTATTTACAGCAAAGGCAAAATTAGGATAGAGTATTGATCTTTAGGTTTATTGAATTTCCTGGGTTGGCATGGGATTGCAATGTTATTTTAGTTTGTCTAAAATGCACAACTCCTTTTTTGTAACTGAAATAGAATCTCCCCTTCCCTTCCCCTGTTTCCTTTGTTTCTCTCCCCCCTTAAGCACATGTGTGCCCAAACACACACACACACACACACACACACACACGCACACGCACAATGTTATCTTCAAAAAAGAAAACAAAAATAGGACCTAGAAACTCAAAACACATTGTCATCTTTCTGTTAAAACTGTACCCAGCAATGCAGACTATTCCCGCATTTCCTCTCCTCCCCCTCTGCTCAGTGTTGTCTAGGGAGATTGATAAAGGCTGGAGACCCAGGCTAGAAGGCCCATTTATGACAGTCAGACTCCATTACAGGCTCAGCTGAGGACACATCTGGAACCCATTTCCTGCCAGGGGGATCCGTGGATGGCGAGCCATAGTGAGCATTCAGCTGAGCCTCTCCTGTCTGGCTGTCGGCTGCCTCTTCTGGCCAGAGCCTAAGAACGTGGCTGCTAGTGAAAGTGTTTATGTGTTTATGTGACCACAGGTATGTGCCCTCAGTGACAGATCTCCTGTCCCATGTCATGTGTCCTTGCAGACAAGTGGAACGAGGGTTGGAGCCAGAGGGAGTGTCCCTGAGGTTGTGATGTCACCGCCAGGAAAGGGAATGTCCCTGAGTGTGGAACTTGGGCTTTGGGAGGGTGATCAGTGGCTTTTCTTCTGGATTTGGGCTGGATGCGGCATTTGGGAATGACGCTTCGTCTGCTGTTAAATTTAGTTTTGGTTTTGCCCAACGTTGGGGGGGTGGGAAGATGACCTGTGTCACAAGAGGTAAGTCACTCTCTGCATGGAGAACGGATTTTCTGAGTGTAATAGCCACCCCTTAGCAGAGCTATGTCTATGGTCAGGTAAAGAGTGTCTCTTCTCCACCTGCCAGAGAACCCGGGGCCTTGAGACATTCAATGAGCTTGGGGAGAAAGCTTCCCACAGATCACAACAACATCTGTGACATCTGTGGGGAGTCCAATCTCAGTAGAAATGTTCCTCCCCACTCCCGAATGTTCCAGGAAGGGAAAGGACTGAGGGAAGATGTTGAAAGGGTACCGAGTGCTGTACTAGGCAATGTGAGGCATATCAAAGTGATGTGAGTCACAGGGTTTGTGTTCTGCTGTTATTTGGTTGTGTTTGTTGGCTTTTATCTTGAGAGTCTTCAAGCTCAGCGGGAGACACGTTGAAAAATAAAAAGGCTCCTCTGTGGCTTTTCTCAGTTGCACATGTCCTTTGGGTGTCTATCATGGGTTTGCTCTGGGTTCTCTCTCCTTCTTATTCCATACGTTTTCTACTTCCAGATTCTAGCAATCCTGCTCGCACCGGCATCCCTTGGTCACTAAACCCATACCTGGGTTATTTAACAACTGTGGACCTCTCGCTCTTGCTCCCAGCTGCCTTGAGGTGCAACGTCCCACAGTGAATCTGCCGCCCTCCTCTTCGTGACTACACTTTTCGATCACCCACCTGGTAGCCCAGCTTAAAAATCTCAGGGCCATTTTTGACGCTCCCTTCTTTCTCGGTCTAAAATATGGCCCTTTTGACTTTTTGCCTTGGAAAATATCTCCTGAATGCATGGCTGCTCCTCCGTTTCCAAAGCTTTAGTTTATATAGTCTGCATTTCTCCCTGGGCTGTCAAAGATGCCTGGTAGTGCACAGTACTATGAGAACAAGTCTTCCCTTTTCATAAGGAATGCTTTGTAGCATCCCCGTTAGCACCCTGACATGAAATCCATACATAATGTAATCTACCTGAACACATATTTCAAAAATTCACACAAAGCTCCAAGTTTACTGGAAAGGGAAAATGCAGTTCAAGTTTGTATGAGCTTAATACCTGTTTCAGTACAGGAAGGCTTGGAGGGCCCACACCAGAAGACACAATTCAGTGGTCAGTGACCACGCCCATGGGAAGAATCATCAGGAATGCGACAGCTGCCAGTGCAGCCCAGTCTATGGGTGTTCTTTAAAAAGAAAAACGTCGGGGCGCCTGGGTGGCGCAGTCGGTTAAGCGTCCGACTTCAGCCAGGTCACGATCTCGCGGTCCGGGAGTTCGAGCCCCGCGTCAGGCTCTGGGCTGACGGCTCGGAGCCTGGAGCCTGTTTCCGATTCTGTGTCTCCCTCTCTCTCTGCCCCTCCCCCGTTCATGCTCTGTCTCTCTCTGTCCCAAAAATAAATAAACGTTGAAAAAAAAAATTTAAAAAGAAAAACGTCTATTTATTTGTTTGGAGAGACGGGGTGTGAGTGTGAGTGGGGGAGGGGCAGAAAGAGAGGGAGAGAGTGAATCCCAAGCGGGGGCTTGAACTCTGTGAACTGAGAGATCATGGCCTGGGTCAAAATCAAGAGTTGGATGCTTAACCGACTGAGTCACCCAGGCGCCCCCTCTGTGTGTGTTCTTGAGGTGGCTCCCATATTTAGAGTGATGCTGTTGTCGGCGATAGAATTTTCCAGCAAGGTGAAGACTCACAGCAAATTTCTGAACCAAAGTATGATCTCCCCTGTAGATGCCAAGATTGCATTCTTAGAAAATTCAATGTACAGTAGAATGATGCCAAAAAGCTATTTTCTTTTGGGGCCCCTGGGTGGCTCAGTCGGTTAAGCATCCGACTTCGGCTCAGGTCATGATTTCACTGTTCCTGAGTTCGAGCCTTGCCTTGGGCTCTGTGCTGACAACTCAGAGCCTGGAGCCTGCTTCAGATCCTGTGTCTCCCTCTCTCTCTGCCCCTCCCCTGCTCACACTCTGTGTCTCTCTCAAAACAATACACATTAAAAACAAGTCCTTTTGTTTTTATATGTAAATGTTTAGCAGGACATTTGAAAACAATGTGGGACACAGGACAGCTCTTCATGACCTCAGCACTGTGGGACATCTGGCAGCCCTAGTCTGCTCCCACTCGCTGCCAGACGTGTCCCCGATCCTTGCAGCTGCCAAGAAACCCCCTCACAAGTTTCCAAAGTGTACCTTGGCAGTTGATAGCATTTCTCCTGGGAGTCACTACAAAATCTTCATTTATTTATATTTATTTTTACTCAGGTAATCTACCTTCCTCGTAAAAAAATGAAGATACTATAGTTGCAAGTAAATCTCCTTTGATTTCCACCTTACCTGGTCTATCTCATTATTACCTGCAGAGGTGACCGTAATCGGTTGCTTCGTATTATTATTCCAGAAGGTTTATTATATATTAACCTGAAATTTATGTTTCCCTAGAATATATATAGTAACTGTTATGAGTTGAATTGTGTCCCCTGAAAATTCACATGGTGAAGTCCTAGCCTTTATTTGGGAATAGGGTAGTTAGAGATATAATTAGTTAGGTTAAGATGAGGTCACGCTGGAGTAGGGAGGGCCTCTAATTCAATATGACTCTTCCTATAAAAAGGGGAAATTTGGGCACAGACACAACACACAAGGCACATGTCATGTGAAATGGAGGCAGAGATGGGGTGGTGCTCTACAAACCAAGGAATGCCAAAGATGGCCAGCTAACCAGAAGAACCTAGGAGAGAGGCATGGGACAGAGTCTTCTCACAGCCCTCAGAAGGAACCAAGCCTGACGACACCCTCATCTTAGACTTTGGGCATCCAGAATTGTGAGGCCCACTACATTTCTGTTGTTTAAGCCTCTCAGTTGGCGATAGATACGTCTTCACGGCGGCCTCTGCAAATTAATACAGTACCATTCTGTGTCTCACAGCTTTAGGTAACAGACAAGAAACAATCAGAATTAAGACAGCCTGAAGAGGAAGGAGGCCTGGAACCCCTCCAGACCGGATGACCGGCCCTCTGTGGAGATGTCAGCAGGCCAGAACCTGAAGGATCGGTGCACTGAGAGGGGAGACTCCTGCATACACACCGTGCCTTTCCCTCGAGCCCCATCTCCCAGCGAGAGAATCACCTATTAAATCAGACTTGCAATCGAGTTGTTTTTGTTGCAAAAGAAAAGTTGCAATTAATCTTGAGCCTTTTTATCAAGCTGTTGGTTTGTCAGAGAAATGAAAAGGAAGAACTCAAAGCGTAGCTGGGAGCATGACAGACTTTTAACTGGCTGCAGTTTATAGCCGGGTGACTGGGAGAAATGTGATCTCCATCTCATTCTGGACCCTTCTCTATACCTTGCTAAGCGTGCATGATGAGATGGGTTCCATAATATAGCTTGAAATGTAGTACATGACATACTACTGATGGAAATGAAATGAGCAGTTCAAAATCTCGGGTCCTGAAAGAAAAAGCAGACCTTTTAATATCCCGTTTCATAAAGCAATGCATTTAAAAATAATTTGCAAACTGGAAAGGCAATTAAAAGGGTCCTTTTACTCTACTGTGCCATGTGTCACAAACTCGAAGTTTTGCTCATTGCGTCTAAGATGTAGCCAAAGACATTTGGCTTCGGCAAAGGAGGAAAAGCACTGCTAAAATGATCATATTCCACGTAGTGCTTTGGACACTTTCACTGATGACAGATGCTTCTGAAAGTAGGGCTTGTGGAATATGCCTCTTTTGAAATAGTTCACCCTGAAGTGTTTACAGGAATGCTTCTGAATACTTAAAAAAATGGTATATTCTAAATGGAAACTTCTGAATCTCAAAAATATTGTTAATTTTCTAAAATAGTTTAAGGTGGGGGTGCCTGGGTGGCTCAGTCAGTTGAGCGTCCGACTCCCGCTCAGGTTGTGATCTCACTGTTCGTGAGTTCGAGCCCCGCATCGGGCTGTGTGCTGACAGCTCAGAGTCTGTAGCCTGCTTCGGATTCTGTGTCTCCCTCCCTCTCAGCTCCTCCCCTGCTTGCACTCTGTCTCTGTCTCTCTCAAAAATAAATAAAACGTTAAAAAAATAAATAAATAAAATAGTTTAAGCTAATCAATGCCCTATATAATTTTGTTCTTCATTCAAAACAAAGTATATTAGTGCATAACTTAAATATATTTTGTTATGGAATTGAGCAATATCTTATATGCCCAATGTAATAGAGATGTAAACTTATTTATAGTTCTATCAATGTATGTGAAATTCACAGTCTTTAAATTAAAATATGAACACTCCTCTTTTGTATATGGGTTTGTTTCATGTTTTTCTGGGGTCTTTTACCAACGCAGGGGCGCCTGGGTGGCTCAGTTGGTTAAGCGTCAGGCTTTGGCTCAGGTCATGGTCTCATGGTTCATGAGTTCGAACCCTGCGTCGGGCTCTGTGCTGACAGCTCAGAGCCTGGAGCCTGCTTTGGATTCTGTGTCCCCCTCTCTCTCTGCCCCACCCCAGCTTGTGCTCTGTCTCTCTCTGTCTTTCAAAAATGAATAAACATTAAAAAAAATTGAAAATAACAATGCAGGGATTACCAAAATACTTAGTATTTCTCTTATCCCTATTTGTCATTTATGAAATTGTTTGGAATAAGTAAAGCAGTTTTGCCAGTTCAGCAAGAAAATCACAAGGTGCTGTAAAGAAAGGGGCACTAAATATTTTATCCAGTTGAAGGTCTTTGAGAGGGAGACAGGAACAGACAAATGCTACTCCAACTGTACCAGCTTTCCGTGCACGATGTCTTTTACTCAAAGCACTCTGCATAGTTATAGCCCTTCATAATCAGAATTCACTCTGATCAAAGCCCAGGAGTGTTTTCTGAGTAACGTGCTTAATGATTCAAGATGAGCTCACTACTTAGACTCCTTCTTGCTGACATCTTCAAACATCCTTCACCTGGCTTTCTCTGGTCCCTTTGCCTGCAATGCTTTTCCACCTTTCCCTTCCTACCTTCCCTCTCATGCCGTACGCCTTCAGCAACTTCAGACTCTCTGCCTCAGGGAAACTTTCTGGGCCTTCTGCTCTCCAGGTTGGACCTCCCTATCCCCACCTGCTCCTGATATTATGATCTTTTTGTGCATTACTGGCGTCACATC
This sequence comes from Lynx canadensis, assembly GCF_007474595.2. Lineage (NCBI taxonomy): Eukaryota > Metazoa > Chordata > Mammalia > Carnivora > Felidae > Lynx > Lynx canadensis. Next base: position 27,643,266 of record NC_044315.2, on the reverse strand, counting down.
ACCTGAATCTGAAGGAGCATGTGCCTAATGTCTGTCTCTACCCCTGGTCTGTAAGCTCCAAGCACAGGGTCTTTGTTTGATTTTGTTCACTTGATAGCTAGTGGAGTGTTTGGCCGATGGTAGGCAATTACTACATTGCCAAATATACTTAATAAATATTGGTGAATAAATGGGTGAAGGATAATGTTAGATGTAAGCATTTTTAGTTTAAAAGCGTTGTGCTAAGAGATTTACTAATATGAAAAAAAATGATGCTTAGCCAAATACCCACTTGTTCCACTCAAAATTGGTCATGGGTGGGGTGCCTGGGCGGCTCAGTCAGTTAAGCATCTGACTTTGGCTCAGGTCATGATCTCATGGTTTGTGGGTTTGAGCCCCGCATGGGGCTCTGTCGCTGACAGCTCAGAGCCTTGCAGCCTGCTTCGGATTCTGTGTCTCCCTCTCTTTCCGCCCCTCCCCTGCTCATGCTTGCTAGCTCTCTCTCTCTCTCTCTCTCAAAAATAAATAAACCTTAAAACAATTTTTTTAAAGTTGGCCACGGGCTTAGCGGATTGACCCTAGAGCACAACGTATGGGGTGCTTTTAATAATCAAGACCAGTTCCACATAGAAGGAGCACATTATTTCAGGATGTGTGTGATCAAGGCCTCATAGAAAAGGGAGCTCAGATGTTAATTTGCTTTTACATATTCTTTATTCATTCAAAACCATGAATTGGGGCACTCGTTAGGCATTAGGATATGACAGTGACGGAGGCAGATGTTTTCTCTGCCATCATGCACTTGGCAGTCTCGTGCACTGGATCTCAATGTGAGTCTAGATTGTTCATCTCAGAATCACAGGGATGGTTATTAAAATGTAGCTCCTTAGCCTGTACTGCAGCCAGACCAAAATCAAATATGGCAGAGCAGGACTGAACAAATCTTATTTCCTGAACTACACAAAAGAAAACTGGATTGAAGTCTTCCAAAGTCCCTTTTTTTCCCAAATGACCGAGAGCATAGAATACAGGTCATAAGACTAAGCTTACCCAAAGGTGCGACCATGTGAGAGGAAATGCTAGGAACATTTCAATAATGTCTTCACTCCTGCTGACAATCCCAACATAGCTTTGCAGGTATAGAAATTAGAACATCATGTCAGTCATGATCCCAGAAGGAAATAAAAGTTTACCTGGATGATCCAAGTAAAGAGGCCTAATGAAGGCACTCCTTGTAGAGAAGAAAGACCAGGCACAAACAAGAGATGTCCAGACACCTCGAGATGTGTAACAGCAGGAAGCCACTAACACCTCCCTCAGGACTGCAGGAGCGTGAGAGGAAACAGTGCCATTGGAGTCCCCTAAGAGCTGGAAGTGTGAAAGAGACGGCTACTCTAGCTGGGACAACAGTCACGGAGAGATGCAGATATTGCCAGATATGTAACCCCAAACAGGGAGGAAACAGGGAAGAAATACTCTAACTCCCTTCTTCTCCCTCCTCCCATGCTCCTGACAGAGCACCTGCTGGCTGAACCCAAGCAGAAACCAGCCAGAGGCAAGCCCTTGGCAGGGGAGCTCAGGTGTTGAGCCACAGGAAAGAAAGGCTGAGGGTAGCTTGGGGGAAGGGGTGGACGGTGGAGAACGGCACATACTCTCTGCTCAGGCATCTGTATGGAGAAACCCTCTTAGGCCATACACTAAGCACAGAATGAGGTTCAAGCTGTTCACTTGTAGAACACTATCTTCGATCCATCTCATAAGAAAGGCTTGAAAATAATCCATAATGGAAAAAGCACTGACCAGCTCAAAACTTGTGTAAGTATCATTGATAGTGCTGCTTTTGCTATTATTTTTTTAAATTTGTCTCATTTCAAAATATGTTTAAGGTAGACGTATCAACAACACATCCACTCAATTTTCTCTTTGGAAGCTTTATCTCTCGTGCTACTTTCTCTCTACCATCATATTGACTCAAGAACATTTTTCCTATAAGAAGGCAGAAAATGGAGAAAATTCAAAGATAAAAAGAATACATGATTTTTTTCTGAGATACTCTGATAATCTATGCTACTCACTTCAAATGCTGACTTGAATACAACATAAGCTGTAGGGTGTATACTTTTTAATATATTTTTTATGACTACAAAACGAAAGAGGCTCTTCTCCCATCCATAGTCTGGGGGGGGGGGGTGCCTTTTGCCATTTCCAGTCAATAGCACGTCTATGTAATGTGGTTGAGCTTTCATTTGGTAACTTACAATAAATCCTAAATTCCTTAGGATGATACAGGAATTTGATGCCAAATTATTCAGGGGTGGAGAGGTTTTCATTGTTTGGTTTTGCTTCTGCTCAACACTAGTTGAGAAGCACTAAGGTTTGTGGGGTCAGGGAGGATGCAAAATGAGCATAGTTTGAAGGTTCTTTTGATGGTAGACAAAGAGTGATCAAAGGGAGGAGATGACTCTTAGTGTTCTCTTTGGGTCAGGAGTGAGGTAACTGGTGAAGTTCGAAGCCCAGGCCCTTTATAGAAAATCCTTCAAGACCCCTTTTGCAGGCTGATCTTTTGGGATGGCTACTTTGGACTTATTGACTATATTGTTAGGGTATCTGAGTTCCAGCCAAGTCAGACAGGTGTCAAGGTTCCTATATGCTGGGCTGTGAATTTCAGTGAAGGTTTTTAGCACCTGACATGGTTTTCTGGTCATGTCTTAACACCCTAATCATTAGGGCTGGTCCCTGAAGCAGAGAAATTTTTTGCTAAAATGCCGCATTGAAGTCAACACAAGTGTACTTGTGCTATCAAACCAAAGCTACTGACATCTTCTCTTTAGAGACGTTAGTTATCTCCAAGAATTAGATCCTAAATAGTGAGAGTTTAGAGAGATCACATTAAGTTTTAAAGCAGGGAATTGAATAATGGGAACATAACGAATCCTAAAACTATTTCATCTCATGGTGTGTGAATATCATAGGCTGCATGTACCTCCTAATATTTTCCTTCCTTCATTTTATTATTTTGATGCATTTTGATAGAATTTTCATAGTCTCAGTGAAATGTGGTAGGGCAAGCACAAACAATAGTATCAGAAAGCACAGACTTCAAGTTCTGGATGCTGACCTATGGCAAATCACCTAGGCTCAAGGGGTCTTACTTTCTTTTCTTCATCTGTAAAATAGAGTTGCAATGTACCATGGGCTCTACCAGACTCAGGCACTAGAGAAAGAGAAGGCAGTTCTAGAAAGTATGGAAGTTTTCTTCGTTCTGGTGAAGGAGCTCCACTGACTCTCAGCCAAAGAACATGAGATGGTCACAACCAAGCCATCAGTGTCAGAGGAATTATTCCCAGCTCTAAAACCTTTGCAGATTTTGATCTTTAGGACATAAAGTCCAAATGGCTCAGTGTAATGCCAAACAACCTCCTTTCTCTGGCCACACCTAACCTTCCATGGCAGCTAGACAGGTAGCAGCTCCTTCAGCCATGTGCTCGCCCCACTGTCTCCCCATCTCCTCTCATGCTTTTCCTGCTGTCAAGAACAGCTCCTCATTTCTCCCCTGCCCATCCAATTTCTACCAATTTCTACCTGCTTCCACAACCTTGAATTAACTCACCTGCCCACCTGCTCATTTCTTGAGACATGATGCTTTAAGGAGGGAAGGGAGAAGCAATCTGGCATCACTGAGTACCGAGAAATGTCATATCTTTCATCTTGGTTTGTGTTCACACCCACCATGCAGTAGATGTTATCCCCTTATTTTACTTATGACAAAGCCGAGGTTCGGCGAGGCTAGGTAGCTTGGCCAAGGTCACATGCTCCTAAGCTGCTAGTGTCACACTTAAACCTAGGTCTGTGCAGTAATTCTTGCTGCCTGGCTTGTCGATAGGAGATGTGTAGCTCTTCCCTAATGTGGATATAAGTAAGCAAGCATTTATTTACTGATATAGCTTGAGAGGACTTTCAACCTTTTCCAACATCCAATGGTTAATCAGGGGCCATTAAGTTCCTTTGTAAACATTTGACAAGAATAGATGCCTGCACATAATATTCAGGCAAGTATTCACTTTTTCTAATCAGGTAAAGGGTCTGTGATTATTTTTCTAAAACTGTATAATGGAAGAATGGTTAATTTTGTTCGTATTTAAACCTAATGAGTTGTTAGGGTATACTTAGAATGATCTGGCAGTCACAGTTCAGAGAAATAAATTCCACATAATTTTATTACCAATGTAATTTTTTAAAGATTTAATTGGCTATGCCTGATTTTTAAAAATATGTCTATTTTAGGGCCTCTGCTGGCACTAGCAGCTAGTACTTCCTTCACAGTGGAGTGAAAGTGGCCCCATTGAAACAGGTGGGCTGCAGCTGGCTCCTGCTGAGGCTTGGGAGGTGGGAGAGCCAACCCTACAGGCTGCATGTTGGAAAGGAGGCATTTCAGGCCTTCTGGAGAAACTAATCTCACACCGGGCCATACCCACACCAGACAAGAAGTTACCAAACCCTGACGCTCTGTCAGACACACTCCCAGAGATCTGAAACCATGGTGGTTAAGGGTTTTTTTTTTTTTTTTCCTTCTTCTTTTAAGCTGCCTGAGGTGATGATGACTCATTGCAAGCTTAATGCATTTCACCTTTTACCAAAGCTGCAGCCAAAATATTTTTCCACCTTTATGACTCACCCTTTTCCCAGGCCTGTTAAATTAATAGGAGTTTAAAGAAAATATACAGGGAAGACTGAGGCAGTCCCCCTCATCCACCTGATGAGCACTGGTGTGTCCCAGCAGTAACCTGGAGTCTCCTGTGTTTGCTAGGTTCAAGTCGAACTTGGACTTCAGGACTCAACAGGGTTCCGATGGAAAATGCACTATAGGTTTTAGAAAGCCTCCTTTCTGGTTTCAGAGTCATAGAATTTCTCTGGTTGCGAGGAAACAAGGGTCTCCTTGATGAGAAAGGGGATCTGTTATGAGTCAACCAAAGAAATGTGTTTATTTGTGGTGCATCCCTAGGCCCAAGTCTTTAGAGAGCTTTTCATTGTGCACGCTGATGTAGGTTGAGCATGCCTCCCTAATTCTGTCTTCTGCAAATTTCCTACATTATTCTTTGCTTCAGCCAGAGCATCCTTTTCATGGACCCGAAGACTTGCCACCATACATTTCAGCCTCTGCATCTTCGATTAGGATTTTCTTCCCACACCTGTGATCAGAATGTACTCCCTTCCTCTAATCCATTCATCTAAACTTTAATCCTCTTTCTTGGCTCAGGTTAAATCTTATTTTTTTGGTGACATCTTCCATGACAGAAATTGCTTCCTCTGTAAAAGTCTTATCTCGCTGCTTTTAGAACCTGTCTTTGCCAGTGATTCTGTAGCTTTACCTCAATGCATCTAGTGTAAGTTTCTTCTTATTTACTTAGCTTGTGATTCATGCCTCTCATCAGTTCTAGAAGATTCTCGGCCTTCATTTCTTTGAGAATATTTTCACATCTTTTTCTTTGTTTCTCAATTGCCTCCCTTTCTGGAACTCCAATTAAATATAGATTAGAACTTTTCATACTTCCTCCTAACTTTCTTTACTTCCATCATGTTTTCCATCTCTTTCTTTTCTGTGCTTTTGGATCTACCTTCCAATATTGGCAGTGTCTAATCCAAACATCCCACTGACTTTTTTTGAACAACCTTATTGAACTATAAGGTATACACCTAATTTACATACATAAATTCAACTATTTTAAAGGCTTCACAGTGTAATGACGTTCAACAAATTTACTTAGTTGTGCGACCATGATCATAATCTAGTCTTAGAACGTTGCTTTAAATTTTTTTTAAAGAAGATTCCACACCCGGCATGGAGCGCAATATGGGGCCCAAACCCACAACCCTAAGATCAAGATCTGGTCTCAGATCAAGAGTCGGACACTCAACCAACTGAACCACCCAGGTGCCCCGGGTCTTAGAGTCTTTCTATTTACCCATAAAATGGCCTATGACCATTTTCAGTTAATCTCTATTCCCACAACCTTAGGAAATCACCAATCTTAATGTCTCTATAGATTTGTCTCTTGTGGATAAATGGAATAATACAGGATGTGACCCTTTGTGTTTTGTTTCTTTTACTTAGTGTAATGTTTTTGACCTTCATGTATGTTGTCACATGTGTCAGTACTTTTCCTTTTTCCTTACTGAATAGTATTCCACTGGATGCAATAGACCACATTTTATTTACTCATTCATCTCTTATCCACTGACTTTTCAATGTCAAAGACTACATTTCTGTCAGTAAGTTCTATCTGATTCGATTTCAAGTTGAATAATACAATTATATTCATGTAGTTGTTTCCTTATATTTATAACATCATTTCACTTTAGTTATTTCAAACATATTTTTAGTTGGTTTCTAATAATTCCAGAAACCTGAAAATCTAAGGAGTCTGAATCTGATGTTTGTTGATTGTGTAATTGTCTATTCTGCCTGCATTTCTTCGTATGTTTGAATAGAGTTCATATTTTGTGGGAATCTTGTGTCTTCTAAATTGGGGATCTCCTGGTTGGTACCCAGGATGACCTTTTCTTCAGGTTCATTTTCTGGTTTAAGTTTCCTGGACCTCGTGGTGGTGTAAAAATTCTCTTAAAAGACTTTTTTTTCCAAGAAAATGAGACCGGAAGAAGAAACAGAGATGTTTCCTTTTCTGGTTTGCTCACTTTTTTTTTCTCCCCCTTTTCCCTAAGAGTACTGTTCTTTGAGTCCCACTACTCTATGCCAGTGTCTCAGTTCTAAGTCATGTCCAAATCCTTGACCCTTGGTCTTGAAAGACATTAAAACCAAGACCTTACTTTGTCCTGAGGATAGCCAAGGTACTTGTTACTACTTATCACTTGTGTTTTCATCTTTTTTTTTTTTTTAATTTTTTTTTTCAACGTTTATTTATTTTTGGGACAGAGAGAGACAGAGCATGAACGGGGGATGGGCAGAGAGAGAGGGAGACACAGAATCGGAAACAGGCTCCAGGCTCTGAGCTATCAGCCCAGAGCCTGACGCGGGGCTCGAACTCCCGGACCGCGAGATCGTGACCTGGCTGAAGTCGGACGCTTAACCGACTGCGCCACCCAGGCGCCCCATGTGTTTTCATCTTAATCTTCATTTTAGGTCCCTTATTTTGTTTAGGCATATAATCACTTTTACGTTTTTTAAAGTATGTTTTTTTTCCTTTTTATCTAGAATTTCTAGGTGTTTTATAGCATGAGGTTTTTCAGTATTTGATGCAACTGGGAACACAGATGGATATAAGCAGTCAGTGGTTGTCTTATTATACAGACATCAGTGTGTTCGCATCTGTGAATATGTATATGTGCTTTCATATGTGAGCTGTCAGTTGCTATGCTAGAAACATGAGCTCAGATATCACTAGACCCAGCATCAGTGCCTGGATAGAAGGAATGTAGTAGTTTATAGGGATAAACCATATTTTAAGTTTAAGCAATCTTTTTAAAGTTCGCAATGAATATTTCTGTAGGGCCCATGATTTTTTTGAGATTTTTGACTTGTAACGTACACTACAAGACAGTAATTTCAAGGAAGTAATACCATAAAAGTGTTTGGATTTTATAGAATGTTTTCCGTTCTTTCTTTTAATAGCTTCTGTAGTACAATGGTGTACATTAAAATTCACAAACGCTTTTTTATCCCAAGGGTTGTGTGCCCACAAGAAATGTTCTTTTCCAAAGGTGTTAATGCTATAGCACACTGGCCATCTTGTCTAAAGTAGGGAATAGAGTAGTTTTCTTCCGACAATCCTTTAATCTTGAAGTTCCTATTTGAGGAAGAACATAAAATTATCTCACCTTGACAGGAACCAAGGAACCTATTTATTTCCTCAGATTGTCACCTCCAAATAAAAACAATCTTGCATGTTAAGTGGAGACAGAAAAACATCTTTACAAAATGTTTTTTTTAATGTTTATTCATTTTTTGAGAGATAGAGCAAGAGTGGGGAGGGGCAGAGACAAGGGAGACACAGAATCTGAAGCAGGCTCCAGGCTCTGAGCTGTCAGCACAGAGCCTGACGCAGGGCTCGAACTCATGAACCATGAGATCATGACCTGGTCCAAGTCAGACACAGCTGACTGGGCCACCCAGGCACCCCAAAAACATCTTCTTAAAGCCTAATTTGAAAGCTTCAGGTATCGATCTTTGAAGATGTCTGTCTCATTCCTATGAATTTCTCAAGAACTTCCTCTCCAGTTATTCACACATTAATTTCCCAGGGCTGCTATAATGAAGTATTACAGACCAGGAGGCATAAAGTAACAGATGTTCATTGTCTCATGGTTCTGAAGACTAGAAGCCTGAAAGTAAGTTATGGGCAGCGTTAGTTCTTCCTAGAAGCTCTGAGGGAGAACCTGTTCCATGCCTTTCTTCTGGCTTTGGCTGTTTGCCATCGGTCTTTGGCATCCCTTGGCTGGTAGACACATCACTCCCATTGCTGTCTTCTTCTGCACATGGTGTTCTGTGTGTGTGTGTGTGTGTGTGTGTGTGTGTGTGTCAGTCTCAATGTGGCCTTCTGATAAGGATAGTAGTCATTGGATTAAGGTTTACCCTAAACCAGCATAACCTCATTTTAAATTAATTACAACTGTAAAAGTCCTATTTCCAAATAATGTCACATTCTAAGGGCCCAAAGACATTATTTCTGGAGGGACACTATTCAATCCAGTCAAGTCCAGTACTGTGGGCTGGCCAGAATAAGCATGAGCTCTAGGAAGAGGTGGTCTCCATCCCAGGCACCTTGTCTACACTCTATGCATCATCTCCCAGTGGAGATGTAAGGTGTAAGTAGGAACTTTAAAGACCCAGGGATCCCTAATATAAAGCCCAAATTTAGAAGCCCTCAGAGAGAAACATTTTTTTCATTGTGAAAAGCATTGACAATCCACAGTTGCTGGGCTTTGCTGGATCCATCCATCTGGGCTGTCTTGTAAATGCATTTCCAAATGGTGAAAAAGAACACAGCTTAACTATAGGGTTGGGGTTACCAAAAGCCATTAATAAATAGGGAGACTCAGTTTCCAAAGCTTGCAGGCACCTTCCCCAGATCTTGAGGGTTCCTAACATTCTGGGCAATTATGAAAACAAATGGAGCAAAACTGCCTCCAGTCATGACCCTCCACCTTTTCCCAGTTCCCCGATCACACAACTATGAGCCAGGAGTCTCTACAGATATTTAGTTTCCTTTAAAACACACTCTCATTAAAACTAAACAGCATCATCAGAGAAGAAGAGTAAACATTCAGACTTTTTTAAAGCTCATGAGGACTTGAACAGTACTAATTCTTTTGGTTGGACTGATGACAGCAATCATGTGGTTTTTCACCAAGAAGCATTAAACACCAGGTCTCAGCCTCCCATCTCCCATTTCTGCCCAGAATGCAAAAAGAAGCTTTTTTTTTTCATCCTTCTAGCTGCACACCTTCCATGCTATAAACCAACATTAGCTCCAACCACACAAACTTGTGTGGCTTCCAATGAAGCTTCTTCATGGATTGGCATAACTCAGGTGGAAAGAGAAATTGTAGTATGAAAGAGGACACTTCTTGGAATTCATAACACTTCCTTCCTCTGCTGACTTTTTTTTTTTTTTTTTTTTTTTTTTTTCAGAAAGTAATGCCTGACTGCCCAGGGAGATTTTAGAGGAATTGCTGGCTACATACAAAAAGGAAAAAAGTATGAATTACGTTTAATTCTATAATAGGTTCCTGCGGTTGCTGTCTATCTTAAAGGAAGGATTACAAGAAGGAAAAGGTTTCATTCTATTCACCAAACATCATAGTTAATATTATTCTGACATGAAATCTTTGTTTACCTCGTGTAGTAGATGCAATAGATTTGTCAAACTAGTTCATTCTATTAGAGCTCCTGATTTCAACCTCCCATAAATCAACCTCAGTTGGCTCAATATCCTCACCCACAGTGATTCTGATTCTGCAGAAGTAGTTACTTGGCTTTCCACTCAAGCTTTACCTTTATCTGTGGCTTTAGAAAAGTGTCATCAAAGCCACCAGTAATGATGTTATACCAGCGAGGCAAGAAAGCCCAGGGAGAAAAGGGCACATGTTGACTGATGTTTCTTATTTAAGATTTGGCAACTTTGACATCAGTGATCTGAAGCTATCTTTTTCAGCAAATGAGCTTTTTTGCTGTTTCCTTCTGGAGCTCTGAAGCTTCTTAAAGCCAAAGCCAGAGGCTGGGGTACGAGGTGGACATATCATCACATTATACAAAGCAACACAGAACTCATGATGGGCAAGGATGAAGCTAAACATGATTTCAAAGAAGCACTTCTAAGTCTTAATCACTTCCTAAGGTTGGAGTCTAAGCATTTTTTGGTGGCAATGTGTTTTGCTATTTTTCTCAAAAAAAAAAAGTTTTATGTGTTTATGGTGGTTAAAATAATTTATTCAAACTGTTGGAATACTCAAATTATTCCAACAATTACAGCAAAATAGTTAAAAACATCCATCCCCCCAAAAACTTTAAAAAATTTTTTTAAATGTTTATTTATTTTTGAGAGAGACAGAGACAAAGTGTGAGTGGGGGTGGGGCAGAGAGAGAGGGAGACGCGGAATCCGAAGCCGGCTCCAGGCTCTGAGCTGTCAGCACAGAGCCCGACGCGGGGCTCGAACCCACAAACCCCAAGATCATGACCTGAGCCGAAGTCAGACACTTAACCGATGGAGCCACCCAGGCAGTCCCCCCACCCAAAAGACTTTTAAAAAGATAAAGCATCCTAATTTGGGTCTCTTTGAAATAACCAGTGTTAATATTTTAGGGTACATCCTCTCAGGGTATTTTTTCTAGGCAGTACATAAATTTCATAATATATAACATATATATAATATATATAATTACATAATAGATAACATACTCTATAATACTTATAGATTATAGTTATAAATTATTTTATATATATTAAATATATATCGATTTCTTTTTTCACTCTGCATTAACTCATGTATCTCATCATATGTTGAAATGGCCCAATAGAATTTTCTAGATTTTATGGATGAACTTTAACTAGCTTCCTCTTGGTACATCCGTTATTTTTCTCTGTTACAAACATGATGTATCATTTGCGCATGTTATTTCCTTATCCACATACAGTTTATATTTTATGCAACTTAAACCAATTATTTGTTGCCTCGTATATTTTTTTCTCCTGTAATAAATTTAAGTATCCCTGATCAAACACTCATGGTCGACCACGTCTACGAAACTTGGCCTGATCCTGCAGTGGTCAGTGGGGGAGAATGTGGGTCTGGGTGTCACCACCACTAATCTTTCTTACAGCTTATTGATGATCCTCCCTGTTCCTCACTGTAATATGCACGCACACCAGTGGGTATACACAGGCATGTGCACTACTTACAGACATGCACATCTCTGACAAAGCATTTTAGGAAAATGAAGTTCTTCTTCCCCATAATGCTGACCAAATACATCCCAAGGTATGTTGGCTTTAACATTTTAGGGATCCTTCCACAGTATATTATCTCTGATAAGTATATTTCAAATATACTTATCAAGTACAGATAGGAAAGATGCAAGAGTATGTACTGTATACAGTGCAAATACAGATATGAAAAATATTTTGAGCGTTCTAACAAAGCAAAAAATGGAAACACTAGCATTATAAATGATGCATATTTTAGTCAAGGTTTTCAGAAAATATTCTCACCTGGAAAAAAATCATCTTCCAAATTCTTCATTTTAGAGATAAATATATATGGCGCAATTGCTTGGAGAGAGTATGAGATACATGAGATACATTTGTGCCAAGGCTGTCATTAACAGCATATTGCGGTGTGACTTTTTTGTGGAGCACTGTGTGCACGTGCATTCTGACTTTTGTTATTTATGATAATTCTGTGAGGGGAGCTGGGCAATCTTACAGTCCCCATATCATAGATGAGAACCCTGCTCCCAGAGAGGTAAATGACTTGTCCAAGGACACTATCAACATGGGGTGGAAAGGTGTCTGAGTCAGACCCCAGACCTCTTTCATCTCATCCGCTTTGTTAGCATAGATGCCACTGGTTAATTTATAACTCCATAAAGTCTTTCTGTTATGATAGCTTTCCCTTGCTTCAGAGTTTGGGTCCACAAGCACCATTTGGAATGAGATCATTTTCCTATAAAACTTCTGTTAATAAAACTATTCCACACTGATTTGTTAGGTAGCTGTCAAGTGGGAGTTTGCCTCCTAGGTCCTTGGCATTTTTAAATGTTTCTAGGGGCCTGTTTAGGGGAAAAGAAAGTTGCTTCTGACATGCTTGAATTTCTAATCATTTTGTCACTGGACTGGTGTGTCCGTTAGACATCCATATCCCCTCTATGTCCATTGCCGACTGTCCTCTCTGGCTATCTCTATAAAATCATGCTCTGCAGTTGTAAAACAACCCATGTATTTTATTACAAAAATATATAAAACCATGCTTTGCTAATACTCCTAAATTCTATATACATTCAGCTGCAACCACTGTTAACATCTAAATGGAGTGCTTCCATTTTTTTTTTTCACACCCTTTCCAATTTCTTTATGCCTATGCTTGCTTCTGGTTTGTTTTTTAACCATTCATGTCAGATTGTAGTTAAAAAGATTGGTATTCTGCTTTTTTAATGTAAAGTTATATCATAAGAATTTTCACATGCCATTAAATAAATCAAAGCATATTCTCATGGTGGACTATTTTGCAGCAATGTTTATAAGAATATTTAACTGTTCTTCTATTTTCAGCCATATGGTTGTTTAAGCAAGATGGCGACCATGTTGAAGGATGATAAACCTGGATCATTCCTGAAAGTTGCTGGCAATTTATGTTTCCACTGATGGTGCATGAGAATGTCTTCGTTATGGCCTCTTCCAAAAATTTCATTACCTTTAAATATTTTATTAAAATTCATTGCGAATTTTATAAGTGAAAAGAGTACCTTATTTTATTCCAGTCACTGGACACAGACATGTTTGCCTTTCTGAGGTCTTCTAGAAGTCATTCCAGCTCCTTTGCTTTGTGGTATTTTGCATCTCTCCATTTGGCCCAATTTTCCCCTTAGGATGAAGGGAAGGTGGTCTGGGCCCAGGCACTGTTGGTGAGGTGTTGACTTGCATGGCTCCCACTAGTTGTCCATTGCCAGGTTAGGGGAATGTTCTCTTGCCTACAGCTCCTGGCCCGGCCCAGGTTCCACCCAGTTAGGTTCTGCCAGACTGAGTTGTCTCCCCTTCTCTGCCTGCCTCCAGACAAGTGGGAATGCCCAAGTACACAACAAAGCTCCCTTCCTCAGCATGTCCGGTGACTTAGTCTGTTTCTATGCTGGTTTACTTTGTAGGCCTACAGCTCCCAGCAAGCACTGTATCATAGCCACCTTTGGGCCAGGGTGTTTTGGGGTTAGGAATTGCACTTGTATTGACGAGAAAGGCAGATACTAACTGGATGAGGAGGGAAAGCATCTAAAAAAATGATACTCTTGCAACAAAAGGAGAGTTTTCAAGTTGCCCAACGCTCTTGTCATTCAACCAAAGGGCTGACAATGGAGATGCATAGAGTCTCAGGCTCTCTTTTCAAGTGTTAGGGTTAGTCTGTTTCAGGTGGCCAAGCATGAGTCACACGAGTCCACAGTTCTGGAAGTACTAGAAATCTCCAGGTTGGTGGTTGATATCCATTTCAATGTGAGATATTTTCCTCTTTCATCGGATACTTCTTTACAGATATTTTGATTGGAATATCAGAAGGTTCCATCAGCAGATTATAATCATGCTGTTTAATTTTTTTTTTTTTTTTACACGTTAGAAGCTCCCACTGGTTTATTTTATTTTAAGGGCAATATCTGTCATCTGGGACTATTATTTGTACAGACAGCATACCTTCATGTGTCTCTTGCTTTTAAAACTAAGAGGCCTTTTTGCCACCCAGAGAACATGTCATACATTTCCTGTTCCATGTTCTGTAACACCATTTGGTACAGCGGATGGCTTTTCATGCTGACTTCCTCAGAAGCACCTGTCAAGTAAGGGAGAGAAGTGATATTTTTTCCTTTCTTTGGAACACCCACCATGTTCATTAACCACCATGAAGGCCAGCAAGCTCTCTGGACAGTGGCCTTTATACTATGTAAGGCTTGTTTGGCCCTTATGTACATCAGAAGATAAATAATAGCATCAGGAATCCTTATGCTTTTTAATTTTAATTTTAGAGAGAGAAAGGACAAGCAGGGAGAGGGGCAGAGGGAGAGAGAGAGAGACAAAGAGAGAGAGGGAAAGGGAATCTTAAAAAGGCTCCACACTCAGCACGGAGCCCGACACAGGGCTGGATCCCACAATCTTGGGATCATGGCCTGAACCAAACTCAATGAACTGAGCTGCCCAGGTGCCCCAAGCATCTTTATTTTTTAAAATGTTCCCAGTTTGGTGAGTAAAACTTATACTTCAATTCTAATTTTTCTCCTTTTGATTACTATAACTTCATCATTTTCATTTTTCCTGTATTGCCTTGGGATAGAGTTCCAGGTTCCTTGTTTATGAAATGTGACCCTGTTTTGTTTTGTTTTTTTCATTCCTTCTGGGGAGGATTCTTCCTTCAAGTTGCCTATAGCTTTTTCAGTCCCCAAATATGTTTTTTCCCGGCCTTCCTCTGAACAACCTGCATGGCTTTTAAAAATCATCTTGCGGGGAACGCCTGGGTGGCTCAGTTGGTTAAGCGTCTGACTTCCACTCAGGTCATGATCTCGAGGTTTGTGAGTTCAACCCCTGCGTTGGGCTCTGTGCTGACAGCACAAGGCCTGGAACCTGCTTCAGATTCTGGGTTTCCATAGCTCTCTGTCCCTCCCCCACTTGTGCTCTGTTCTGTTTCTCTGTCTCTGTCAAAAATAAATAAACATTAAAAAAAATCATCTTGCACCATCTTGCCTCTCTCTCTCCCCAGAAACTTTCCTTGATCCAACCTCCTTTAAAAAACTCACAGTGTGGTCTCTGCTTCCACGGCTCTTCTAGTACTGCCTTCTAAAAGGCCATCCAGGCTTTTCCAAATCAGTGGAGCATCTTTGCCTTTATTCTCCTTTAGGGAGTACTAAATATCCTGTGATTTAGTACTTGCCATCATCTCTGCTTCCCACGGAAGCCATCCTCCTCTTTGGAGTCTGTGACCTGAATTCTGCTCCTGAGGGTGATCTGTGACACAGTCAGGACTGCAACGCTGTTACCAACTTTTGCATGACACTGAGAGAGATGCGTGGCACTTTAAGGTCTTCTTGTTTGTAAAAGTTGGGTTATAAATTCCACTTCATAGATATATTATGAAGTTCATAATGAGATAGTGTGGGTGGGGGCATTTCTATATCATACTTCAGCATGTATCCACTTGAAAACTATCCACTTAGAGCCTGCTAAGACCAAGGAACTGTGTGGGGAAGAAAGAACGCAAAAGTGACCCTGTCCTTAAGAAATTATAGCTTCTTGGGAGAGTCGCTACGAATGTAACGATTTTACAAAGAGATATACAATCGCAACTGTGAGGAGTTCTGGAAAAGGAAGATCTAAAGTGTGATGAGAGGATTTGATCTACCCCATTAGAGAAATATAAAGAGCTTCCCTAAGAAGTGGCCCCTGAATTGAGAATGATACGCAGAAGGCACTCAAAGAGATGAAAGAAAAAGTTCTCAGTCAGGGCAAAGGCCCTGTGGCAGAAGGGAACCTGACAGGCCCAAGGGGTGAAAAGAGGGCCAAAGTGGTTGAAGCACAGAGGTGAGGGAGAAGGTAGGTAGGTGGGGGCCAGAACTTTCAGGGCCTTGTAGACCATGTTGAGATTTGATGTTATCCTAAGAGCAATGGGGAGCCACTGAAAGGCCTTCAGTGTCTGCATGGCAGGGACCTGCCAAGGTCAGACCTGCATATCTCAGAGATCTCTGGCTCCAATGTCAAGGAGATTGGAAGAAGGCATCATGGGCACAGACATACTACTTCTCATCCTTTCCTTGTAACGACTGCTCTCCCTTCTCTTGACCCTTAACTGTATGTCCTTCCTTCATGGTTCTGGTCTCTACATCCTAAGTGTAATGACTTGCTGGATATATCTCCCTAATAGGCCAGAAATTCAAGCATGTTCTCTTAGTCTCTGCTCATGGACTCAAGGAAAATATTTCCAACTCCTCCCTACCTTGGCCCTCATATCTCATCCGTCGTCATGTTACATGACATCTAGTGAATCCAGTCAACCTACAGGGCCTTTAATAATCTCCTGGGATATCAGGAGACTATCTTTATGAGCCCCATCTTGGTCCTTAGATTGGTTTGGGTCCACTTTTTCATACACAGTGCTGCTGCCAGGTCAGTATTCCAATGGGCATCTCCAGTGATGGCTTTTCTCTGCCTAATTTTCCCAAACTCTTTACACCAGTCCTAGATTCTAGCCAAATGGGTTTACTCACTGCCTCCAACTTCGAATGTGATAGATGTGCTGGCTCGCTCCATTCCAACACCATTCTGCCTTTATTAACATCTGTTGGAGTTTGAGTCCTTGTTTATACCTCAGCTGAAATACCACTGTTGACAGGAAGCCTTCGAGGACTTGTACAATCCTACATGAAATTTCCTTCCTCTGACCCTCTTACAGCACTTTATTTCTTTCTCTCTAATGACACATATGGCACTGGGATTTGTAACTTTGCGCATATTGTGGATTTGTCTTAGTTTCCCTACTGAGCTCTTTCCTCCTTGAGATGCAGGACCACAGATTACTCACCTGTGTATTAGTTATAATGCTCATATCTGTACCTTGTGTGAGGAGGATGCTTGAGTGGTATTTATCAAACCAGCCTGTATGTTGTGATAATAAATAATATAGAATGCAAACTCACTTTTCTATTCTTCACTGTTGTGATACATTTGCAGTAGCCATTTGGAAGTTTGGAGGAAATACATTTTTTAAGTCATTATTCTTACTGACTGTTCTCAACTTTTTACATCTTCAAGTGTACAAATAAGAACAAGATACTCTTGAACCGCATGTTATAAAGAGAAGAAAGAAACAGGCACACTGAACAATTCCTTTTACGTTTTATCCTGGTTAGAAGCCAATGTAAATGCTTGTGCTACATGAACAAGCCTATTTCCTGCCGTGAAGCCTTGGCTGTTTATCCTGGGACCCCTCTCCGCCACTGGCTGCCCTCAGACAACTATTAACCCCTGCTTTGAGCCAGCAAACCAGATGTGGGTTTTTTCAGCAAATTATTGGTTATTTCGCCACATGTCGGTTTTTTTTTTTTTTTTTTTTTTTTTTTTTTTTTTTTTTTTTTGCAGTTAAGTGTTTCCAGCTTCTCAGAGCATTCCATAGGAATAACATCATAGTTTTCCTCCAACCTGTTAATTAACATAATTATTTATCAGCCCTAAACCACAGCTTGAGTTTGTTAAGTGGCTCACAGAACATGTATTCACTGAATGGAGCCCAGTTCTGTTAGGGAGGACAAGCCAGTGATAAAAAAAAAAAAAAAAAATGGAAAGTCTTGTGGGAGAGGATTCCTCCTCTTGCTTCTGGGGACCCACCTTAGGCTATACCCCAGGTGTTAGATGGATGTCCCCAGTGCTTTCCTTGTCATTTGATGGGTATGGTTTTTAGAATGAAGGGTTTTGCATGCCATCTCTAAGTGCCTCCCTAGCTCCAGTATTTGAAACCTGTCTTTGTAGCTCCAAAAGGCAAAAGTGGGTTAAACCCTGTTTTTTTCCTGCCACTCCCCAAACATCAGTGCAGGCTCTAGGGATTAAGAGAGTTGACCTACAGCCTACCATACTCCCTGGTGTTGGTGTTACCTGGAGAGAAGAGTGCCTTTCCCTTATAACAGCAGTTCTCAAAGTGCCCTCTGGGATCTCCTGAGAGTCCCTGGGACCCTTCTAGGGATCTGCCAAGTCAAGTCTATTTTTATCAGTATAGTCAAATATTACTTCTCTTCTTCCCTCTTGTCATTCCTCTTACCAGAACACAGGCGAGTTTTCCAGCAGAGCAAACACAGAAACAGAAGTGAGAGTCCAGCTATCTTCTATCAAGCCAGAAAAGAGTGAGATTTACAAAACTGTCAGCAACAACCCCCCCCCAAAAAAAACAATGCTATCCTTTTCGCTCGTGTTTTTTTGTGTTGAAAAATATACTTCTTGTTTGCAAAGGTATGATTTGTGTATTAATACATAATATTTTGCTGTTACTCTTAAAGTAAATTAATATAAGATATTCCCAGTGTTAAATTTTAACATAGTAATCATTGATAGATATTGTCACCCACATAAACTAAAGCACTTTGGGAGCCTCAATAATTTTAGAGTGTGAGGAAGTGCTGAAAACAAAAAGTCTGAGAACCAGAGCCTTTCCCATATTATTTACATGAAAAGTCCTTATATTGCCAGGCTTCCGTCATTATATGAGTCAAATGGCATGTTCCTTAGGAAAGAAGTCAAACGCACCAGGCATGTGTAAATGCTTGAACACTTTGACAAGGGCAATGACAAATGGCTCCATCCATGCTACCACAGTCCACAGAGATGACCTCTGTCCACCCTGTGCCAGCTTGCTATAGCAAACAACCTCATGCATGGTCATAATCAAAGTGCTACTAGGGGCAGAAGCCAAAGGGCCAAGGATGAGAGAAGCTGGTAGCTATGGGACCACAAGAAGGGAAAGAGAGTCATGGAATCGGATTGGTGCTTGCAGAAACAAATATTCGTGGATAGGAACACTGGCTATCTACAAAATTTTTCCCTTTGGTATTATTCCTTGAGAGCAGAAAATCCATTTTCAGAATTCAGCTACTGCCTGCACTGTGGTTTTTGTGAAGACAGTAATTAGTAGCTTTCAGTGGATTTCATGTGAAAGTCAAAGTGGCTCCAGGCTGGACCAGAGATGGATACATGTCCAAATGTTTAAGTAGAAGTTTAAATGGCTGAACCACAAAATATTTGGATTTGATTCCAATTCCTGTAAAGTAGACGCCATCTTGGAACTTCCTGTGACTGTATTCTACTTTTCTCAGAGCTCATTGACAAAAAGTCTTTCCAGCAAACAGTGGTTTATTAGCACATTAGTGTTCACCCTGACTATTCCATTCTAAGAAAACCTCACATATCCACAGCCAAAAGTCATTTCCATTCTATTTGCAGAACCCAAATAATAGCTTATTCACAGATTTGACTAAAGTCACAGTCCCCCTAAGAGTAGAAAGAATTATAGCTGCTATTCAACTAATTAGTTTTTATTGAATAACCCGAGACATCACATGATGAGAATGAAGAGATGTCCAACCCAGCCTTTGCATGCAGGGTTATAAGTCCCTTAAAACGTTAATATTCAGATTTCAGTGATTCATTATTCTTTCCTGCTCACGCAATGCTACACATCCCTCAAAATTACCTTCAGTGATTTTAGGGGTCAAGGTGGGGGGATGTCTCAGTTATGCTAAAGGAAGATGCCCAATTAGCTTGGATATTAGGTCCTAATAGCATTCCTTAAACATACAACCCCATATAGCACCCCTCCATCTCTGATACTTTCAAAATGCTATATGAATCACTGAATTCTACTCCTGAAACTAATATTACCTTATCGTTAACTAGCTAGAATTTAAATAAAAACTTGAAACATTAAAAAAAAAAGAATGCTATCTGTCATTATTTGAGCTTGTCTTTCTTATTTATACGTGTGTGTGTTTGTGCTGACTCCCTCCTTTCATGAGACTGGAACTCCATGAGGCAGGAACGTTATATTCCAAGTGCTTAAAAAAGTGCCTGGTGCAGAGTAGGCTCTCAGCATTTGCTGAGCAAAAGAATGAAGTTACAAGACCCTTTCTGAAAATGCTTCTTCTCTGGACATAGCCAGTCACCTCTAATGGGTCCCCTCTGAACCTCAGGGTTTTTAAGCTCTACTAACATTTCTGGTTGTATCTTAGCAGGGACAGGTTCAGAGGCAAGCATAAGGCAGAGATTCTATCACCAAATTTCCCATAGTCAACTTGGGAACAGTATCAGTCAAGGTCCTGCAGAGAACAAGAGTTAACTCTAATTGGACAATTTGAGGAGAGGCCAATAAAGGGAGGCAGCTGAGGTTTAAAGAATCTAATGAAAGATGCTGCCATCCACTTTGGCTAGTGATGCCAGGAAGCTGTTCTCTTCCTGGAACCCCGAGACTGTGTCCATAAAGAGAGGGCTTTCTGAGAGAGGCTGGGACATTCAGGAGAGAAAATACAGCCAGCTTTGCAAAATGCTGCCAGAACAGAGCCAGAATTGAAGGGGAGCCCGTGAGGCTGACAGGGGCATGGAGAGGACAGAGGGGGATGAGAGAGTAAAGCCCTCTTGGACCTGCTTAGTGGGAACAGAGGTACAGCATCTTCTGGATTCATTGTGTGTTTGTGATTTCCTGATGGGAATGCTGCAGTGCTCTCAAAATGATTACACCCATAATTTTTGGCTTTATCCCAAAAAAGTACCTGTGGACGCTTAGGACTTTGGAGTATTTAGAGTATAACATCTTCTAATATTAATTGTCTCTAGAGAAGAGCTTGCAGAAGTTATTAGGCTAACTATTCTGTGCTAGTTTGCACCAGGGTAACAATGATCTTCCCCCATCCCCGCTCAGGGAGGATGAGGAGGACAAAGCAGATTGTATGTTGGGGATAGGACACCTGTCTTGCCCCATACAGAAAGCGCATGTTAAGATGTCTGGCACACAGTGAGTGACCACAACATGGTCAGTAATACGTATATTAGACTCCCCAGTGGATAGTTTGGCTTTTGAGGTTTTTGTGGCCCCTCTTGGACACTTGAAACAAACAGAAGTGGAATTCATCATGGACCTTTCAGTAGACCACCCGGAGTTGCCCTCAAAAGAAGCAAATCCAGCCCAGTTCACACTCAGGCAGTCTGGCTCCAGGGCCTTTGCTCTCAAAGCACTATGGATGCCACACCCATGTCTCCTTAGTACTTTCTCTTCTTGGGATGGACAACAGCTGCTTACTGCTGGCCTTATGTTCTCAGCCAATGGCTCTCTCTGACTGGAGGCACTGGTACACCAGAAGTACTGAGGAGGTAGAACCCAGGAGCATCCCTCCACCAACAGCTGAGACTTGGTGGGTAAGTAAGAGATCTGACTCACTCTTCAAATCTATTCTTTGTGGTCTCTCGTGGCCTCCCGGCAGGACTGAGCCTTGGGAGCTCTGCTTGCCCACAGCATGACCTGACTCATTCCTGTACCTGGGATTGGCTTTCTTCCCTTCCCTGGCCCTCTGTCCATGCCTCTCCTGGTTCTCTGTGGGATCATCTCCCTCATAAACTGTTTATACTCAGAGTCTTGTCCCAGAGCCACTTTGGAAGCAAAGCAAGCCTAACATACTGCTCACTCTGATCTTCTTAGCTTAAATTTCCCCCTTGCTTTAATGTTTTCATCCTCCTAATCAACCCTCTCATTAGGAAACAATCTCATATAACACTCAGTGATCATCCTAATGAGTGCCCTCCTTATTGCCCATCACTCATCTAGCCCATCACTAAATTCTACTCCTGAAACCATTATTATACTATATGTTAACTAATTTGGATTTAAATTTTAAAAAGGAAGAAGAAAGCAGGATGCCTGGGTGGCTCAGTTGGTTAAGGCTCCAACCCTTGATTTTGCCTCAGGTCATGATCTCACAGTTTGTGAGTCAAGCCCCACGGCAGGCTCTGCGCTGACTTGCGGAGCCTGCTTGGGATTCTCATTCTCTCTCTCTATCTTTCTCTCTGACCCTCCCCTGCTTGGGCTCTCTCTCTCTCTCTCTCTCTCTCTCAAAATAAATAAAACATTTTTACACATTTTTTAAAAAGAAAGGAAATAAAAAGGAAAACAGTCTCATATTAGTTATTTAAACCTTCGAGTGAATGAAGGCAATGTGTCACGATTCCTAAAGTTTCTTACATTTAATGAAGTCAACCAAACTGATTGTGCTTCACCTCCATCTTTCATGAGATGCAGGGAGAATTCAACAGAACTGACTTTCTTTTACTTAATCATTCCCCTGTTTTGCATTCCAAAGTATCACCAAGCTTTGCCCCTTCTTTCTCTCCAATGACCTGCTATGCTTCCATTCTTGGAAAAATAGCTACTTTCTAGAAAAAGAGAAAGAAAGGAACACACAAATCATTTTTATCCCTTTGCTCTTTCTCTCTAGTGCTGGCGTAGTATGTTGATTTTTATGCCATTAGCGATCACATTTGTATGATGACCTCTAAATCTGTATCACCACCACTGATTTCGCATCAGAATACAGGTCTCCCATTGTTTGTGTCTTGAACATTTCTACGTACATGTCCCTTATTCTCACGTACAGCCTGCGGATACAAAGGGGAATTCCTGATGTTCACGTTAAAATATCTCCTTTTATTAAGTGGCCTATTTATACAAAAGGTAACCTCATTCCTATAATCCTCCAGCTGCAAAATCCAGTATCCACATGTGGTTCCCTCTTCACATTTGGCTTCTCAACCCCTTACCACTTCCTAACTCCTCTTTAGCCACAGAATCTCTCCATTCAGTTTGCCCTATAGAGGACTGGGCTAATTTTCCTCAAATTCTGCACACATCATGTTCCTGTTGTAGCTCAAAAAAAAAAAAAAATGCCAGTATAGCTTTCAACTGACTTCAGGACAAAATACAAATTTCTCAAAACCGTGTATGTGTCTTTCCATCTTTTTAAGTTTTGTTTTAAAAATCTGTTCTAGTTTAGCTAAAAACTCTTCATTCAATTTATTTCACCATGTTTTCCAAAGCAAATTCTTCTCTCCAGGCAGGCTGGTTGATCCAGTGCCCCTAAAAATCACCCTCACTCTTGTCTCTGGGTTTTTGTTCATGACACTTCCCTATTTATAGTAGGGAACATATTTTGAGCCCTTACTGTGTGCTAAATGTTACGCAAAATACTTTCATTACATACCAACTCCTTTGTCTGCTACTTCTGGTTTACATACTGAAAGTTATTACTGTCTACACTTTATAGATGAAGAAACCAGGAACCAAGAAGTTAAGGTACATTGCCACATTTCACAGCTGGAGAGTGGTAGAACAAGATGAGAAATTCCCTTCTGCCTGAATACTGTTAAGAAAAAAAAGCCCAAACTTGAAGATCTTTCCAATATCTTGTCCTTTCAGTGTTACTCTGGAGCATTGTCTAACAGTCTTCAACAGAAACACCTGATTCTTCAGCTGTACTTTTCTTGGACTTCCAACTGACTATTGATTAGGACCCAGACTAATTTAACTTAGTGAAGATTGTCAAGTTTCAAGTGATTTTTATACCGTAGAGATTCAAAGATTCTTGCCCTGTAGGTAGGGCAGCCCCAAAAGTTACTGCTTTGTTGTCCTTTAGAACACAAACCAGTTTTGTTTTTAATTTTGCAATTTTATTTCAGCATTCAAACTCTCACTAATAACATGTTCTTTGATTTCTTCTTTATTCTGTTGAGTCAGCATTATTATACTACTGATTTCCCCATTAATGAGCTAAGTGGATCTTTGAAAGGTGCCTACTCTATATTTTTATGAGAGTCACGCTTTTAACTTTTAGAAAATTATGCTTTGACAATACAGAGCTTACACTCTGAATTATTGTGCTTAGTAACATAGTACCTACCAGTTCCAGAATGCCTGCCCCTTCTATATCCAAACTTTCAAAGTTAAATGAAGGATCACCTCTCCTCTTGACATCTTCCCTGAATATTCCAACTCATGCTTATCATTTTCTTCTCAGAATGTCTAGAATCCTTGGTGGTCTTAATGACATGCTATTTAATTTTACCTTAGTGTCTTATTTTGTCTGTCTAGATCTAGATCTAGCTATCCATTCATATATTTTCTACCCCCTCCAGGTGGATAGAGAACTTTATGAAGTATGACTTCAAGAAGCTTTTGAAATTATTCATATATCCTTGCAACATACTCTGCCCCCAAAGGTGCTCAGAATGGCTTTGGGCACATAGTATACATTCAGTGAAATTGAAATGAGCTTGCAGATTAGCCTTGGCTATAGCTCATACTTCTCCTGATTTATGTTTAAGCAACTCCTGACAAAACAGAGAAGCATTGTATCCAAGAATGAGTAGCCTTTAGGGAAGAATAATAATGAAGAGAAAATTCTGTTATCACACAAGGATGGGAAAAATGTCTTGTGTAAGCTTGAGGATCCTAACAGTTAACTTTAGAATTTACCCTCATGGTTAAACCTCATTCCAAATGCTACTTCTCTCAAAAGCTAGCTCAGTGGCAATCTGTGCTTTCTCCTTTCAGCCACAATTCTGTTTAATTTCAAGACAAGGGCAGATAAAATATGCTAATACACAGCAAGTCTCCCATTGCTATTCATTAGGAAGTCCCTTTCCAGTGTGAAAGTCCAGTCTTCCGTGAATCCACAAACAAATGATTGCCCTTGTTACTGGCATTCCACACCGGTGATAAAACACGGGAGTGAATCAGCCTTGGCCCAATTGTGTGAGTTTTCTAAGGTGCTGTGTTCTTTGTCTTGAATATATATGGGAATGTAACTCTGTGCCCTTGTAGGATGTTTCAAAATCAGTGGGCTTCTACCTGCAGGAACATTAACAGGAAATCTTCTGAGACTTCCATTTGGTGGTGGTGGCGATGGCGGGGGTGGTGGTGGTGTTTCAGGGGTTCAAAGTCTTTGCACTTGAGCTGTAGGCGCCAGCTGTAAGCAGTGGACTGTTTAGCATGCCATGTGGGCCACAGCCTCTGACATCTTTAACTAGAATAGCAAAGGGCTGGGAAAAGGAGCGTGGTGGAGAACTAGCAGCAAGGAGAGAGCAGGGCTGGAATGCTGGCTCTGACCACAAATTGGTACAAGGAACTTGTGTTTTTCATTAGAGCTGCTGTAGTAATGCTGGTTTCTAACATTCCAAAGGATATTCAGACTTATATTAAATTAAGTTCTCCTTGAAAATCACTCTATGTTGGAACGACATGAAGGATCAGACTGCAATCAAGAAAAATCAGGAAATATAAAAGAACTAAGTCAGCTCTGGCCTTTGCTTAGGCTGTTGGTATGAATGTACAACACACGAGCCATGATTCAGCAGGCAATCTGGAGTGTATCTGAAAGATTCAGTATTGCCTTGGGCTTTTCATTGACTATTTAGTTCAAGTTTATGTATATATAACATATATAATTTGGGGATTGTTGTATCAACTCTGAACGACCATAATACATTTATATACCAAAGCACAAAGACATGAGGGTATGTTTTATACTGTGCATCAATAAACACTTATGTCAACCATGCATTTGTTTAAATATACATTCATTTGTACAACCTACACCTAAAAGTTCCAACTGGCAAAAATCAAGCATTAAGAAACTTGTCCCTCATTCTATAACCAAATCCTCATCATTAGGAAGTTCTATCGTCTGTTTATTGATCTATCATCTATCCCTACCGTCTGTCTATCATCTATCTCTATTTCTCAAACACACACACACACACATACATACACAAAATCTATACCTGCACAATGATGTTTCTGAGTTTCTCAATAAAGCATATGTAACGAGTCAGGATAGGCTAGGCAGTGTTGCAGTGACAAACAAATCTCAGTAGCTTAACACAATCAGAGTTTATTTCTCCCTTTTGTAAAACACCCAGTGAGTATGGACAAATCTTCAGGACAGCTGTCCTCCATGAGCTGACCACACAATCCAGGCTTCTTCAGTCTTATGGCACTTCCATATCAGCCTGTGCATCCAGGACTGTGGCAGCAGAGAAGGAATAGTCTAGAAGGTCAACTGCAATATTACTACATGTTGTTCCCATGCATATGTTATGGGCCAAAGTTAAGTCACACTGTTTTACATAACTTCAAAGAGGTAGAGAAAAGCTATCTTCCCTGAAAGTAGATATTGGTGAGTAACAAAAATTATATACCATGATTGGTATAGCCTAAGGAATGTGACTGATTTTGAAGTCAATCAGCTAATCCATCTCTCTGTCTCTCTCTGTCTCTGTCTCTCTGTCTCTCTCTCTGTCTCTCTCTCTCTCTCTCTCTCACACACACACACACACACACCACTGTGTGAGAGTAGGAGATTATTTCTGAAGCACAAGTAAAGGCCCTCCCTTCTTTCCTCAGAATGGACCAATCCTGATTGATTACAGAGGCAGATAGGACATTTCTTTAACTGAAACTTTACTTTTTTTTTTTAGGTGTTTCACATTATTCCAAATCCAGTCTTTAATGAAGATGTCCAGTTCTCTTCCTGAAAGTAAGTTGTGTTACAGCAACAGCAACAACAGAGGCCCAAGGTTCTCTTTCTGAGTAAGAGTCAAGGTGAGAAGAAGGAAAGGAAAAGCCAGGCAGGGCTCGGGGAGTATACTTTGTTTCACGCCAATGGCACTCATGTAGTCCTGGAGCAAAGGACTTGGAGTCCTCGAAAAGAGCAAAGTATATTTTCAGCTGTGATGGATCCAACAGATGAATGGGATGCAATAGGGCTTTTCAGGTTCTAGAAAGGAGCCCTGAGGGAGCCCACTTGCAAAAGGCCTTCTCAGCAGTGCTTCTCCTCATGAAGGTGAAGAAAGAGTGGGGCATCGGGGAGAAGAGAGACACTATGTCTAGGAGGGCTTGTGCATGACCTCCAGGTGCACTTCAGACAACTGCGAATGCTGTTGTATGTATCCAAGGCCAGGCAGGATCTAGCCCCTGGCTACCCCGCTCCAGCTTGGTCTCAGGCCACTCTGCATCCCCTCACCACCTGCCTGCCAAGTCTCTGTTCCCAACATGCCCTTATTCTAGTCCTTGAGTGAGTAATGTCCCCTCCTGAACAGGGCCTTTGCATAAGCAGTGCCAAGAGCACATTTCCTTATCTCTCCCCACCTAAGTAAAACCTGCTCATTCTTCTGATCTCAACTCAGATGTCTTTTTCCAGGGAAACCTTCCTTGACGGTCAGAACCACCATTATGTGCATTCACAGTACCACATGTCTTTCCCCCTAACCACTTCTGTAGTTTGTGATTGTATATGGGTTGGCATAGCGGTCTGAATAATGTTGCTCTCCTATAAGTGGTCTTTAAGCTTTACAGGGACAATATCTTTTCTTTTTTTTTTTTTTTTTCCTCAACTTTGTAACTTTATTCTCTATCTTGGTGCCCTGGGTATGTTAGGAAATCATAAATATTTGCCGAATAAATGCAGTATTATGCAAATAATGACCACAGTCTTCATACTTATATAGCCCTATTTGGGTATCAAGTACTTTGCCTACATTTTCTAATCTTATATTCACAATAAACAAGTTGAGTAGTGACAGATGTTCTTCAGTTGTGAATTAAGGGCCGAGGTGGATGGAGCTCCAAAGCTATGACTATCCATCCAGTGCTCTGACCCTCTTCGTTATCACTCTCCCTTGGGTGTCATCTTTATGTAAATAAGTGCAAGATTCAACATATATCAAGTGGTCCTCCAAATAAATAAGAAAAAAGATCAATACCCAAGAGGCAAGTGGACAAATGGATAAATAGAAAATTGGTAACAGAGAAAACAATAATTAAACATATACTAAAAGGCCCTATTCCTTAGTGAAATGCAAGGGAAGCAGGTCACAGAAGTACTCACATTGTAATTCAGATGCCCAGAGGAAATGTTTCTTCTTAAAATGTGATCTAGTCTCCCTCTAAGTCACTGTGCACCAGGAAGAAAAAAAGTCACAATCTGAAAAACATACCCCGATGTAGTGACTGTAGTCAGCACTGATAGGGTCATTGAAAGAATTTGCCATAGTTTTGCTCAATAGCCCTAGGTAGAAAGGCTAGTGTCCCGGAGTCCTGCCCACTGTCCTTGTTTCTCTACGACATGACTTCTGGGTGTAGAATGTTAGTGTGTCCTCGTGGTGTGAGAAGAACCCCCAAACCTCTATGTTACGTCTGTGTAATGACTTCTGCTTCAGTGTCCCTGTCCACCTGCTTTGTTGGGCACCCTGATGCTGATGTCTGTAGGTCATGAACTTGTCTGCTATCTCTCTTGACTTGATCATAGCCAGTTGGGCTCAGGACTTGCTGTACCACATCTCCAGTCTCATTGGCCCTTTCTGTGTCTCCCAGCCACACCTTCACCTGAACTTCTGCCTACTTCCCCAGTTCTGTGTGGGGACCAGTGTGTCATGGCATGTCGATCCTGTGTCAAAACTGTTGGCTGCAAACTCTGCATCCACGCAGTTACTCAGAATGCCAACCCTGAAGACAACACCCTTCAGGCTCTTATGTGACAGCCTACATTCAGTGAGAGGAATTTTGCGGGACCGACCCAAAAACGGTGACCTAGAGGAAAGTATTTTGAGTTTAAGAAGCGAAATCTGTCAAAAGAGGTGGCATTTAGCCAGCTAGTCTACATGAAAAGATGAGCTTTTTAAAGGTGGCTGAGGAGACACCATCTAGAATCCACTTCTCTGCAGCACCCAGATGGGAGCTGAACTGGGATGCTTAGGGATTGGGTGGAGGATGTAACCTGAGTGATGGTATTGAGAGCAGTTGCAAAGGACTCTGGGGACCTTTGCCCCGGAGACTTCAGGGTGTTCCCTGCCTTCAGGAGAGATACAGACTGGGTCTATGAGCCTGTCAGACTAGATCAGCCTGAAATAGAAATACAGAGTCCTCTCAGAATGTTCTGGAAACTAACGACTACTGAAATTAGCCCTCATAATGTAAAGTACAAAAGAAACCCTGTAGAATCTACTGGAATGGAATTTCCCACCAGCCCAGTGAAATGGGGTTTAGAGCAGACTACATGTGTTTAGGGGTAGAAAATAAATGTGCTGTTGCTCTCAGTCTCTAGTGTGCAAACTAAAATTGTTACCCACACATTAAAGCATAAATATATTAAAAGAGGACAGGAGAAGAGAAGGCCTGAATGGTTTCCGGGAGTAGCCCTTGCGGGGGGCGGGGGGGGGGCGGTGCGGGTAAGCTGAGAATGGTAACAGGGGCCTTTCTGAGTTTTATTCTGTATGTATATTTATTGTTTACATCATTGACCTCAAGATTCCATTGTTGTCCCTTGTGTAATAAGTGTGTACAATCAAAAGAGAAAGGTCGAGCCAGATAATCTCCATGAGTCTTTGGCAGCTCTGTCATCCTTGGGGCTCTGTGATCACGCCCTCTGGAGCAGCTGCAAAAGAGGGTGGCCAGCTCTGCATTGCCAACTGCTTACCTCTCCAGCCATAATCCTCCACCACAGGACCTTGTTGTTTTTCCTTCTTCACATGCTGTGCTCCCTAAATCCCCTGAGCGAGCTATCAAAACGCACCAGACACCCAGACCTACTCCCACAGACCTGGAGTCAGTTGGTCTCAGGAGGAGCCCAGGTTTGGGTGCTTTCAAAGCTCCCAGGTAATCCTAATGGCAGCCAAACTCAGAACCACGCTCGACACTTCCTGAGGGTCAACCTGAGCACAGCAATGGTTTCCCACCTCGCTTTGTCCTGCTAGACCCTCTGCCTCCATCACAGCCCCTGCTGTCTCCTTCTGTCAAAATCCTATCTCTCCTGGAAGACTCTTCCTAAATCCCACCTTCTCCAAGAAGGCTGTGTTCCTTAGCTGTGACCTTTCCTTCCTAAGCACCCTCACTGGACTTTATTCATCTTTCTTGTGTGGTCTTTATTTTGGCACATTTTGCACTGTAGCTAATTGGGTGCCTGCTTCTGTACAAGACTGGAAGCTCCTTGAGGCTGGTGGCCCATGTTTATTCCTTTCTGCCAGGTCTTTCAGGGGATACATAAGGTTCTAACCACAAACAGTGGGGAGGCTGATTGTGCAGAATCTTCACAATTATTTTAGCCAAGCTACATCCATGCGGACTAAACTACATAAATGTTTGTGGAAAATGGAAGGAAAAATAAAGGAATCATATTAGTTTTCAGAAAAACCCAGCTAAATACTTGTTCCTTGAAAATGTATTCTGTAGAGTTACAACCTCTTTGTGCTTACTGTAGGTGCTGGAAGTCAGGTGAAGAAACCGCCCTGTGCTAGGATAGTATCTATTTGAAGAGTAGTTACTTGAATGGAGGGTCTTGGATTTAGAAATGTGACTTCACTGAAATGAACTTATTTAAAGTTATTTTTTAAGTTTATTTATTTTGAGAGAGCAAGAAAGAGCACACGTGGGGGAAGGGCAGAGAGAGGGAGGCACAAAGGATCCAAAGCGCTGATAGTGCAAAGCTGGATGCAGGTCTCGATCTCATGAACCTCGAGATCATGACCTGAGCCAAAATCAAGAGTCCAATGCTCAACCGACTGAGCCACCCAGGTGCCCTGAAATGAACTTATTTTAAATTAATCTTCTTAACATCCTCTGGGAGGAAAAATATATCTAAAATTTTGCTCCTACAAGTACAGAGAAAGCATGTCCCAAAGAATCTATGAACGCCAGTTAAGTGGGAAAGGAAAGAAAAAATATGTCTCTCCTTTCCGAAACATATAGTCATCTCAAACTCAGATTCTTGGAAGTGAAGGCGCTAGTGGGAACATTGCTGTGAAGTGCTGCTGGCACATGGTCCATGTTGGGATGCAAACCTAAATTGCGCAAGCCTCTGGATTTAATGACCAGTTTATAGGAACCACAGGGACAAATACATTAAAGGATGGAACAGGGGTGCAGGCAGCAAAATCAAGACTGGGAAAGTCTATCTACTGCACAAATGATCTGGTTGTGTCAACAGATAAATTGCAAAGGGGGATAAAAGAGATAGAGAGGTAAATTAAAGATTAAGACAACTGGGGCACTTGGGTGGCTCAGTCTGTTGAGCATCTGACGACTCTTGATTTCTGCTCAGGTCATGATCTCACGGTAGTGAGACTGAGTTTCCAGTTGAGCTCTGGCACTGGGTGTGGAGACTGCCTGGGATTCTTTCTCTCTCTCTTTCTCTCTCTGTCTTTTCCCCACTCTCAAAAATAAAATAAAATAAAATAAAATAAAATAAAATAAAATAATAAAATTAAATAAAATTAAATAAATAAAAATAAGCCTGAGGTCAGGGAGTGAGTGAGGGTATGGACAAAATGAGAACATCCCTGAGTTAGTTTTTGAATGAGTACCTGGAGTTTATGATTCTCAACTTCTGTCAAATTTTGCAAAAGCTTCCAAAGTATTAATAGCAAGCTATAAAAAAAATATTACAGTAAGGCACATAAAAGTAAATTACTAATAAATCCACATGACCGTCACAGTTTTAAAAACTATCTGGGACCCCGTTTAATGATAACTGTCCGGGCTGCCTGACCTCTGATTCCTTGCAGTAGGTAAGGGATAAAGCATTTTCCGGCTAATACTAGAAGGAGGGATGGGGCTGGAGGGAGAAATGTTGCTGATTCAAGAAAATGTTTGTTTCCTGCCTTAAAATCTGATTAAAACAGAAATTAGAGTTTCAAAAAATTAAGGCAATTTGCCTTATGGTAAAAAAAACACTGCCTGGTAGTGTTAAGTAAATATCTGGAGGTTATATCTGGAGGTTACAGAGTAAAAAATTGAGCAGAGAACAATTTTTTTTTAATTTAAATTTTAGTTAGTCAACAGACAAAGCAATCTTGGTTTCAGGAGTAGAATTCAATGATCCATCACTTAACATACAACACCCAGTGCTCATCCCAACAAGTGCCCTCCTTAGTATCCATCACCCATGTAGCCCACCCCCACCCACTACCCTCCATCAACCCTCAGTTTGTTCTTTATCGTTAAGAGTCTTTTGTGATTGAACAATTTGGTTTTATAAACTCTCAAGCCTGTTGGAAAACAGGAAATGGGGGAAATGCCAAATCAGAGGGTGGAGGCTGGATTGCACAGAGATGGGGACCCTTCACGGACTAATAAGATGTCGGTCGCTTTTCTATCATGACATTTGCAAGAATGCCAATGAGCCCCATTTAAAAAATCTATTCATGTATGCAAAACAAGAAGAAATTCATAATCCACCTTTGAACATGAGTTTCTGGAGAGTGACAGACAATGAAGAGAAATGATGGTGAAAAATGTCAGGCATTGAAATGGAACAAGCAGAAGGGAAGGTCGTCAGCAGGGCTTGATGATGTAAGAAAAATGTATAATTTATTTTGCCTTTCCCTAGATTTTTCATTATTCCTGCTCATTCTTACAGCGGGGCATCAGCTATACTGGTTACCAGTGATTGTCCCAGGACAAGATCATTACAGGAAAACGAATTGAGAAAAATAGAGACTCCAAATGACTCAGGGCAAAGAAAAAAACTTGTGGGGTCACTGCATTCATATCACCACACACACACACACACACATACACACACACCCCTAAGAAAGGATTTCCTGGGCTTCTGGGAGAGGAAAGGCAGCTGAAAAGGGTGAAGGGAGGGAGAGAGGCAGAGCCCAGCAAAAATCACGGAAGTGCATCATCAGGTAGCCTGAGAGAACACTCAACATCTCTTCAAGCATCCACCCCAAAAAGCACATCTGGGGTCCCTCAAAATCATGGACAGCTGCACTGTGTGCCTTCTACATCAAGTGGTCTTGCGGGTTTGTCCCTTCTATAGTTGTGGAACCTCAGAAAAGCCTCAGGAATTAGAGCAACAGTAATGTCTAGAAAGGGTGAGGGTGGGGGCATGGAGGGTTGGGAGGTTTGGTTGAAATTTTACATGAGAAGCTGTCAGACATCTAGACACAACTGATAAAATGCCTCAGTGTAGAATATCTGTGTGAGAGACTGGGGATGGGTTCTCAGAAATCTAAAAAAACATAAAAATAAAAAAATAGAAGAGTTTTTTTTTTTAAGTTTACTTTATTCATTTTGAGAGGGAGAGAGTGTGCATGTGAGCTGGGGAGGGACAGAGGGAGGGAGAGAAAGAATCCCAAGGAGGCTCCATGATGTCAGTGCAGAGCCCCCCAAAAGTTTTTTTTTTCAAATTAACTACAAAAAAAGCAAAATTTTGTGCAAGAAAAGAATATACTTTCAGTACATTTATATGGCTCAACGTGAATAATATTTATGTTCCCATAATAATGTAAGCAACGGAAGTCCATTTACTAAAAAAAATAACAGTTCTATTGGGCAGAAGGGCGGGATATTATGTGGGAAGATAGGCAGAGCAAAATCCTCAACTTTCATAGTCTAAAAACAATGAATATTTAAAGGTAGTTGGAATCAAGAAATTAGCAGGATATCTGCTAGTTATTTTGAAATATGGATCTAAGCATCACAAAAAAACATCAAAAATAGTTGGAAGTGGTTGCCTCTAGAAAGCTGAAATTGAGGACAGAAAACATGAGATAAGGATTGCAAAATTTCTTTCTTTTGAGGGGAAGGCGGTTATATTTAAGGTAGGCTCTGCACCATAAGCTCAGAGCCCGATTGCAGGCTCGAACTCATGAATTGTGAGATCATGACCTGAGCTGAGCTCAAGAGTCGAATGCCCAACCAACTGCACCACCCAGGTGCCCTAAAGTGCACAAATCTTAAGTGCACAGCCTGATAAGTTTTTGCAAAGTGAATACACCTATATGACCAGTGCTCTGATCAACAAGCAGAACATCTCTAGCAGCCCTACCAAATAACTTTCCCTGCCATCCTCTCCAAAGGGTAACTAGCATTTTCAATTCCAAACCAACTATAGTACGTATTCTTTTGTGTCTAGACTTTCCCTTCCCTCAAGTTTTTTAATGTAATTCTTCAACTGCCACTTAACACAATGTATCTATCTGATAGGTGAATAACGCTGTTGTGAATAATCTGAATTTCTTTTGGGCAATTACCTATGGGAAGAACCGCTGTGTCACAAGGTGTATTTTATGGTCGGCATTAACATATTATCAAGTACTCCTCCAAAGTGATTTTCCCAATTTACAGTCCCAATAGCTATGACCATGGCCATGTACTTCAATTTTGTACTTCAATTGTATGACTAGCTTAAAAAATAGTAGGCTCCTTGGTGAGTGGTATCTTATTATGGTTTTGATTTCCATTTCCCTATGGACTAATAAGTTTGGAATTT
The DNA here is from genome assembly GCF_007474595.2 of Lynx canadensis. Lineage (NCBI taxonomy): Eukaryota > Metazoa > Chordata > Mammalia > Carnivora > Felidae > Lynx > Lynx canadensis. Next base: position 27,609,233 of record NC_044315.2, on the reverse strand, counting down.
TCATAAATTTTATAATTTTCTTTTTATATTTTTGGCTTGGCATTTACGGTAGATCTTAAATCCACAATTTGGTATCCTTATTCAGGTTTTTAAAATTCTCAATCACCATAATTTCAAATAATATTTTTATTCGATTCTCCTCTTCCTCCCAGGACTCCAACTCCTCATAGGTTAAAATTTTCTATCATGTCTCATGTCTTGCTTTCTTTCCCTCTTTATATATATAAAGACACTGGATGATAATTTAGATTGAATGTACATACGAGATCTATATGTAGATCTAACTTATCTATATATAGACCTAACTTATCCAGTGTCTTTTAATATGACATTAAAGCCATTTGACAAGCTTTTAATAATTACTATATTTTTCAGTTCTAGAATTTTCATGTTTAAAATCTTTTCCAGCTTACAAAAAAAAAATCATCTCATTTAATTCCTTGGACATACTTAGCATCATGTTTTTCAAGTCTGTGGTTAACAGTTCCAGTTTCCGGTTGCTTTTTTCTCTTTGTTTTCAGCCAACTGATTTCAAATAAACTCATATATTCTTGTATCCCTGGTTATTTTTTAAAATAAATTATTTTTCGCTTCGAGTACATTTAACTGTATAGAAAAATTGTCAAAATACAGAGCTCCTATATATCCCTCATCCAGCTTTAGTTTCTCCTAATGTTTTCATCTTACATCATGATGGTACAATTTTCAGAATGAAGACACCAACATTACTATTAACTGAATTCTAGTCTTTACCTGGTTATTCTTTATTGGGTGCCAGGCATTTTTAATGGTAAACTGTCAAGAATTTGAAGCATTGATGTTATTATTTTTCTACAGTGAAAATTTACTTTTTCTTCTTTTGGAAGATCACTGGTTAAGGGAAGGCTCTCTCATTCCACGCCGAAATAAAAATAATCTGAACATGGATTTCAGTCATTTTGAGGACCAATCCGTTTCTGGTTTACCTTTATCCTTTGCTGTATCCATTTGGAGTCCCAAACGAAGCCCTGGGAGGTGTATCAGCGCTGCTCCCCATTGCTAGCCCGTGAACTCCATTTTTTCCCCCTCCATCTTTGTGGGACTACCAAAAGCTCAGTCCAGCTTCTCAGCCTTGCGGCCGCCATTTTCCCTTTCAGAATTCGTAATGGGCTTGAAGGGAAAAGTGACCCCATCTATGTGCATCTTGCCTCTCGTAGCTCCCTTCAGGCGCTGAATCTTCAAAGTCTCCCTGTCCTGTTTACTCTCCTGACTTCAAGCGGAATAGATATACACTTTTTCCCCCCTTGAATCTAACTTTTCCAGCTGCTCTTAGAGAAGAGGTTGGCCCAAAAGAAACTATTTAGGCATTACTGGGAGTTAAACCCTCAAAACATTTTTTTTTTAATTTAAAATTTGTGGTAAGATACACGTGCCGTAACATTTATCATCTTAACCATTTTTAAGGGCGCAATTCGGGGCATGAAGTACGTTCACACTTTGTGCAGCCATCGCACCGTTCATCCACAGAACTCTTTTCACCTTGCAAAGCCCTAACTCTGAGCACACAAACCAACAATCGCCCAGCCCCTGGCCACCACCATTTTACTTTGTCTTTATGAAAAGGACCGGTCTAGGGGCCTCACGTGAGTGAAACCTTCCCGAATTGTTCTTTCTGTGACGGATTTATTTCATTTAGCATAACGTCCTCAAGTTTCACCCATGTTGTCAGAATCTTCTTCCTTTTTAAGGCTGGCTAATGTTCGATTGTATGTATACATCCCATACAATAACCACCACACTGTTTTCCGTAAAGGCTGCACTGTTTTACATTCCCACCAACAGTGCACAAGCGTTTCAATGTCTCTACATCCTCTCCGACACTTGTTGTTTCCTTTTTTTTCTTTCTTTTTTCTTTTATGTTAGCCGTCTTAATGGATGGGAGAGGGTGGCTCATTGTGGTTTTGATCAGCGCACTTTTGATGGTTATTGCTTAAATTTGCACTTTGGACTTCATTTTATACCTGTAGGTCATCTCTAGAAGATAATCTTATAGATTATCTCCATAAATATTGTGTAGTAGGGACCCAGCTTGAGCCGAGCTGAGAATTTTACTTGTCAGGCCTTCCAGGTGAACTGATGCTCTAAGCCTGTTGGATGTCTGTCTCGATGATGACGAGGTCTCAGTTAAGGCCAAGAGCTATCCTGGTCCAGTGCTGTCTGTCAGCATTATTTCTGCCCTAGGCCCCGTCCTTTCGACTCCTCTGCCGCTTGGATCCTGAGAAAAAGCTCACATTAGCATAACCTAAAAAAGTGACTTTGATTAAAATCTGTTTATGGCATTGCTTGGTGTCTCCCTAAGGAGAAGATCCACATACTCAGTGAGAAAAGAAGTCATCTGGCTCTGAGTACATCTTCCAGAGTGGGAGCAGTCTGGGTTGTGAGACACAGAGAAGGTGGCCAGAGGCCGAGCAGGGTCTGTCTGCATACTTGCTCTCCTCATGAGGAAGCTGACCACATCCTGAAGGGCGGTGGGTTTGGAAGGAATCATGCTTTGTGTTGCAAGTGACAGCAGCACCTGGGGGATGTCAGGACACTTCTGACCAGGCTTGTTAATAAGCTCGTATGAACCACCCTGGATAATGTCAGAAATATTTAGGGGAGCTTTTTATGGAGAATAAATTTAGAATGCGAAGCAGAGGTCTGGTTGGGTGAAATATGGACTATTTGTATTAATGTGACTTCATTTGTACCCAGAGCTGGTGAAATATTAGGAAACTTAAGATGCAGGCAGGTAGAAGGTCTTGGGATCTAGTTGCTAAATAGAGGCTAGCTGGAGCCTGCTGGGTTTAGCAGCTATTTGACGAAACCTATCCTCCTAGTTCTTCACACACATTCCTGAGATAGAAATCAACCACATTTCTGGAGGCCATTTCTTCCATAGCATTTCTCACTTTGTTGTACTAAAAAAACAACAACAGAACCCCTCATGTTCCTATATTTTCAGGAAGTGATATCATATGTACATAATGGTAGAATTAGCCCCAGGATTTCGCTCTATTGAAACACAACAAAAGAAAGCTTTGTCACTAATTACTTACAAACTTATTATTGGTGTCATGTAACTGTGTAGGTAGTGATTTCAGCAGAAAAACAAGAATTGTAGGCAGCTATGCCTAAGTCCCAGTGTAAACCACGTATTATCTGTAATAATGGTAATCAAACTAGCTGACTATTAGGTCCTTAAAAGATCTTGGTTTAGATGTAACGCTTATGTTCACTGTCTAAATACAATTTTAAATAGGCCCACTTTTAATGCCCAGTGTGAATAGAGAGGAAAGTGATGTGTGGGGTGTGTGTGTGTGTGTGTGTGTGTGTGTGTGTGTGTGTGTATTCAAGCTCCAAAAACTGCCCTTTCTACATGGGTGAAAACCTGCAGACACATACTTACACGTGAAATGTTTTTTAATGTTTATTTATTCATTTTGAGAGAGAGAGAGAGAGAGAGAGAGAGAGAGAGAGAGAGACCGTGCTCATTAGAGCAGGGAAAAAGCAGAAAGAGAGAATCCCAAGCAGGCTCAGCCCTGTCAGCACAGAGCCTGTGCACAGGGCTCGATCCCATAAGCCCATAAGATCATGACCCAAGCCGAGACCAAGAGCCAGACGCTTAACTGACTGAGCCACCCAGGTGCCCCAGCATACAAACATTTTTATTAAGAGCTTAGAATATAGATGTATTGGCCACAGTTTTTGCCCGCAAGAAACAAAGAATCTAATTAGATATAGACACAGTGTTTAGTAGACCTGGGAGAACAAAACTCCTAGGAATGGAATAAAGTTTGATTTACAACTTGAAGTACCAAAATGAACTAAGGCTCAGATTTGATCAAGCCTGAAAGGTTAGCGAGAATCCAGCACCAAAGCTTAAAGCAACAAGGTGGAAAAACAAAGCTGGTTAGGCTGAGATATCTTCAGAAAGCTTGAGGGAGAATCTGTGACAGAAAGCTCCAGTTGCCTTGGCAAAGAAAATGGCCAGAATATTTCTCAGAGCAAAGGAAAAAGCTGACCTCTTAAAAGTAGGGCAGCTGGGTTGAAATTTATGCATTCAGTCTCCTGTGTGCAAAAAAACTATAACTTTGTTTTGTATTACTGAGTTCATCTTTCTCTGGAGTCTTCCAGTTAACGTAAACTTGCCAAGTTGAAGGTAACCCAATCTCTTCTGGTTTAAATTCCAGTTCACTTCAAGGTTAAAGTCTCTATCAGGATGGCTCCTCTCTTTTTTTCCTCCTTTCTATGAGCTCCCAAAGTGGACGCTCTGTGTAGAGGGGTGGAGGGGGGTGCTCCCACTACCTCCTGCCAATAAGAGCTGGAAGGACCAAAAGTCTGAACACTGATTGGTCTTCACAGGTTGCTAATACACTAGGGCCAGATAATAAGGCAGTGGTGCCATCTGGTTCTATTGGACACCGGCACTGGCAGCTGAAGCACTCATGGGTAGGGTAAGTTATGGTCTCTTCTCTCCTCACGGATAAGGTACCATGTTGATTGTTCTTGGGAACTTGTCCACCTCCCCAGGCGGGGCCTAACTTTCTTTCTTTCTTATTCTGTAGATTTGGCAAGATCTTGCCAAGTCTACCTCGTAGTCCTAAGTGTGGGCACACTTAGGTTTCTTTGTCCCTGTTGTGGTAGTTCTCCCTGGCAAGCTAGCTAGTCTTTCCCATTAGCTACCTTTTGTGCACCAGCTACAGTGCTTGTGGAAACTGCTGGAGTCCACATGCAGTGCAAGAAGACTAGAGAATGCCATTTTAAGCCCAATTGTTTAGAAATCTCATAGTGCCCTTGCTCTTCTACGTGCTTGCACCATATTGGTTTCCACAGGAAAGTGGAAAGCCAGTCTGATGTTCTCAGATTCCCCTTCATCTATTCAAGATTTCCATCAGACTTACTGTTTTCTCACATTCTCCTTTTGGCTGACTCCTAGGACTGTCTGGGGTTCTGGCCGACTTCTCAGTCGAGTCTTATGTTTTCCATCTCTCTCTATCTCCTTTACCCTTTCCTGTCCATCTTCTCTAGTGAAGAGGCCCTTTCTTTTTTCTTGGTTTGGAACTTCTTTCTTCTTATCCTCTTTCTTGACTGCATGTCCGCATAAAAACTCTGTTTTCTGAGTAGACCAGGACTGGTATATAATTGGGATATTTATTAAAGGAGAGACATAAACATATATAAGGAGAGATTTTGAGGAAAAAATATTCTCAAAAAAGCCTGGTTTTTAACAATATTATCTTCCTATGCATCCAGAATAATCAACTTTGTTGATGAATCCAGAATAAATACATCTTTATTGAAGGTGTATCTACCCCTCCTTCCCTGGGATAATAGTCTCATGAATTATCCTCAATGTCAAATATTCACAAGGCATTTTATTTACTGAAGGATTAAAGAGTACATTGCAACTATTTTCAATGTACCTACATACCCACAGCTACTGAATAGATAGGCTTCTAAAGTTCCCTTATGCCCATCTTTCAACCATATTCTTCTGTAGTGTGTCCACTTTGAGTTGGACAATAAAAAAAAGGCACCTAATTATACTTCAAGGAGTATGAACAGGTATCCCTAATAAGCAATTGCCTGGAGTGATGTGTGGCTGCACAAATACTCACAGGTTGTCCATGCACTTTACTCCATGTTATAACTTTGATATCAAATGGTACATGCCATTAGGTTACTTTTTCAAAGCATTCCCTTGATGTTCAACTTTTATTTTCTTCTTCCAGCAATGATACAAATGGGATAAAATATTAACTCATCAAGGGGAGGCTCTGTTTCCCAACGGTTCTTTCCATATAATTTTTTTTTATCTGAAAAGGAATGTAAATAATATAAATTCTCCCTAGGCATAAATAGTTTCAGTTTTATAGGTGAGTTTTTTTTTTTTAACTTCATAATACTCTTGCTTAACATTCTTCCTACACACTGAGTTAGACTTTTCCTTTTAAGTACAAGCCAGCCAGAAGACAATTGGAATTCATGAAATCTGCCCATAAATAACAGTAGTCCTCTGGAGTCTATGATCCAATCCTGTATATTTCCATACTGTCTATCAACATAAGCATAAGAAAATAAAATTTCATGGAGGCAAAAAACACAAACTAATTGCAAATGGCAATCAGATTGTAGTGCCTCAATATGCCTTATGTTAGTTTACGTAAAGTATGTTTCATAAATACTTATTACTTATGAGCTGGAAGGAGATGCAAAGATCAGTTTATAGTATTTTGAAGTGATTAAGAATTAAAGCCATCACTTACTGATACATAAATATCTGGGCCTATGCTAAGTCATTTTATTACAAACTAAAATATATTTATTCAGTCACCATTGATAAGATCTGGCTTCCTTGCCAAGGATTGTGCCTCAGGGACAGGAGTAAGTAAGATGTTGTTATCTTATTCATAATTCTATTACTAATCTCACCATTTTTATCTCTCTACATAAGGGTAGGTTGCGAGTCTTTTAAAAACGCTAGATTTACAACCACCTCAGCAAAAGTCAAGAATGAATTATCTGGATTTGCCAGACAGTGTTTAGTGAGAAGGGCTTTATGTGATGGGGTGGTTCTTTGAAGATATTCTCATTGCTACTTGTTTCAAAAGACAACTTATAGCATTTTTCATTTTATATTAATTTCATTAAAGTATGTTTGATACATACTCATTATGTGCCAGGAACTGGGCCGGAAGGAGATGCCATTTCCCTTCGGCTTGAAAACATTTCTCATAAGCTTTATTTTTCATACTGTACAATAGGAACAAGAAGGCAAAACTATTCTGCTCTTGGTGCGGAAAGAGACGGACAGCGTAGATTCATAAAAATAACCATGCACATTTATCTACGGCTTTCTATTTCTTAAGGTACATCGGCATGTATTATTTATCTCATAAGAAGAACTCTGGTGATATCAAAGATTTTAAAATAGGAAATGGACTGCTGGCTTGGAGCCATCAAAGTCTTGGATCCAGGGTAAGAAATGGATTTCCTTCTGGTCTAAGGAATAAAGTCCCTTTGACTTTATTTTTCCATCCCATGCTGGCCTTTTGAGTGCATGTGCCTTGTTCTTATTTAGGTCATTGGAATATGTACTCTTTGAACCCATCCAAAAGGGCAGTTATGATTAAGGGGATTCGATCCAATAAATCAAATCTGTAAGGTTCCAAGCCAGGAAGAATTTGCTTCCCGTGGACTAGAAGGATACATTTTATTATTTCTCCATCTGTAAGTTGTTTCTCCGGATTCATAGGAGGCCCTAATCTACTACATAGCCACACTAGTTCATTACAGTGTAACACTAGGTGATGGATGGAATTGGAAGGCTATAGACAGCAGAGGAAGGAAAGGCGGAAAGGGAAGAAACAGCAGAAGCAGAAAGCCAAAAACTGCTTTAAAGAAAGGGAAAGAAGCAAATCAAGTGCAAGAGTGGGGAGGGACCAGGGCAAGGGTAGATGTCCAAAGACACTCAGCTTGATTAGAAAGGAACTAATTATGTCTTTAAAAGAAAATTTTGTAACCAGATAGCTTGCACAATCTTTAGAATAATGTATCTAAACAGAAAAAAAAAAAAAATTAGCAGCAACTATGCTAAACATTAATAGTGATTAGCTCCGGGTTGCAATATGAGTGATTATCATTATTGCCATTTGCTTTTTTGCACTTTTCAGACGCCACCAAACGAGACCAAGTCAAAATCAGATCAAATGAACCTTCACAAACTCCTTTCTGGCTTTATTATTGACAGTTGGCCACATCACCGCCTCTCCAGAGAAATTGTTCCATGTAACGTCCAACTCACAACCATGTCCGTACCATAAATCAGAAAAGTTTGTTGAACACGTACTACATGCAATTTGTGTTAAGTTAAAAGCACTTCATAAAGTGAGTTCAAATTTCTAATTCCTAAAATAAAGCTTTTTTTTTTTTTTTTTATTTCTTATTTTGCCAACAAGTGCTTATATCCCTTTGGTTCATTTCTGTTCTTTGCAAAGTAGAACATAGTATTAGTAATTGTAGCAAAACACATTTATGCACCCTGGAAAGTTAGTGTTGATGCTGGTCATTTTCCAAATAAACAACTGAACTGAACTTTTTTGAGATGAAAGAGTTATTGCAGTTAACTCCCAGAATTACTTGGTTCTGTCTGGATTCTTGTTTTAATTGATTTAAATACTGTGTGCTATCAAATTCCTGTTTCCCGAGTTCAAAGAGAAGTGGCTGATCCAGAGAGATGAATGTTAATGATAAGAAAAGGACAAATTCAATACTCCCAGACTATCCAAATAAAAACACAATATATTTTCATCCTCGGCCTACTAGTGAAGAACTTCATCTTTAGTAACATAAAGCTTTTGGCTCAAGATTTCTAGACCACTGACAAAAGAAGATGGTTGTGAATGATTGATACTTGCAAAAATAATTTGTAACTCGTTATTTATTCTTAAATAATGAACTCATATTTATTTAAGGCCCAGTCACATGGATGATATTGCCACAAGATTTACTCGCTCATTTAAATGGACTTAAAACCTTTAGTTTTTGGCCTTTTCTTGCATTTTTGCAAGCTGGGAGAACCAGTTTCTTTTAGTTTGTTACCAGTATCAAAGACGGCATCCCAGAGCCTTTGGTGTTTATTGTGTATTTTTATAGGAGAGAAGATTGGTTTTAACTTTTTAAGAAATCAGTTGGTGTAGTTCATTCCGTTGCTTGTGGACTATCAATATAATACGGGTATGGCCCCAACCTGAAAGCAGACTGTTAGCAAGTGAGGGTTTTGGAGTTAGTCTCATCTACTCGGGCAAATCTCTTTCCTCTCTCTGAGCCTCATTTTATGCAACTGTAAAACGGGGACTAACAGGTCTACCTCATGAGGTTATTATGTGACTTAAATGAGACGATGTGGCGAAAGCATTAAGCATTAAGACAAGTTATGATACGCATTTAATTTTCAAGGGGCTTACTGCTGTTTTGTTGTTAGCCAACATAGCTTATTCAAGACCAATCAGTCCCCCACTGTCCTCGTTGAATACTTACCTAAAGCCATTTCTAAATTGCCGCTCTGTCCCCAACCCCTCGTGTCTCTTTCATTTGCTCGTCCAAATCTCTTAGTCTGGATGTCATTTCTCACATAATGACTCCTTTCTTGAATCTCTTGTAGCTCTTTCCTCCCTTTTAAACAGGCTTTTTCATGCAGCAACACGGATGGACCTAGAGGGTATTATGCTAAGTGAAGTAAGTCAGAGAAAGACAAATACCATATGATTTCACTTACATGTGAGATCACATGTAACAAGTGAACACACAAACAAGCAAGCAAAGAAAAAGCAGAAATAGACCCATATATACAGAAAACAAACAACATCAGGTACTTTTTGAAAAGTTGTGTTGAAAGGATAGAGAATCAACTCTGTGCCAAAAAAAAAAAAAAAAAAAAGGAAGAAAGAAAAGAAAAGAAAGAAAAACAATGTATAACCTGATTCTAATCATGAAGAAATAAATCCAAATTGCTTGACTTTTTCAAAAGTATCAAGGTCACTGGGGAGAAATGAAGACTAAGAAACTGCTCCAGATTAAGAGACAAGAAGCATGTCGAGAAAATGTTGCATGTGATTCTGAATGGGACCCTGGGTGAGATGTTTTTCTTTTTTTTTTTTTCTTGTTTGTTTTTTTTTTTTTTTTTCAAAATGACATTATTAGAATAACTGGTGATATTTGAATAAGGCGTGTAGATTAGATAATAGCATTTATCAGCGTTAAGCTCCTGGGTTTGATCACTGCACTGTGATTTTGTAAAACAATGTCCCAGTTTATGCGGAGTAAAGCAGCATTATATCTGCAACTGGGTTGCATAGTTCATAAGGAAAATAATTAATACACATATTTACAGAGACAGATAAAGCAAACATGTAAAATGATAACAGTTAGGAAATCTCTGTGAAGCATATACGAGAGTTCTTTGTACTCTTCTCGCAACTGTTTCACAATAAAAGTTTTTAAAAAAATGGACTTTTTCTATGATGACAAACATGGTTAGTAGTTTCCCACTTAGTAGGTATTTGGGGGAAAAAAACTGTAACCTACTCCTATTAGGAAAAGTGATGTTTTAAACAATATGTGGCTTAAAAAATGTTTTTAAAATAGAAACAGCCGCAGAAAGAACCTTTTGCAAATGAATGTTTGAAAATATTTCTTGTTCTCATGCCTTTTAAAAAGCTTTATGACTATACCCATACAAAGCTGCTGTGTCTCACCCTTGAAGGAAACCATGAAAATAAAATGATCTAACCCACTGAAAAGTCTTCCAAATGTGGCATTGCAGTGAAATTCTGTCCTACTGTTTGTGATGCAGATAATCTGCACTCTAGAACTACGTGGCTTAAAATAATTTAATATTATCTCTTACAGTTCTGGGTATAGACAGGCTTAACCGGATGGTTCTCACTTGGGGATGTCTCACACAACTGCAGTCACAGGTGAGTGGGGTTGAAGTCACCTGAAGATTTTCTCATTCACATGTCTGCCGTCTGGGCAAGCTTGGCTGGAAGTGTTGAGAGCTGGCCAGCATCTCTTTCCTTTTCTACCCACATGGATGGCCTGGGTTTCCTCACAACCTGGCAGTCTCCGGGTACTCCATCTTATACAGTGGCTGGTTTTCCCCAGAAAGTCCAAAGTCTTCAATATGACCAAGTCTCAGAAGTCAGCCAGCGTCTGGGGCACCTGGGCGGCTCGACTTTGGCTCAGGTCACGATCTCGCAGTCCAGTCTGGGAGTTCGAGCTCCACGTCGGGCTCTGTGCTGACAGCTCAGACCCTGGAGCCTGCTTCGGATTCTGTGTCTCCCTCTCTCTCTCTCCGCTCTTCCCCTGCTCAGGCTCTGTCTGCCTCTCAAAAAAGTAAGTAAGTAAGTAAATAAATAATAAATAAACATTTAAAAAAATTAAATCAAAAAAGAAATCAGGCAGCTTCATTTTAACAATACCCCATTGGCTAAAGCAGTCACACGTTAGCCAAGATTCAAGGGAATGAAACAGACTCCGTCTCTCAGTAGGGAAATGACTTGCATTTGCTAGGAGGGAAGGAATTGACGGCGGCCACATTGGAGACAAGCTCCCAACACGCACAGAAACGTGAAACGTTCTGATTACTTCCTAAGGAGAACATATTGACACACAGAGCAAATGGACATTTACCAGCCACACTTTAGGAAAAGACTGTGATTAATTGGTGGGTGGGATTTAAAAATTCATATCAGGATTTAGTCAGTATGGTCCAGCATGTACTTCTTCCCTCTGAGTCTTTGTGGGGTAACATTTTCAGCTGTGACAACCAATAAACTGAACCTAAGTTTTGAATGACTGCATCATAAAGTATAGAGTCAAATATTTTTAAAAAGGGAGCATATTCCATCATGTATTTTCATAAAAATATTACTGTTAAGAATAGTTTTATTAAGAGAAAAAGCTTTTGACTATTAATGTTATAAAATATTAACTAGTTTATATAATTTCTTTTAACTTCTATTTTTGTATCTAGTTTAGGTACATAATATGTCCATACAGTCACACATTTGAGAGAGACAGCCTACTGTTTTGCTAAGGACATAGATTCTGGAGTGAGATGCCCCGATATGAATACTGGTTCCATGATGTGACTTTGGACAAGTTACTTGACCTCTCTGTACCTCAGTTTTCTCAACTCTAAATAGAAGCAATGATATTACCTATGTCATAGGTATAAGGACTGAGTTAATATAGGTCCAAGCATGTAATAGTTAGCTATAACTATTACTATTTAGCAGTATTTTTTAAAATAAAACTCCAGTCCCTTTGTCAGAATGATTCCACGTCTAGGTATGGCTATGGAGAAATACTCATGTGCTCAAAGAGCAGCTTTTGCAGGGATGTCCATGGAAGCATCATTTGTAATGGGGAAAAATGGAAACTGTATAAATGCATAGGGGAAGAGTTAACAGAGTGTGGGATACAGACACAATCGAATACTTCACAGTGGTTCCAAAGAGAAAGGCAAATTTACATGTATTGATGTGGCAACATCCCCAAGACATGAAGTTAAAAATCAAGTTATGGAACAGTTGGGTACGATATAATTCCGTATATGTAAAAGACAATCATAAAATTAAACCATATGCCTCTACTGTAAATATTTGTGTTTATATATAAATATTTGTATGTCTATACATGCATATAAAAAAGGTCTAGAAGAATCTATGCCACATTGAGCTTACAGAGATGTGGGTGGAACAGGGTGGAATGGGTTGTTCCCCATTTTGTAAATGTTTTATAAGAAAGTATCAGTATAGGGGCGCCTGGGTGGCGCAGTCGGTTAAGCGTCCGACTTCAGCCAGGTCACGATCTCGCGGTCTGTGAGTTCGAGCCCCGCGTCGGGCTCTGGGCTGATGGCTCGGAGCCTGGAGCCTGTTTCCGATTCTGTGTCTCCCTCTCTCTCTGCCCCTCCCCCGTTCATGCTCTGTCTCTCTGTCCCAAAAATAAATAAACGTTGAAAAAAAAATTAAAAAAAAAAAGATTGTTTTAAAAAAGAAAGTATCAGTATAATGATCATACAACTTAAGATACATTTTTTTTTCAACGTTTTTTTTTTATTTATTTATTTTTGGGACAGAGACAGAGCATGAACGGGGGAGGGGCAGAGAGAGAGGGAGACACAGAATCGGAAACAGGCTCCAGGCTCCGAGCCATCAGCCCAGAGCCCGACGCGGGGCTCAAACTCACACACCATGAGATCGTGACCTGGCTGAAGTCGGACGCTTAACCGACTGCGCCACCCAGGCGCCCCCTTAAGATACATTTTAAAAAGAGTGTGAGAGTCACCTGTCTAGATTGTGGCAGGGAAAGTGCGTTGAACTTGATAATTAGTTATGTAATTGTGGTCAGAATGGGGAAAGTGACCGGTGGGTTTTTGGTGTTCTTTATTCTTAAAGACTACATTTCACCCATTAATTTCAATATAGTAAGAATTTTTTTCTTCATTTTTAAAGTTAACAAGTGATGGCGAGAGATGTCTTGAGAACATTTATGTAGTCAATGTCACAAGAAGAACATCCAAGAACTCGCTCATTTTGTTCCTTTTAAGACCCATCATGGATAATAGTTTATGAACTAAAAAAAAAAAACATTATTGAATAATCATGCCCATGGTGAGAGATTGCTTTTGCTACGGTAAGTATTCCATTCACTTCCTTGAGGAAAGAAAGAAAGTAGTATGGCAGATTATTAAATTCATATCATATATTATTGCTAAGTGCGAATCACTTTTCAAAAGTCCTGAGTGTAATCTTGTCTTGATATATAACTTCACTACATGCCTTGAAGCCATTGGCAGGTCTCCAAAGAGACAAAGCAGAACTTCAAATGTTATTTCAGATCACTGAGGAAACAGGGGAAGTGAGATTGATCTTACTTTAAATGACTGGAGTCGGGCTCCGCGTGGGCTAGTCTTTTCTGCCTTATTTTGGGGGCTGTGCTTTGCCGATGAAGCGGTGTTGCCCGGATTCAAAAGCTGAGCTAAGCCAAGAGCTCAGTGGAACAAAGAGGGAAAGGGGTGCCCTCCTCCAACAGCTGTCTGCGTGTGTCAGCCCAGGTTACAGCCGGGAGCAGCTGTGCCCGGACCCACATGTGTCCCCGTGGGAAAGCCAGCTCAGAACTAACAGGAAGAAAAGTGACTCCTCTGATTTCAGAAAAGCAACTTGATCCCCTTATGGAAAGTGAGGGCCATTGCAGTTTTTGCTACAGGTTAGAGAGAGTCTAAGGCAAGACTCCATCCTCAAACTCTGCCCTTCAGGGGGCTGAACAGCTCTGATGAAAACCCAAACAAAACTCCTGAGCCAGGGAAGGAGATCCTTCCACGTGGCAGGTGCCCAAGGGCCAGCTATGATGAGGTTTTGCTTTGGGTACCTGGAATGGGAAGGGAAGAGAACTTGCTTGCTCTGCCTGGTTTCCATATGAAACCATAAACACCGACCTGGAGAGCTGGGAGCTGGGTGAATGGTCATCACCAACCAGCGTATGGTATTTCCAAAAAGAAAGCCTTTTCAAAACCCACAAGGGAGCACCATGTGATGAGCTGAAAGCAGTGAGAGGCTGGAAGTGTAGAGGAGGCAATTTTCGAGGCTCCAGTGGCCCAGGCTATGGAGAAAAATATTTGTAAGCAAAATGCTTCCATCCTCCCCAGTGCCTGTGGTGATCCAGGGGCTCTGCTTCCCCGTAAGGATGATGGGAGGCATGTGACTAACAGAGCCTCATATTGAAGCCACCCCTGCTCATATTGAAGCCACCTTAATGGAAACGCTGAATAGGTTTACTGGGTCCAGACATAAAGGGACCTCTATGATACAGCCCTGGGACTGGACATTAGGACTGTTTCTGGGTTTGTGCATGTATGTGTGTATTTAATTGTTTTTGGTTTAGTTTTTTTTTTTTTTTTCAGATAGGCAATCCATTCATATAGTTCAATAACCAGAACATATTAGTAGGCATCTAGTAAGACTGTTTTCCATCTTACCAGCTTCTGCTCCTCTCCATGGGCGGCCACTTCCTGTTTATCCTTTCAGGTTCTCCTTATGCAAACGCACACACATGAATATGGATTATTGCTCTCCTTTTGTTTACTTAATGGTAGTAAGTTATAGAGAGTTCTCATTCCTGCCCTCCCCCTTTTTCTTCTTACAGTTTTATAAGCTCCCACTGTATGGACCTATAAGGATTAGTTTAACCAGTAGCCTGTGGATGGACCTTAAATTATTTCTTAGTCTCTGTGATTATGCAAAGAATGACATTGTCATTTCATGCATATACAACTTTTCTGTATAATAGATTTCCACAAGTAGAATTACAGGGCCAAATGGCATGTGGGTTTTAGAGATGTGGCCAATATTCTAGATGCTCATAAGCCATCTATGACAATTTTCCACATTCTCACCAATAGAGTAAGTGTATTCACACCAAGCATGAATACACTCGGGAGCTATGCCACCTTGACAGGTGAAAATTAGTATCTCCTCATAGTTTTAATTTTTTTTTAATGTTTATTTATTTTCGAGAGAGAAAGAGAGAGAGAGAGAATGAGTGGGAGGGGCAGAGGGAGATGGACGCAGAATCTGAAGCAGGCTCCAGGTTCCGAGCTGTCAGCACAGAGCCCGATGCGGGGCTGGAATCCACTAACTGTGAGATCATGACCTGAGCCAAAGTCAGACACTCAACTGACTGAGCCACCCAGGCACCCTCATAGTTTTAATTTTTATTTTTCTCATTATGAGTGAGGTTGAACTCAAACATCTTTGTTTGAGTTATTTGTATTTCCTTTTCTGTAAACTGGTGTGTGCATAAAACCCTGTCCATATCTTTTGCTTATATTTGTGTTGGGTTGTCGGTCTTTTCTCATGAATTTTTGCTATTGAGTACATCCAGTGATTTTTTATTAGCTTTTCATTTTCATTCCAGTATAGTTCACATGCAGTGTTACATTAGTTTCGGATGCACTCTATAGTGATTCAACACTTTCATGTGCTCATCAAAAGTGCACTCCTTCCGGTGTGCACTCCTTTCCGGTGCTCATCACAAGTACACTCCTTAATCCCTATCACCTATTTTACCCCTTCCTGCATCCCACCTCCCCTCTGGTAACCATCAGTTTGTTCTCTATAAGCTTCTTCGTTTCTCTCTCTCTCTCTTTCCTTTGGTCATTGTTTTGTTTCTTAAATTCCACATATGAGTGAAGTCATATGGTATTTGTCTTTCTTTGACTGACTTATTTTGCTTAGTATTATACTTTCTAGCTCCATCCATGGTGTGTAAATCCATCCAGTGATTTAAAAAAAATTGGTAACTACATTTTTCATTTGTAGAACTTTTCACTGTTTCTTCATTACATTTTCTATTTATTTGCTGTGACTTTCTATCTTTTCATTTGTTTCAAGCCCTCATAATTACTTTAAAATTAAAACATTTGTATAGTAACTGCTTTAGAATTCTCATCAGATAAGTACAATATCTGTGGCATCTCAATACCGATGTCTGTCGATTGCCTTTTTTAATTTGAGATTTTTATGGTTCTCAGTGCGATGAGATTTTGGATTGTGTTCTAGACATTGTGAGGACTATGTGACTCTGATTCTTACTTAAATCTTTTATTTTAGCAGGCAGTCAACCAGTTTAGACTGAGAATGCATGTCTTGGTCCTCTTTGTGGGCTGTGGTTCAAATGTCAATGTCAAAACCTTGGCAGTACTGTTATGGCATGCCCCACTGTGCATTAAACCCAGAGGCCAATCTTGAAACTAGGTGATGTTTCAGATCAGTATTCAGTTTTTCTGTCCTTTCAAACTATTACTGAATAGTTCTCGTCTGTTTTATACACAGGTCCCTGAGAGCTCTACCCAGGATTTCATAATCAGATTTAGAAGCTCACTCCCTTTAGTTCTTTCCTCCACATAATCCACCTCACTGTATTCTGGTTAGGGGGTGGGGGAAAGGATATCATCTCTTTGTTGCAGGAAGAGGGATGGCTAATTGGGTTCTACCCACTGCTCTTACCTGCAGCACCTGGTAAGAAGGGGAAGGGACAAAGCTTTTCTCTTTCTTTTTTGGGGGGGCAGGGGGCATTTGACTACAGAAGGGAAATATGCAGATATGGTCAAAAGTTTTTGCCCTGCAAAACACAAATATTGTATGTTTTGGTCTTTTGGCTATAGAAAGAATACTTTCCTGGGCTTTTAAAAATCTGTACCCATGATGTTTTGGGTGGTCCTCTCCAGAGCTCAAGCTGCCATATATAGGAAGTGAAAAAATTTAACAAAACAAAACAAACAGACAAGCAAACAAAACCCAGGAACTCACTACTGGATGGGTCCTTGAGCCTGGAGGGCCCTTGCTAGTCTATCTTTTTTCCAGTAACTTCTGAGTCTTCTTTCAGTTGCTTTATGAATTTTGTCCTGGCTGTTTTGATACCATCAGTGGGAAGAATAGGGTGGGATGTCCTTATTCTAGCTAGTCTGGAGCCTAATCTAGAACCTTGTTCTATCTAGTTGTGGAGATCTACCCACCTTTGAAGAAACTATAGCCCAGAATCTACTCTTTACCTTCCCCACCTCACTGGTCCCTGAAAACCCCTGCAGCTCATTTCCCTGAATCTGAGTCATTCAGTTTGGATTCTAGTCAGGGACACTTTCTGATCCCATCTCTGTGTCCAGCAAGGACTGTGGGGGTCTCCTAACTCTAGCTACACATGTCTTCTACCCGGGTGAGCTGAAGGCTTTCATGTCTGTGTAAACTAAGCTCCCCCATAAACCATGGCTATTTAGGTAGTAACTCTTGGATCAGTCCCCATGTTTATCTCCTGAGGGCAAACATTAATGCTCAGAGCCAGCTGGTTAAGCCCATAAGAAGGAAATACTTGCATAACCACCTCATAATATGCAAAGTCCTCTCCCACTAAGTCTTCAAATTTCACATTATTCCGTCTCTTCTAAAATTCTGTTCTGAAATTTGCTCCCATAAGGCTGCCATCCCAAGCCAGCTGAGTCCCAGACACTTCTTTGCCTGCCAGTGCTCTAGGTCTCCCCCTACAGGACTTAATTATGTTCTCAGTCAAGGGTCTTCGCTTGAAGCCCTTTCTGTTTTTTCCCTGTGTCTAGGTTCTTTTTCGTTTTAACTCATATCTTTTCCGTTTTAACAAACAAACAAACAAACAAACAAACAAACAAAACAGCATGTAAATAATGATAGCAACAGGAACGGCAATCGAGCAAAAGCTTTTTTTCACACTGCTATTCTCCTTTTCTTTCCAGTCAAATTCCTCTTTTTGTTTTTATTTATTTTATTTATTTTTGGATTCTAAATCATTTATTTGGAGGCCTGCTCCCCACCCCCGGGAGGTACAGCTTAATCTTTTCTGTTCTAAATACAGACTAAACTTAATGAGTTGACTTCAAAAAGTACAGTTTGGAAGAGGGTAAAAAGTAATTTTATAGTGGAGTAACTTGGCAATCACACCTTGGCCAGATAATCGAGGTTAACGTCAATAGTGATAAATCCTCTATTGCTATATACTTCCTTCTTATGACTGTATTTGCTGCATCCCAAAGGTTTTGGACCATTGTGTTTTCATTATCATTTGCTCCCATGTATTGTTTTTTAATTTATTCTTTAATTTCTTGGTTGAGCCATTAAATCTTTTTTTTTATTTAACTTTTTAAAAAAATTTACATCCAAATTAGTTAGCATATAGTGCAACAATGATTTCAGAAGGAGATTCCTTAGTGCCTCTTCCCCATTTAGCCCATACCCCCCCACACCCCCTCCTGTAACCCTCTGTTTGTTCTCCATATTTATGAGTCTTTTATGTTTTGTCCCTCTCCCTGTTTTTATATTATTTTTGTTTCCCTTTCCTTATATTCATCTGTTTTGTCTCTTAAAGTCCTCATGTGAGCGAAGTCATATGGTATTTGTCTTTCTCCGACTGACTAATTTATCTTAGCATAATACCCTCCAGTTCCATCCACATAGTTGCAAATGGCAAGATTTCATTCTTTTTGATTGCTGAGTAATACTCCATTGTGTGTGTGTGTGTGTGTGTGTGTGTGTATACCACATCTTCTTTATCCATTCATCCATCGATGGACACTTGGGCTCTTTCCATACTTTGGCTATTGTTGATAGTGCTGCTATAAACATTGGGGTGCATGTGTCCCT